>NW_027287616.1:0-427856 GCF_022747635.1 Hetaerina americana
AGCAACGTTAACACATGCGCTGAAGCATCTTTTATGCTCATTTCTTGTCTTTCAGGATTTATTCTGGGTTTTATTTTGTTTATTTGATGAAAATGAACAACAATACACACCATGGAAACATTTTTTTTTTATTTGTGACGATTGAGATTTTCACCTAGAACCCATAGGGAGGGGTATTGGCACTTTTCATGGAAAAATGTGAAAAATTAAAATTTCTAAAATTGTAAAAATTACTTCTATACACCTCAAACATTCACTCTAAAACAGAAGATTGTTGTTTTTCGCAATATTTTTTGAAATTTGGGCCCTTATAGCAACGTTAACACTTGCGCTGAAGCATCTTTTATGCTCATTTCTTGTCTTTCAGGATTTATTCTGGGTTTTATTTTGTTTATTTGATGAAAATGAACAACGATACACACCATGGAAACATTTTTTTTTATTTGTGACGATTGAGATTTTCACCTAGAACCCATAGGGAGGGGTATTGGCACTTTTCATGGAAAAATGTAAAAAATTAAAATTTCTAAAAATAAAATAAATGTCTTCTATACACCTCAAACATTCACTCTAAAACAGAAGATTGTTGTTTTTCGCAATATTTTTTGAAATTTGGGCTCTTTTAGCAACGTTAACACATGCGCTGAAGCATCTTTTATGCTCATTTCTTGTCTTTCAGGATTTATTCTGGGTTTTATTGTGTTTATTTGATGAAAATGAACAACAATACATACCATGGAAAACATTTTTGTTTGATTTCTGTCGAGTGAGATTTTCACCTAGAACCCAAAGGGGGGGTATTGGCACTTTTCATGAAAATATGTGAAAAATTAAAATTTCTAAAAATGAAATAAATGCCTTCTATATACCTCAAACATTCAGAAAAAAACAGAAGTTGTTTTTCGAAAAATTTTTTGAAATTTGGGCTCTCTTAGCAATGTTAACACTTGCGCTGAAGCATCTTTTATGCTCATTTCTTGTCTTTCAGGATATATTCTGGGTTTTATTTTGTTTAATTGATGAAAATGAACAACAATACACAACATAAAAACATTTTTGTTTGATTTGTTGCGAGTGAGATTTTCACCTAGAACCTAAGGGGGGATTTGGCTCTTTTCATGAAAATATGTGAAAAATTAAAATTTCTAAAAATGAAATAAATGCCTTCTATATACCTCAAACATTCAGATAAAAACAGAAGTTGTTGTTTTTCGCAATATTTTTTGAAATTTGGGCTCTCTTAGCAATGTTAACACTTGCGCTGAAGCATCTTTTATGCTCATTTCTTGTCTTTCAGGATTTATTCTGGGTTTTATTTTGTTTATTTGATGAAAATGAACAACAATACACACCATGGAAACATTTTTTTTTTATTTGTGACGATTGAGATTTTCACCTAGAACCCATAGGGAGGGGTATTGGCTCTTTTCATGGAAAAATGTGAAAAATTAAAATTCTAAAAATGAAAAAATGCCTTCAATACACCTCAAACATTCACTCTAAAACAGAAGATTGTTTTTTTTCGCAATATTTTTTTAAATTTGGGCTCTTTTAGCAACGTTAACACTTGCGCTGAAGCATCTTTTATGCTCATTTCTTGTCTTTCAGTATTTATTCTGGGTTTTATTGTGTTTATTTGATGAAAATGAACAACAATACACACCATGGAAACATTTTTTTTTTATTTGTGACGATTGAGATTTTCACCTAGAACCCATAGGGAGGGGTATTGGCACTTTTCATGGAAAAATGTAAAAAATTAAAATTTCTAAAAATAAAATAAATGTCTTCTATACACCTCAAACATTCACTCTAAAACGGAAGATTGCTGTTTTTCGCAATATTTTTTGAAATTTGGGCTCTTTTAGCAACATTAACACATGCGCTGAAGCATCTTTTATGCTAATTTCTTGTCTTTCAGGATTTATTCTGGGTTTTATTTTTTTTATTTGATGAAAATGAACAACAATACACACCATGGAAACATTTTTTTTTTATTTGTTGCGATTGAGATTTTCACCTAGAACCTAAGGGGGGGTATTGGCTCTTTTCATGGAAAAATGTGAAAAATTAAAATTCTAAAAATGAAAAAATGCCTTCAATACACCTCAAACATTCACTCTAAAACAGAAGATTGTTTTCTTTCGCAATATTTTTTTAAATTTGGGCTCTTTTAGCAACGTTAACACTTGCGCTGAAGCATCTTTTATGCTCATTTCATGTCTTTCAGTATTTATTCTGGGTTTTATTGTGTTTATTTGATGAAAATGAACAACAATACACACCATGGAAACATTTTTTTTTTATTTGTGACGATTGAGATTTTCACCTAGAACCCATAGGGAGGGGTATTGGCACTTTTCATGGAAAAATGTAAAAAATTAAAATTTCTAAAAATAAAATAAATGTCTTCTATACACCTCAAACATTCACTCTAAAACAGAAGATTGTTGTTTTTCGCAATATTTTTTGAAATTTGGGCTCTTTTAGCAACGTTAACACATGCGCTGAAGCATCTTTTATGCTCATTTCTTGTCTTTCAGGATTTATTCTGGGTTTTATTGTGTTTATTTGATGAAAATGAACAACAATACATACCATGGAAAACATTTTTGTTTGATTTCTGTCGAGTGAGATTTTCACCTAGAACCCAAAGGGGGGGTATTGGCACTTTTCATGAAAATATGTGAAAAATTAAAATTTCTAAAAATGAAATAAATGCCTTCTATATACCTCAAACATTCAGAAAAAAACAGAAGTTGTTTTTCGAAATATTTTTTGAAATTTGGGCTCTCTTAGCAATGTTAACACTTGCGCTGAAGCATCTTTTATGCTCATTTCTTGTCTTTCAGGATATATTCTGGGTTTTATTTTGTTTAATTGATGAAAATGAACAACAATACACAACATAAAAACATTTTTGTTTGATTTGTTGCGAGTGAGATTTTCACCTAGAACCTAAGGGGGGGTTTGGCTCTTTTCATGAAAATATGTGAAAAATTAAAATTTCTAAAAATGAAATAAATGCCTTCTATATACCTCAAACATTCAGATAAAAACAGAAGTTGTTGTTTTTCGCAATATTTTTTGAAATTTGGGCTCTCTTAGCAATGTTTACACTTGCGCTGAAGCATCTTTTATGCTCATTTCTTGTCTTTCAGGATTTATTCTGGGTTTTATTTTGTTTATTTGATGAAAATGAACAACAATACACAACATAAAAACATTTTTGTTTGATTTGTGTCGAGTGAGATTTTCACCTAGAACCCATAGGGGGGGGGGTATTGGCACTTTTCATGGAAAAATGTGAAAAATTAAAATTTCTAAAAGTGTCAAAATTACTTCTATACACCTCAAACATTCACTCTAAAACAGAAGATTGTTGTTTTTCGCAATATTTTTTGAAATTTTGGCTCTTTTAGCAACGTTAACACATGCGCTGAAGCATCTTTTATGCTCATTTCTTGTCTTTCAGGATTTATTCTGGGTTTTATTTTGTTTATTTGATGAAAATGAACAACAATACACACCATGGAAACATTTTTTTTTTATTTGTGACGATTGAGATTTTCACCTAGAACCCATAAGGAGGGGTATTGGCACTTTTCATGGAAAAATGTGAAAAATTAAAATTTCTAAAAGTGTAAAAATTACTTCTATACACCTCAAACATTCACTCTAAAACAGAAGATTGTTGTTTTTCGCAATATTTTTTGAAATTTGGGCCCTTATAGCAACGTTAACACTTGCGCTGAAGCATCTTTTATGCTCATTTCTTGTCTTTCAGGATTTATTCTGGGTTTTATTTTGTTTATTTGATGAAAATGAACAACGATACACACCATGGAAACATTTTTTTTTATTTGTGACGATTGAGATTTTCACCTAGAACCCATAGGGAGGGGTATTGGCACTTTTCATGGAAAAATGTAAAAAATTAAAATTTCTAAAAATAAAATAAATGTCTTCTATACACCTCAAACATTCACTCTAAAACAGAAGATTGTTGTTTTTCGCAATATTTTTTGAAATTTGGGCTCTTTTAGCAACGTTAACACATGCGCTGAAGCATCTTTTATGCTCATTTCTTGTCTTTCAGGATTTATTCTGGGTTTTATTGTGTTTATTTGATGAAAATGAACAACAATACATACCATGGAAAACATTTTTGTTTGATTTCTGTCGAGTGAGATTTTCACCTAGAACCCAAAGGGGGGGTATTGGCACTTTTCATGAAAATATGTGAAAAATTAAAATTTCTAAAAATGAAATAAATGCCTTCTATATACCTCAAACATTCAGAAAAAAACAGAAGTTGTTTTTCGAAAAATTTTTTGAAATTTGGGCTCTCTTAGCAATGTTAACACTTGCGCTGAAGCATCTTTTATGCTCATTTCTTGTCTTTCAGGATATATTCTGGGTTTTATTTTGTTTAATTGATGAAAATGAACAACAATACACAACATAAAAACATTTTTGTTTGATTTGTTGCGAGTGAGATTTTCACCTAGAACCTAAGGGGGGATTTGGCTCTTTTCATGAAAATATGTGAAAAATTAAAATTTCTAAAAATGAAATAAATGCCTTCTATATACCTCAAACATTCAGATAAAAACAGAAGTTGTTGTTTTTCGCAATATTTTTTGAAATTTGGGCTCTCTTAGCAATGTTAACACTTGCGCTGAAGCATCTTTTATGCTCATTTCTTGTCTTTCAGGATTTATTCTGGGTTTTATTTTGTTTATTTGATGAAAATGAACAACAATACACACCATGGAAACATTTTTTTTTTATTTGTGACGATTGAGATTTTCACCTAGAACCCATAGGGAGGGGTATTGGCTCTTTTCATGGAAAAATGTGAAAAATTAAAATTCTAAAAATGAAAAAATGCCTTCAATACACCTCAAACATTCACTCTAAAACAGAAGATTGTTTTTTTTCGCAATATTTTTTTAAATTTGGGCTCTTTTAGCAACGTTAACACTTGCGCTGAAGCATCTTTTATGCTCATTTCTTGTCTTTCAGGATTTATTCTGGGTTTTATTTTGTTTATTTGATGAAAATGAACAACAATACACACCATTGAAACATTTTTGTTTGATTTGTTTCGAGTGAGATTTTCACCGAGAACCCAAAGGGGTGGTATTGGCACTTTTCATGGAAAAATGTAAAAAATTAAAATTTCTAAAAATGAAATAAATGCCTTCAATACACCTCAAACATTCACTCTAAAACGGAAGATTGCTGTTTTTCGCAATATTTTTTTAAATTTGGGCTCTTTTAGCAACATTAACACATGCGCTGAAGCATCTTTAATGCTAATTTCTTGTCTTTCAGGATTTATTCTGGGTTTTATTTTTTTTATTTGATGAAAATGAACAACAATACACACCATGGAAACATTTTTTTTTTATTTGTTGCGATTGAGATTTTCACCTAGAACCCATAGGGGGGGGTATTGGCACTTTTCATGGAAAAATGTAAAAAATTAAAATTTCTAAAAATAAAATAAATGTCTTCTATACACCTCAAACATTCACTCTAAAACAGAAGATTGTTGTTTTTCGCAATATTTTTTGAAATTTGGGCTTTTTTAGCAACGTTAACACATGCGCTGAAGCATCTTTTATGCTCATTTCATGTCTTTCAGGATTTATTCTGGATTTTATTTTTTTTATTTGATGAAAATGAACAACAATACACACAATGGAAAAATTTTTTTGATTTGTGTCGAGTGTAATTTTTCACCTAGATCCCAAAGGGGCGGGTATTGGCACTTTTCATGGAAAATTGTGAAAAATTAAAATTTCTAAAAATAAAATAAATGCCTTCTATACACCTCAAATATTCACTCTAAAACAGAAGATTGTTGTTTTTCGCAATATTTTTTGAAATTTGGGCTCTTTTAGCAACGTTAACACTTGCGCTGAAGCATCTTTTATACTCATTTCTTTTCTTTCAGGATTTATTCTGGGTTTTATTTTGTTTATTTGATGAAATTGAACTATAATACACACCATGGAAACATTTTTGTTTGATTTGTGTCGAGTGAGATTTTCACCTAGAACCCATAGGGGGGGGGGGTATTGGCATTCATGGAAAAATAAATGTGAAAAATTTAAATTTCTAAAAGTGTAAAAATTACTTCTATACACCTCAAACATTCACTCTAAAACAGAAGATTGTTGTTTTTCGCAATATTTTTTGAAATTTGGGCCCTTATAGCAACGTTAACACTTGCGCTGAAGCATCTTTTATGCTCATTTCTTGTCTTTCAGGATTTATTCTGGGTTTTATTTTGTTTATTTGATGAAAATGAACAACAATACACACCATGGAAACATTTTTTTTTTATTTGTGACGATTGAGATTTTCACCTAGAACCCATAGGGAGGGGTATTGGCACTTTTCATGGAAAAATGTAAAAAAATTAAATTTTCTAAAATAAAATAAATGTCTTCTATACACCTCAAACAGTCACTCTAAAACAGAAGATTGTTGTTTTTCGCAATATTTTTGAAATTTGGGCTCTTTTAGCAACGTTAACACATGCGCTGAAGCATCTTTTATGCTCATTTCTTGTCTTTCAGGATTTATTCTGGGTTTTATTGTGTTTATTTGATGAAAATGAACAACAATACATACCATGGAAAACATTTTTGTTTGATTTCTGTCGAGTGAGATTTTCACCTAGAACCCAAAGGGGGGGTATTGGCACTTTTCATGAAAATATGTGAAAAATTAAAATTTCTAAAAATGAAATAAATGCCTTCTATATACCTCAAACATTCAGATAAAAACAGAAGTTGTTTTTCGAAATATTTTTTGAAATTTGGGCTCTCTTAGCAATGTGAACACTTGCGCTGAAGCATCTTTTATGCTCATTTCTTGTCTTTCAGGATATATTCTGGGTTTTATTTTGTTTATTTGATGAAAATGAACAACAATACACACCATGGAAACATTTTTTTTTTTATTTGTTGCGAGACAGATTTTCACCTAGAACCCAAAGGGGGGTATTGGCACTTTTCATGGAAAAATGTAAAAAATTAAAATTTCTAAAAATAAAATAAATGTCTTCTATACACCTCAAACATTCACTCTAAAACAGAAGATTGTTGTTTTTCGCAATATTTTTTGAAATTTGGGCTGTTTTAGCAACGTTAGCACATGCGCTGAAGCATCTTTTATGCTCATTTCTTTTCTTTCAGGATTTATTCTGGGTTTTATTTTGTTTATTTGATGAAATTGAACTATAATACACACCATGGAAACATTTTTGTTTGATTTGTGTCGAGTGAGATTTTCACCTAGAACCCATAGGGGGGGGGGTATTGGCACTTTTCATGGAAAAATGTGAAAAATTAAAATTTCTAAAAGTGTAAAAATTACTTCTATACACCTCAAACATTCACTCTAAAACAGAAGATTGCTGTTTTCGCAATATTTTTTGAAATTTGGGCTCTTTTAGTAACGTTAACACTTGCGCTGAAGCATGTTTTATGCTCATTTCTTGTCTTTCAGGATTTATTCTGGGTTTTATTTTGTTTATTTGATGAAAATGAACAACAATACACACCATGGAAACATTTTTTTTTTATTTGTGACGATTGAGATTTTCACCTAGAACCCATAGGGAGGGGTATTGGCACTTTTCATGGAAAAATGTGAAAAATTAAAATTTCTAAAAGTGTAAAAATTACTTCTATACACCTCAAACATTCACTCTAAAACAGAAGATTGTTGTTTTTCGCAATATTTTTTGAAATTTGGGCCCTTATAGCAACGTTAACACATGCGCTGAAGCATCTTTTATGCTCATTTCTTGTCTTTCAGGATTTATTCTGGGTTTTATTGTGTTTATTTGATGAAAATGAACAACAATACATACCATGGAAAACATTTTTGTTTGATTTCTGTCGAGTGAGATTTTCACCTAGAACCCAAAGGGGGGGTATTGGCACTTTTCATGAAAATATGTGAAAAATTAAAATTTCTAAAAATGAAATAAATGCCTTCTATATACCTTAAACATTCAGAAAAAAACAGAAGTTGTTTTTCGAAAAATTTTTTGAAATTTGGGCTCTCTTAGCAATGTTAACACTTGCGCTGAAGCATCTTTTATGCTCATTTCTTGTCTTTCAGGATATATTCTGGGTTTTATTTTGTTTAATTGATGAAAATGAACAACAATACACAACATAAAAACATTTTTGTTTGATTTGTTGCGAGTGAGATTTTCACCTAGAACCTAAGGGGGGATTTGGCTCTTTTCATGAAAATATGTGAAAAATTAAAATTTCTAAAAATGAAATAAATGCCTTCTATATACCTCAAACATTCAGATAAAAACAGAAGTTGTTGTTTTTCGCAATATTTTTTGAAATTTGGGCTCTCTTAGCAATGTTAACACTTGCGCTGAAGCATCTTTTATGCTCATTTCTTGTCTTTCAGGATTTATTCTGGGTTTTATTTTGTTTATTTGATGAAAATGAACAACAATACACACCATGGAAACATTTTTTTTTTATTTGTGACGATTGAGATTTTCACCTAGAACCCATAGGGAGGGGTATTGGCTCTTTTCATGGAAAAATGTGAAAAATTAAAATTCTAAAAATGAAAAAATGCCTTCAATACACCTCAAACATTCACTCTAAAACAGAAGATTGTTTTTTTTCGCAATATTTTTTTAAATTTGGGCTCTTTTAGCAACGTTAACACTTGCGCTGAAGCATCTTTTATGCTCATTTCTTGTCTTTCAGGATTTATTCTGGGTTTTATTTTGTTTATTTGATGAAAATGAACGACAATACACACCATTGAAACATTTTTGTTTGATTTGTTTCGAGTGAGATTTTCACCGAGAACCCAAAGGGGTGGTATTGGCACTTTTCATGGAAAAATGTAAAAAATTAAAATTTCTAAAAATGAAATAAATGCCTTCAATACACCTCAAACATTCACTCTAAAACGGAAGATTGCTGTTTTTCGCAATATTTTTTTTAAATTTGGGCTCTTTTAGCAACATTAACACATGCGCTGAAGCATCTTTAATGCTAATTTCTTGTCTTTCAGGATTTATTCTGGGTTTTATTTTTTTTATTTGATGAAAATGAACAACAATACACACCATGGAAACATTTTTTTTTTATTTGTTGCGATTGAGATTTTCACCTAGAACCCATAGGGGGGGGTATTGGCACTTTTCATGGAAAAATGTAAAAAATTAAAATTTCTAAAAATAAAATAAATGTCTTCTATACACCTCAAACATTCACTCTAAAACAGAAGATTGTTGTTTTTCGCAATATTTTTTGAAATTTGGGCTTTTTTAGCAACGTTAACACATGCGCTGAAGCATCTTTTATGCTCATTTCATGTCTTTCAGGATTTATTCTGGATTTTATTTTTTTTATTTGATGAAAATGAACAACAATACACACAATGGAAAAATTTTTTTGATTTGTGTCGAGTGTAATTTTTCACCTAGATCCCAAAGGGGCGGGTATTGGCACTTTTCATGGAAAATTGTGAAAAATTAAAATTTCTAAAAATAAAATAAATGCCTTCTATACACCTCAAATATTCACTCTAAAACAGAAGATTGTTGTTTTTCGCAATATTTTTTGAAATTTGGGCTCTTTTAGCAACGTTAACACTTGCGCTGAAGCATCTTTTATACTCATTTCTTTTCTTTCAGGATTTATTCTGGGTTTTATTTTGTTTATTTGATGAAATTGAACTATAATACACACCATGGAAACATTTTTGTTTGATTTGTGTCGAGTGAGATTTTCACCTAGAACCCATAGGGGGGGGGGGTATTGGCACTTTTCATGGAAAAATGTGAAAAATTTAAATTTCTAAAAGTGTAAAAATTACTTCTATACACCTCAAACATTCACTCTAAAACAGAAGATTGTTGTTTTTCGCAATATTTTTTGAAATTTGGGCCCTTATAGCAACGTTAACACTTGCGCTGAAGCATCTTTTATGCTCATTTCTTGTCTTTCAGGATTTATTCTGGGTTTTATTTTGTTTATTTGATGAAAATGAACAACAATACACACCATGGAAACATTTTTTTTTTATTTGTGACGATTGAGATTTTCACCTAGAACCCATAGGGAGGGGTATTGGCACTTTTCATGGAAAAATGTAAAAAATTAAAATTTCTAAAAATAAAATAAATGTCTTCTATACACCTCAAACATTCACTCTAAAACAGAAGATTGTTGTTTTTCGCAATATTTTTTGAAATTTGGGCTCTTTTAGCAACGTTAACACATGCGCTGAAGCATCTTTTATGCTCATTTCTTGTCTTTCAGGATTTATTCCGGGTTTTATTGTGTTTATTTGATGAAAACGAACAACAATACATACCATGGAAAACATTTTTGTTTGATTTCTGTCGAGTGAGATTTTCACCTAGAACCCAAAGGGGGGGTATTGGCACTTTTCATGAAAATATGTGAAAAATTAAAATTTCTAAAAATGAAATAAATGCCTTCTATATACCTCAAACATTCAGATAAAAACAGAAGTTGTTTTTCGAAATATTTTTTGAAATTTGGGCTCTCTTAGCAATGTGAACACTTGCGCTGAAGCATCTTTTATGCTCATTTCTTGTCTTTCAGGATATATTCTGGGTTTTATTTTGTTTATTTGATGAAAATGAACAACAATACACACCATGGAAACATTTTTTTTTTATTTGTTGCGAGACAGATTTTCACCTAGAACCCAAAGGGGGGTATTGGCACTTTTCATGGAAAAATGTAAAAAATTAAAATTTCTAAAAATAAAATAAATGTCTTCTATACACCTCAAACATTCACTCTAAAACAGAAGATTGTTGTTTTTCGCAATATTTTTTGAAATTTGGGCTGTTTTAGCAACGTTAACACATGCGCTGAAGCATCTTTTATGCTCATTTCTTTTCTTTCAGGATTTATTCTGGGTTTTATTTTGTTTATTTGATGAAATTGAACTATAATACACACCATGGAAACATTTTTGTTTGATTTGTGTCGAGTGAGATTTTCACCTAGAACCCATAGGGGGGGGGGTATTGGCACTTTTCATGGAAAAATGTGAAAAATTAAAATTTCTAAAAGTGTAAAAATTACTTCTATACACCTCAAACATTCACTCTAAAACAGAAGATTGCTGTTTTCGCAATATTTTTTGAAATTTGGGCTCTTTTAGTAACGTTAACACTTGCGCTGAAGCATGTTTTATGCTCATTTCTTGTCTTTCAGGATTTATTCTGGGTTTTATTTTGTTTATTTGATGAAAATGAACAACAATACACACCATGGAAACATTTTTTTTTTATTTGTGACGATTGAGATTTTCACCTAGAACCCATAGGGAGGGGTATTGGCACTTTTCATGGAAAAATGTAAAAAATTAAAATTTCTAAAAATAAAATAAATGTCTTCTATACACCTCAAACATTCACTCTAAAACAGAAGATTGTTGTTTTTCGCAATATTTTTTGAAATTTTGGCTCTCTTAGCAATGTTAACACTTGCGCTGAAGCATCTTTTATGCTCATTTCTTGTCTTTCAGGATTTATTCTGGGTTTTATTGTGTATATTTGATGAAAATGAACAACAATACATACCTTGAACAACATTTTTGTTTGATTTCTGTCGAGTGAGATTTTCACCTAGAACCCAAAGGGGGGGTATTGGCACTTTTCATGGAAAAATGTGAAAAATTAAAATTTCTAAAAGTGTAAAAATTACTTCTATACACCTCAAACATTCACTCTAAAACAGAAGATTGTTGTTTTTCGCAATATTTTTTGAAATTTGGGCTCTTTTAGCAACGTTAACACATGCGCTGAAGCATCTTTTATGCTCATTTCTTGTCTTTCAGGATTTTTTCTGGGTTTTATTTTGTTTATTTGATGAAAATGAACAACAATACATACCATGGAAAACATTTTTGTTTGATTTCTGTCGAGTGAGATTTTCACCTAGAACCCAAAGGGGGGTTATTGGCACTTTTCATGAAAATATGTGAAAAATTAAAATTTCTAAAAATGAAATAAATGCCTTCTATATACCTCAAACATTCAGATAAAAACAGAAGTTGTTGTTTTTCGCAATATTTTTTGAAATTTGGGCTCTCTTAGCAATGTTAACACTTGCGCTGCAGCATCTTTTATGCTCATTTCTTGTCTTTCAGGATTTATTCTGGGTTTTATTTTGTTTATTTGATGAAAATGAACAACAATACACAACATAAAAACATTTTTGTTTGATTTGTTGCGAGTGAGATTTTCACCTAGAACCTAAGGGGGGGTATTGGCTCTTTTCATGGAAAAATGTGAAAAATTAAAATTTTAAAAATGAAAAAATGCCTTCAATACACCTCAAACATTCACTCTAAAACAGAAGATTGTTTTTTTTCGCAATATTTTTTTAAATTTGGGCTCTTTTAGCAACGTTAACACTTGCGCTGAAGCATCTTTTATGCTCATTTCTTGTCTTTCAGGATTTATTCTGGGTTTTATTTTTTTTATTTGATGAAAATGAACAACAATACACACCATGGAAACATTTTTTTTTATTTGTTGCAAGACAGATTTTCACCTAGAACCCAAAGGGGGGTATTGGCACTTTTCATGGATAAATGTGAAAAATTAAAATTTCTAAAAATGAAATAAATGCCTTCAATACACCTCAAACATTCACTCTAAAACGGAAGATTGCTGTTTTTCGCAATATTTTTTGAAATTTGGGCTCTTTTAGCAACATTAACACATGCGCTGAAGCATCTTTAATGCTAATTTCTTGTCTTTCAGGATTTATTCTGGGTTTTATTTTTTTTATTTGATGAAAATGAACAACAATACACACCATGGAAACATTTTTTTTTTATTTGTTGCGATTGAGATTTTCACCTAGAACCTAAGGGGGGGTATTGGCTCTTTTCATGGAAAAATGTGAAAAATTAAAATTCTAAAAATGAAAAAATGCCTTCAATACACCTCAAACATTCACTCTAAAACAGAAGATTGTTTTTTTTCGCAATATTTTTTTAAATTTGGGCTCTTTTAGCAACGTTAACACTTGCGCTGAAGCATCTTTTATGCTCATTTCTTGTCTTTCAGGATTTATTCTGGGTTTTATTTTTTTTATTTGATGAAAATGAACAACAATACACACCATGGAAACATTTTTTTTTTATTTGTTGCGAGACAGATTTTCACCTAGAACCCAAAGGGGGGTATTGGCACTTTTCATGGAAAAATGTGAAAAATTAAAATTTCTAAAAATGAAATAAATGCCTTCTATACACCTCAAATATTCACTCTAAAACAGAAGATTGTTGTTTTTCGCAATATTTTTTGAAATTTGGGCTCTTTTAGCAACGT
The DNA here is from genome assembly GCF_022747635.1 of Hetaerina americana. Taxonomy (NCBI): domain Eukaryota; kingdom Metazoa; phylum Arthropoda; class Insecta; order Odonata; family Calopterygidae; genus Hetaerina; species Hetaerina americana. The sequence continues at coordinate 13,397 of NW_027287616.1, forward strand.
TAACACTTGCGCTGAAGCATCTTTTATACTCATTTCTTTTCTTTCAGGATTTATTCTGGGTTTTATTTTGTTTATTTGATGAAATTGAACTATAATACACACCATGGAAACATTTTTGTTTGATTTGTGTCGAGTGAGATTTTCACCTAGAACCCATAGGGGGGGGGGGTATTGGCGCTTTTCATGGAAAAATGTGAAAAATTAAAATTTCTAAAAGTGTAAAAATTACTTCTATACACCTCAAACATTCACTCTAAAACAGAAGATTGTTGTTTTTCGCAATATTTTTTGAAATTTGGGCCCTTATAGCAACGTTAACACTTGCGCTGAAGCATCTTTTATGCTCATTTCTTGTCTTTCAGGATTTATTCTGGGTTTTATTTTGTTTATTTGATGAAAATGAACAACAATACACACCATGGAAACATTTTTTTTTATTTGTGACGATTGAGATTTTCACCTAGAACCCATAGGGAGGGGTATTGGCACTTTTCATGGAAAAATGTAAAAAATTAAAATTTCTAAAAATAAAATAAATGTCTTCTATACACCTCAAACATTCACTCTAAAACAGAAGATTGTTGTTTTTCGCAATATTTTTTGAAATTTGGGCTCTTTTAGCAACGTTAACACATGCGCTGAAGCATCTTTTATGCTCATTTCTTGTCTTTCAGGATTTATTCTGGGTTTTATTGTGTTTATTTGATGAAAATGAACAACAATACATACCATGGAAAACATTTTTGTTTGATTTCTGTCGAGTGAGATTTTCACCTAGAACCCAAAGGGGGGGTATTGGCACTTTTCATGAAAATATGTGAAAAATTAAAATTTCTAAAAATGAAATAAATGCCTTCTATATACCTCAAACATTCAGAAAAAAACAGAAGTTGTTTTTCGAAAAATTTTTTGAAATTTGGGCTCTCTTAGCAATGTTAACACTTGCGCTGAAGCATCTTTTATGCTCATTTCTTGTCTTTCAGGATATATTCTGGGTTTTATTTTGTTTAATTGATGAAAATGAACAACAATACACAACATAAAAACATTTTTGTTTGATTTGTAGCGAGTGAGATTTTCACCTAGAACCTAAGGGGGGGTTTGGCTCTTTTCATGAAAATATGTGAAAAATTAAAATTTCTAAAAATGAAATAAATGCCTTCTATATACCTCAAACATTCAGATAAAAACAGAAGTTGTTGTTTTTCGCAATATTTTTTGAAATTTGGGCCTCTTAGCAATGATAACACTTGCGCTGAAGCATCTTTTATGCTCATTTCTTGTCTTTCAGGATTTATTCTGGGTTTTATTTTGTTTATTTGATGAAAATGAACAACAATACACACCATGGAAACATTTTTTTTTTATTTGTGACGATTGAGATTTTCACCTAGAACCCATAGGGAGGGGTATTGGCACTTTTCATGGAAAAATGTAAAAAATTAAAATTTCTAAAAATAAAATAAATGTCTTCTATACACCTCAAACATTCACTCTAAAACAGAAGATTGTTGTTTTTCGCAATATTTTTTGAAATTTGGGCTCTTTTAGCAACGTTAACACATGCGCTGAAGCATCTTTTATGCTCATTTCTTGTCTTTCAGGATTTATTCTGGGTTTTATTGTGTTTATTTGATGAAAATGAACAACAATACATACCATGGAAAACATTTTTGTTTGATTTCTGTCGAGTGAGATTTTCACCTAGAACCCAAAGGGGGGGTATTGGCACTTTTCATGGAAAAATGTGAAAAATTAAAATTTCTAAAAGTGTAAAAATTACTTCTATACACCTCAAACATTCACTCTAAAACAGAAGATTGTTGTTTTTCGCAATATTTTTTGAAATTTGGGCTCTTTTAGCAACGTTAACACATGCGCTGAAGCATCTTTTATGCTCATTTCTTGTCTTTCAGGATTTATTCTGGGTTTTATTGTGTTTATTTGATGAAAATGAACAACAATACATACCATGGAAAACATTTTTGTTTGATTTCTGTCGAGTGAGATTTTCACCTAGAACCCAAAGGGGGGGTATTGGCACTTTTCATGAAAATATGTGAAAAATTAAAATTTCTAAAAATAAAATAAATGTCTTCTATACACCTCAAACATTCACTCTAAAACAGAAGATTGTGGTTTTTCGCAATATTTTTGAAATTTGGGCTCTCTTAGCAATGTTAACACTTGCGCTGAAGCATCTTTTATGCTCATTTCTTGTCTTTCAGGATATATTCTGGGTTTTATTTTGTTTAATTGATGAAAATGAACAACAATACACAACATAAAAACATTTTTGTTTGATTTGTTGCGAGTGAGATTTTCACCTAGAACCTAAGGGGGGGTATTTGCTCTTTTCATGGAAAAATGTGAAAAATTAAAATTCTAAAAATGAAAAAATGCCTTCAATACACCTCAAACATTCACTCTAAAACAGAAGATTGTTTTTTTTCGCAATATTTTTTTAAATTTGGGCTCTTTTAGTAACGTTAACACTTGCGCTGAAGCATCTTTTATGCTCATTTCTTGTCTTTCAGGATTTTTTCTGGGTTTTGTTTTGTTTATTTGATGAAAATGAACAACAATACACAACATAAAAACATTTTTGTTTGATTTGTTGCGAGTGAGATTTTCACCTAGAACCCAAAGGGGGGTATTGGCACTTTTCATGGAAATATGTGAAAAATTAAAATTTCTAAAAATGAAATAAATGCCTTCTATATACCTCAAACATTCAGATAAAAACAGAAGTTGTTGTTTTTCGCAATATTTTTTGAAATTTGGGCTCTTTTAGTAACGTTAACACTTGCGCTGAAGCATTTTTATGCTCATTTCTTGTTTTTCAGAATTTTTTCTGGGTTTTGTTTTGTTTATTTGATGAAAATGAACAACAATACACAACATAAAAACATTTTTGTTTGATTTGTTGCGAGTGAGATTTTCACCTAGAACCCAAAGGGGGGGTATTGGCACTTTTCATGGAAAAATGTGAAAAATTAAAATTTCTAAAAATGAAATAAATGCCTTCAATACACCTCAAACATTCACTCTAAAACGGAAGATTGCTGTTTTTCGCAATATTTTTTGAAACTTGGGCTCTTTTAGTAACGTTAACACTTACGCTGAAGCATCTTTTATGCTCATTTCTTGTCTTTCAGGATTTATTCTGGGTTTTATTGTGTTTATTTGATGAAAATGAACAACAATACATACCATGGAAAACATTTTTGTTTGATTTCTGTCGAGTGAGATTTTCACCTAGAACCCAAAGGTGGGGTATTGGCACTTTTCATGAAAATATGTGAAAAATTAAAATTTCTAAAAATGAAATAAATGCCTTCTATATACCTCAAACATTCAGATAAAAACAGAAGTTGTTGTTTTTCGCAATATTTTTTGAAATTTGGGCTCTCTTAGCAATGTTAACACTTGCGCTGAAGCATCTTTTATGCTCATTTCTTGTCTTTCAGGATTTATTCTGGGTTTTATTTTGTTTATTTGATGAAAATGAACAACAATACACAACATAAAAACATTTTTGTTTGATTTGTTGGTAGTGAGATTTTCACCTAGAACCTAAGGGGGGGTATTGGCTCTTTTCATGGAAAAATGTGAAAAATTAAAATTCTAAAAATGAAAAAATGCCTTCAATACACCTCAAACATTCACTCTAAAACAGAAGATTGTTTTTTTTTGCAATATTTTTTTAAATTTGGGCTCTTTTAGCAACGTTAACACTTGAGCTGAAGCATCTTTTATGCTCATTTCTTGTCTTTCAGGATTTATTCTGGGTTTTATTTTGTTTATTTGATGAAAATGAACAACAATACACACCATGGAAACATTTTTTTTTTATTTGTTGCGAGACAGATTTTCACCTAGAACCCAAAGGGGGGTATTGGCACTTTTCATGGAAAAATGTAAAAATTAAAATTTCTAAAAATGAAATAAATGCCTTCTATACACCTCAAATATTCACTCTAAAACAGAAGATTGTTGTTTTTCGCAATATTTTTTGAAATTTGGGCTCTTTTAGCAACGTTAACACTTGCGCTGAAGCATCTTTTATACTCATTTCTTTTCTTTCAGGATTTATTCTGGGTTTTATTTTGTTTATTTGATGAAATTGAACTATAATACACACCATGGAAACATTTTTGTTTGATTTGTGTCGAGTGAGATTTTCACCTAGAACCCATAGGGGGGGGGTATTGGCACTTTTCATGGAAAAATGTGAAAAATTAAAATTTCTAAAAGTGTAAAAATTACTTCTATACACCTCAAACATTCACTCTAAAACAGAAGATTGTTGTTTTTCGCAATATTTTTTGAAATTTGGGCCCTTATAGCAACGTTAACACTTGCGCTGAAGCATCTTTTATGCTCATTTCTTGTCTTTCAGGATTTATTCTGGGTTTTATTTTGTTTATTTGATGAAAATGAACAACAATACACACCATGGAAACATTTTTTTTTATTTGTGACGATTGAGATTTTCACCTAGAACCCATAGGGAGGGGTATTGGCACTTTTCATGGAAAAATGTAAAAAATTAAAATTTCTAAAAATAAAATAAATGTCTTCTATACCCCTCAAACATTCACTCTAAAACAGAAGATTGTTGTTTTTCGCAATATTTTTTGAAATTTGGGCTCTTTTAGCAACGTTAACACATGCGCTGAAGCATCTTTTATGCTAATTTCTTGTCTTTCAGGATTTATTCTGGGTTTTATTTTGTTTATTTGATGAAAATGAACAACAATACACACCATGGAAACATTTTTTTTTATTTGTTGCGATTGAGATTTTCACCTAGAACCCATAGGGGGGGGTACTGGAACTTTTCATGGAAAAATGTAAAAAATTAAAATTTCTAAAAATAAAATAAATGTCTTCTATACACCTCAAACATTCACTCTAAAACAGAAGATTGTTGTTTTTCGCAATATTTTTTGAAATTTGGGCTCTTTTAGCAACGTTAACACATGCGCTGAAGCATCTTTTATGCTCATTTCTTGTCTTTCAGGATTTATTCTGGGTTTTATTTTTTTTATTTGATGAAAATGAACAACAATACACACAATGGAAAAATTTTTTTGATTTGTGTCGAGTGTAATTTTTCACCTAGATCCCAAAGGGGCGGGTATTGGCACTTTTCATGGAAAATTGTGAAAAATTAAAATTTCTAAAAATGAAATAAATGCCTTCTATACACCTCAAATATTCACTCAAAAACTGAAGATTGTTGTTTTTCGCAATATTTTTTGAAATTTGGGCTCTTTTAGCAATGTTAACACTTGCGCTGAAGCATCTTTTATACTCATTTCTTTTCTTTCAGGATTTATTCTGGGTTTTATTTTGTTTATTTGATGAAATTGAACTATAATACACACCATGGAAACATTTTTGTTTGATTTGTGTCGAGTGAGATTTTCACCTAGAACCCATAGGAGGGGGGGTATTGGCACTTTTCATGGAAAAATGTGAAAAATTTAAATTTCTAAAAGTGTAAAAATTACTTCTATACACCTCAAACATTCACTCTAAAACAGAAGATTGTTGTTTTTCGCAATATTTTTTGAAATTTGGGCTCTTTTAGCAACGTAAACACATGCGCTGAAGCATCTTTTATGCTCATTTCTTGTCTTTCAGGATTTATTCTGGGTTTTATTGTGTTTATTTGATGAAAATGAACAACAATACATACCATGGAAAACATTTTTGTTTGATTTCTGTCGAGTGAGATTTTCACCTAGAACCCAAAGGGGGGGTATTGGCACTTTTCATGAAAATATGTGAAAAATTAAAATTTCTAAAAATGAAATAAATGCCTTCTATATACCTCAAACATTCAGATAAAAACAGAATTTGTTTTTCGCAATATTTTTTGAAATTTGGGCTCTCTTAGCAATGTTAACACTTGCGCTGAAGCATCTTTTATGCTCATTTCTTGTCTTTCAGGATATATTCTGGGTTTTATTTTGTTTAATTGATGAAAATGAACAACAATACACAACATAAAAACATTTTTGTTTGATTTGTTGCGAGTGAGATTTTCACCTAGAACCTAAGGGGGGGTATTGGCTCTTTTCATGGAAAAATGTGAAAAATTAAAATTCTAAAAATGAAAAAATGCCTTCAATACACCTCAAACATTCACTCTAAAACAGAAGATTGTTTTTTTTCGCAATATTTTTTTAAATTTGGGCTCTTTTAGCAACGTTAACACTTGCGCTGAAGCATCTTTTATGCTCATTTCGTGTCTTTCAGGATTTATTCTGGGTTTTATTTTGTTTATTTGATGAAAATGAACTACAATACACACCATGGAAACATTTTTGTTTGATTTGTGTCGAGTGAGATTTTCACCTAGAACCCAAAGGGGGGGGTTTTTTGCACTTTTCATGGAAAAATGTGAAAAATTGAAATTCTAAAAATAAAATAAATGACTTTTATACACCTCAAACATTCACTCTAAAACAGAAGATTGTTGTTTTTCGCAATATTTTTTGAAATTTGGGCTCTTTTAGTAACGTTAACCCTTAGCTGAAGCATCTTTTGTGCTCATTTCTTGTCTTTTAGGATTTATTCTGGGTTTTATTTTGTTTATTTGATGAAAATGAACAACAATACACACCATGGAAACATTTTTTTTTATTTGTTGCGAATGAGATTTTCACCTAGAACCCAAAGGGGGGGGTTTTTTTCCACTTTTCATGGAAAAATGTAAAATATTTAAAATTTCTAAAAATAAAATAAATGCCTTCTATACATCTCAAACATTCACTCTAAAACAGAAGATTGCTGTTTTTCGCAATATTTTTTGAAATTTGGGCTCTTTTAGTAACGTTAACACTTGCGCTGAAGCATCTTTTATGCTCATTTCTTGTCTTTCAGGATTTTTTCTGGGTTTTTTTTTGTTTATTTGATGAAAATGAACAACAATACACAACATAAAAACATTTTTGTTTGATTTGTTCGAGTGAGATTTTCACCTAGAACCCAAAGGGGGGTATTGGCACTTTTCATGGAAAAAGGTAAAAAATTAAAATTTCTAAAAATAAAATAAATGCCATCTATACACCTCAAACATTCACTTTAAAACAGAAGATTGTTGTTTTTCGCAATATTTTTTGAAATTTGGGCTCATTGAGCAACGTAAACACATGCGCTGAAGCATCTTTCATGCTCATTTCTTGTCTTTCAGGATTTATTCTGAATTTTATTGTGTTTATTTGATGAAAATGAACCACAATACACACCATGGAAAACATTTTTGTTTGATTTCTGTCGAGTGAGATTTTCACCTAGAACCCAATGGGGGGGTATTGGCACTTTTCATGGAAATATGTGAAAAATTAAAATTTCTAAAAATGAAATAAATGCCTTCTATATACCTAAAACATTCCGATTAAAACAGAAGTTGTTGTTTTTCGCAATATTTTTTGAAATTTGGGCTCTTTTAGTAACGTTAACACTTGCGCTGAAGCATCTTTTATGCTCATTTCTTGTCTTTCAGGATTTATTCTGGGTTTAATTTTGTTTATTTGATGAAAATGAACAACAATACACACCATGGAAACATTTTTTTTTATTTGTTGTGATTGAGATTTTCACCTAGAACCCAAAGGGGGGGGTTTTTTGCACTTTTCATGGAAAAATGTGAAAAATTGAAATTCTAAAAATGAAATAAATGCCTTCTATACACCTCAAACATTCACTCTAAAACAGAAGATTGGTGTTTTCGCAATATTTTTTGAAATTTTGACTCTTTTAGTAACGTTAACACTTGCGCTGAAGCATCTTTTATGCTCATTTCTTATCTTTCAGGATTTATTCTGGGTTTTATTTTGTTTATTTGATGAAAATGAACAACAATACACACCATGGAAACATTTTTTTTATTTGTTGCGATTGAGATTTTACCTAGAACCCATAGGGGGGGGTATTGGCACTTTTCATGGAAAAATGTAAAAAATTAAAATTTCTAAAAATAAAATAAATGTCTTCTATACACCTCAAACATTCACTCTAAAACAGAAGATTGTTGTTTTTCGCAATATTTTTTGAAATTTGGGCTGTTTTAGCAACGTTAACACATGCGCTGAAGCATCTTTTATGCTCATTTCTTGTCTTTCAGGATTTATTCTGGGTTTTATTTTTTTTATTTGATGAAAATGAACAACAATACACACAATGGAAAAATTTTTTTGATTTGTGTCGAGTGTAATTCTTCACCTAGATCCCAAAGGGGCGGGTATTGGCACTTTTCATAGAAAATTGTGAAAAATTAAAATTTCTAAAAATGAAATAAATGCCTTCTATACACCTCAAATATTCACTCTAAAACAGAAGATTGTTGTTTTTCGCAATATTTTTTGAGATTTGGGCTCTTTTAGCAACGTTAACACTTGCGCTGAAGAATCTTTTATACTCATTTCTTTTCTTTCAGGATTTATTCTGGGTTTTATTTTGTTTATTTGATGAAATTGAACTATAATACACACCATGGAAACATTTTTGTTTGATTTGTGTCGAGTGAGATTTTCACCTAGAACCCATAGGGGGGGGGTATTGGCACTTTTCATGGAAAAATGTGAAAAATTAAAATTTCTAAAAGTGTAAAAATTACTTCTATACACCTCAAACATTCACTCTAAAACAGAAGATTGTTGTTTTTCGCAATATTTTTTGAAATTTGGGCCCTTATAGCAACGTTAACACTTGCGCTGAAGCATCTTTTATGCTCAATTTTTGTCTTTCAGGATTTATTCTGGGTTTTATTTTGTTTATTTGATGAAAATGAACAACAATACACACCATGGAAACATTTTTTTTTTATTTGTGACGATTGAGATTTTCACCTAGAACCCATAGGGAGGGGTATTGGCACTTTTCATGGAAAAATGTAAAAAATTAAAATTTCTAAAAATAAAATAAATGTCTTCTATACACCTCAAACATTCACTCTAAAACAGAAGATTGTTGTTTTTCGCAATATTTTTTGAAATTTGGGCTGTTTTAGCAACGTTAACACATGCGCTGAAGCATCTTTTATGCTCATTTCTTGTCTTTCAGGATTTATTCTGGGTTTTATTTTTTTTATTTGATGAAAATGAACAACAATACACACAATGGAAAAATTTTTTTGATTTGTGTCGAGTGTAATTCTTCACCTAGATCCCAAAGGGGCGGGTATTGGCACTTTTCATAGAAAATTGTGAAAAATTAAAATTTCTAAAAATGAAATAAATGCCTTCTATACACCTCAAATATTCACTCTAAAACAGAAGATTGTTGTTTTTCGCAATATTTTTTGAGATTTGGGCTCTTTTAGCAACGTTAACACTTGCGCTGAAGAATCTTTTATACTCATTTCTTTTCTTTCAGGATTTATTCTGGGTTTTATTTTGTTTATTTGATGAAATTGAACTATAATACACACCATGGAAACATTTTTGTTTGATTTGTGTCGAGTGAGATTTTCACCTAGAACCCATAGGGGGGGGGTATTGGCACTTTTCATGGAAAAATGTGAAAAATTAAAATTTCTAAAAGTGTAAAAATTACTTCTATACACCTCAAACATTCACTCTAAAACAGAAGATTGTTGTTTTTCGCAATATTTTTTGAAATTTGGGCCCTTATAGCAACGTTAACACTTGCGCTGAAGCATCTTTTATGCTCAATTTTTGTCTTTCAGGATTTATTCTGGGTTTTATTTTGTTTATTTGATGAAAATGAACAACAATACACACCATGGAAACATTTTTTTTTTATTTGTGACGATTGAGATTTTCACCTAGAACCCATAGGGAGGGGTATTGGCACTTTTCATGGAAAAATGTAAAAAATTAAAATTTCTAAAAATAAAATAAATGTCTTCTATACACCTTAAACATTCACTCTAAAACAGAAGATTGTTGTTTTTCGCAATATTTTTTGAAATTTGGGCTCTTTTAGCAACGTTAACACATGCGCTGAAGCATCTTTTATTCTCATTTCTTTTCTTTCAGGATTTATTCTGGGTTTTATTTTGTTTATTTGATGAAAATGAACAACAATACACACCATGGAAACATTTTTTTTTTATTTGTTGCGATTGAGATTTTCACCTAGAACCCATAGGGGGGGGGGTATTGGCACTTTTCATGGAAAAATGTAAAAAATTAAAATTTCTAAAAATAAAATAAATGTCTTCTATACACCTCAAACATTCACTCTAAAAAAGAAGATTGTTGTTTTTCCCAATATTTTTTGAAATTTGGGCTCTTTTAGCAACGTTAACACATGCGCTGAAGCATCTTTTATGCTCATTTCTTGTCTTTCAGGATTTATTCTGGGTTTTATTTTTTTTATTTGATGAAAATGAACAACAATACACACAATGGAAAAATTTTTTTGATTTGTGTCGAGTGTAATTTTTCACCTAGATCCCAAAGGGGCGGGTATTGGCACTTTTCATGGAAAATTGTGAAAAATTAAAATTTCTAAAAATGAAATAAATGCCTTCTATACACCTCAAATATTCACTCAAAAACTGAAGACTGTTGTTTTTCGCAATATTTTTTGAAATTTGGGCTCTTTTAGCAACGTTAACACTTGCGCTGAAGCATCTTTTATACTCATTTCTTTTCTTTCAGGATTTATTCTGGGTTTTATTTTGTTTATTTGATGAAATTGAACTATAATACACACCATGGAAACCTTTTTATTTGATTTGTGTCGAGTGAGATTTTCACCTAGAACCCATAGGGGGGGGTTTTTTGCACTTTTCATGGAAAAATGTGAAAAATTGAAATTCTAAAAATGAAATAAATGCCTTCTATACACCTCAAACATTCACTCTAAAACAGAAGATTGCTGTTTACGCAATATTTTTTGAAATTTTGACTCTTTTAGTAACGTTAACACTTGCGCTGAAGCATCTTTTATGCTCATTTCTTATCTTTCAGGATTTATTCTGGGTTTTATTTTGTTTATTTGATGAAAATGAACAACAATACACACCATGGAAACATTTTTTTTATTTGTTGCGATTGAGATTTTACCTAGAACCCATAGGGGGGGGTATTGGCACTTTTCATGGAAAAATGTAAAAAATTAAAATTTCTAAAAATAAAATAAATGTCTTCTATACACCTCAAACATTCACTCTAAAACAGAAGATTGTTGTTTTTCGCAATATTTTTTGAAATTTGGGCTGTTTTAGCAACGTTAACACATGCGCTGAAGCATCTTTTATGCTCATTTCTTGTCTTTCAGGATTTATTCTGGGTTTTATTTTTTTTATTTGATGAAAATGAACAACAATACACACAATGGAAAAATTTTTTTGATTTGTGTCGAGTGTAATTCTTCACCTAGATCCCAAAGGGGCGGGTATTGGCACTTTTCATAGAAAATTGTGAAAAATTAAAATTTCTAAAAATGAAATAAATGCCTTCTATACACCTCAAATATTCACTCTAAAACAGAAGATAGTTGTTTTTCGCAATATTTTTTGAGATTTGGGCTCTTTTAGCAACGTTAACACTTGCGCTGAAGAATCTTTTATACTCATTTCTTTTCTTTCAGGATTTATTCTGGGTTTTATTTTGTTTATTTGATGAAATTGAACTATAATACACACCATGGAAACATTTTTGTTTGATTTGTGTCGAGTGAGATTTTCACCTAGAACCCATAGGGGGGGGGTATTGGCACTTTTCATGGAAAAATGTGAAAAATTAAAATTTCTAAAAGTGTAAAAATTACTTCTATACACCTCAAACATTCACTCTAAAACAGAAGATTGTTGTTTTTCGCAATATTTTTTGAAATTTGGGCCCTTATAGCAACGTTAACACTTGCGCTGAAGCATCTTTTATGCTCAATTTTTGTCTTTCAGGATTTATTCTGGGTTTTATTTTGTTTATTTGATGAAAATGAACAACAATACACACCATGGAAACATTTTTTTTTTATTTGTGACGATTGAGATTTTCACCTAGAACCCATAGGGAGGGGTATTGGCACTTTTCATGGAAAAATGTAAAAAATTAAAATTTCTAAAAATAAAATAAATGCCTTCAATACACCTCAAACATTCACTCTAAAACAGAAGATTGTTTTTTTTCGCAATAATTTTTGAAATTTGGGCTCTTTTAGCAACGTTAACACTTGCGCTGAAGCATCTTTTATGCTCATTTCTTATCTTTCAGGATTTATTCTGGGTTTTATTTTGTTTATTTGATGAAAATGAACAACAATACACACCATGGAAACATTTTTTTTATTTGTTGCGATTGAGATTTTACCTAGAACCCATAGGGGGGGGTATTGGCACTTTTCATGGAAAAATGTAAAAAATTAAAATTTCTAAAAATAAAATAAATGTCTTCTATACACCTCAAACATTCACTCTAAAACAGAAGATTGTTGTTTTTCGCAATATTTTTTGAAATTTGGGCTGTTTTAGCAACGTTAACACATGCGCTGAAGCATCTTTTATGCTCATTTCTTGTCTTTCAGGATTTATTCTGGGTTTTATTTTGTTTTATTTGATGAAAATGAACAACAATACACACAATGGAAAAATTTTTTTGATTTGTGTCGAGTGTAATTCTTCACCTAGATCCCAAAGGGGCGGGTATTGGCACTTTTCATGGAAAAATGTGAAAAATTAAAATTTCTAAAAGTGTAAAAATTACTTCTATACACCTCAAACATTCACTCTAAAACAGAAGATTGTTGTTTTTCGCAATATTTTTTGAAATTTGGGCCCTTATAGCAACGTTAACACTTGCGCTGAAGCATCTTTTATGCTCAATTTTTGTCTTTCAGGATTTATTCTGGGTTTTATTTTGTTTATTTGATGAAAATGAACAACAATACACACCATGGAAACATTTTTTTTTATTTGTGACGATTGAGATTTTCACCTAGAACCCATAGGGAGGGGTATTGGCACTTTTCATGGAAAAATGTAAAAAATTAAAATTTCTAAAAATAAAATAAATGTCTTCTATACCCCTCAAACATTCACTCTAAAACAGAAGATTGTTTTTTTTCGCAATATTTTTTGAAATTTGGGCTCTTTTAGCAACGTTAACACATGCGCTGAAGCATCTTTTATGCTAATTTCTTGTCTTTCAGGATTTATTCTGGGTTTTATTTTGTTTATTTGATGAAAATGAACAACAATACACACCATGGAAACATTTTTTTTTATTTGTTGCGATTGAGATTTTCACCTAGAACCCATAGGGGGGGGTACTGGAACTTTTCATGGAAAAATGTAAAAAATTAAAATTTCTAAAAATAAAATAAATGTCTTCTATACACCTCAAACATTCACTCTAAAACAGAAGATTGTTGTTTTTCGCAATATTTTTTGAAATTTGGGCTCTTTTAGCAACGTTAACACATGCGCTGAAGCATCTTTTATGCTCATTTCTTGTCTTTCAGGATTTATTCTGGGTTTTATTTTTTTTATTTGATGAAAATGAACAACAATACACACCATGGAAACATTTTTTTTTTATTTGTTGCGAGACAGATTTTCACCTAGAACCCATAGGGGGGGGTATTGGCACTTTTCATGGAAAAATGTAAAAAATTAAAATTTCTAAAAATAAAATAAATGTCTTCTATTCACCTCAAACATTCACTCTAAAACAGAAGATTGTTGTTTTTCGCAATATTTTTTGAAATTTGGGCTCTTTTAGCAACGTTAACACATGCGCTGAAGCATCTTTTATGCTCATTTCTTGTCTTTCAGGATTTATTCTGGGTTTTATTTTGTTTATTTGATGAAATTGAACTATAATACACACCATGGAAACATTTTTGTTTGATTTGTGTCGAGTGAGATTTTCACCTAGAACCCATAGGGGGGGGGTATTGGCACTTTTCATGGAAAAATGTGAAAAATTAAAATTTCTAAAAGTGTAAAAATTACTTCTATACACCTCAAACATTCACTCTAAAACAGAAGATTGTTGTTTTTCGCAATATTTTTTGAAATTTGGGCTCTTTTAGCAACGTTAACACATGCGCTGAAGCATCTTTTATGCTCATTTCTTGTCTTTCAGGATTTATTCTGGGTTTTATTGTGTTTATTTGATGAAAATGAACAACAATACATACCATGGAAAACATTTTTGTTTGATTTCTGTCGAGTGAGATTTTCACCTAGAACCCAAAGGGGGGGTATTGGCACTTTTCATGAAAATATGTGAAAAATTAAAATTTCTAAAAATGAAATAAATGCCTTCTATATACCTCAAACATTCAGATAAAAACAGAAGTTGTTGTTTTTCGCAATATTTTTTGAAATTTGGGCTCTCTTAGCAATGTTAACACTTGCGCTGAAGCATCTTTTATGCTCATTTCTTGTCTTTCAGGATTTATTCTGGGTTTTATTTTGTTTATTTGATGAAAATGAACAACAATACACAACATAAAAACATTTTTGTTTGATTTGTTGCGAGTGAGATTTTCACCTAGAACCTAAGGGGGGGTATTGGCTCTTTTCATGGAAAAATGTGAAAAATTAAAATTCTAAAAATGAAAAAATGCCTTCAATACACCTCAAACATTCACTCTAAAACAGAAGATTGTTTTTTTTCGCAATATTTTTTTAAATTTGGGCTCTTTTAGCAACGTTAACACTTGCGCTGAAGCATCTTTTATGCTCATTTCGTGTCTTTCAGGATTTATTCTGGGTTTTATTTTGTTTATTTGATGAAAATGAACTACAATACACACCATGGAAACATTTTTGTTTGATTTGTGTCGAGTGAGATTTTCACCTAGAACCCAAAGGGGGGGGGTTTTTGCACTTTTCATGGAAAAATGTGAAAAATTGAAATTCTAAAAATAAAATAAATGACTTTTATACACCTCAAACATTCACTCTAAAACAGAAGATTGTTGTTTTTCGCAATATTTTTTGAAATTTGGGCTCTTTTAGTAACGTTAACCCTTAGCTGAAGCATCTTTTGTGCTCATTTCTTGTCTTTTAGGATTTATTCTGGGTTTTATTTTGTTTATTTGATGAAAATGAACAACAATACACACCATGGAAACATTTTTTTTTATTTGTTGCGAATGAGATTTTCACCTAGAACCCAAAGGGGGGGTTTTTTTCCACTTTTCATGGAAAAATGTAAAATATTTAAAATTTCTAAAAATAAAATAAATGCCTTCTATACATCTCAAACATTCACTCTAAAACAGAAGATTGCTGTTTTTCGCAATATTTTTTGAAATTTGGGCTCTTTTAGTAACGTTAACACTTGCGCAGAAGCATGTTTTATGCTCATTTCTTGTCTTTCAGGATTTTTTCTGGGTTTTTTTTTTGTTTATTTGATGAAAATGAACAACAATACACAACATAAAAACATTTTTGTTTGATTTGTTCGAGTGAGATTTTCACCTAGAACCCAAAGGGGGGTATTGGCACTTTTCATGGAAAAAGGTAAAAAATTAAAATTTCTAAAAATAAAATAAATGCCATCTATACACCTCAAACATTCACTTTAAAACAGAAGATTGTTGTTTTTCGCAATATTTTTTGAAATTTGGGCTCATTGAGCAACGTAAACACATGCGCTGAAGCATCTTTCATGCTCATTTCTTGTCTTTCAGGATTTATTCTGAATTTTATTGTGTTTATTTGATGAAAATGAACCACAATACACACCATGGAAAACATTTTTGTTTGATTTCTGTCGAGTGAGATTTTCACCTAGAACCCAATGGGGGGGTATTGGCACTTTTCATGGAAATATGTGAAAAATTAAAATTTCTAAAAATGAAATAAATGCCTTCTATATACCTCAAACATTCCGATTAAAACAGAAGTTGTTGTTTTTCGCAATATTTTTTGAAATTTGGGCTCTTTTAGTAACGTTAACACTTGCGCTGAAGCATCTTTTATGCTCATTTCTTGTCTTTCAGGATTTATTCTGGGTTTAATTTTGTTTATTTGATGAAAATGAACAACAATACACACCATGGAAACATTTTTTTTTATTTGTTGTGATTGAGATTTTCACCTAGAACCCAAAGGGGGGGGTTTTTTGCACTTTTCATGGAAAAATGTGAAAAATTGAAATTCTAAAAATGAAATAAATGCCTTCTATACACCTCAAACATTCACTCTAAAACAGAAGATTGCTGTTTTCGCAATATTTTTTGAAATTTTGACTCTTTTAGTAACGTTAACACTTGCGCTGAAGCATCTTTTATGCTCATTTCTTATCTTTCAGGATTTATTCTGGGTTTTATTTTGTTTATTTGATGAAAATGAACAACAATACACACCATGGAAACATTTTTTTTATTTGTTGCGATTGAGATTTTACCTAGAACCCATAGGGGGGGGTATTGGCACTTTTCATGGAAAAATGTAAAAAATTAAAATTTCTAAAAATAAAATAAATGTCTTCTATACACCTCAAACATTCACTCTAAAACAGAAGATTGTTGTTTTTCGCAATATTTTTTGAAATTTGGGCTGTTTTAGCAACGTTAACACATGCGCTGAAGCATCTTTTATGCTCATTTCTTGTCTTTCAGGATTTATTCTGGGTTTTATTTTTTTTATTTGATGAAAATGAACAACAATACACACAATGGAAAAATTTTTTTGATTTGTGTCGAGTGTAATTCTTCACCTAGATCCCAAAGGGGCGGGTATTGGCACTTTTCATAGAAAATTGTGAAAAATTAAAATTTCTAAAAATGAAATAAATGCCTTCTATACACCTCAAATATTCACTCTAAAACAGAAGATTGTTGTTTTTCGCAATATTTTTTGAGATTTGGGCTCTTTTAGCAACGTTAACACTTGCGCTGAAGAATCTTTTATACTCATTTCTTTTCTTTCAGGATTTATTCTGGGTTTTATTTTGTTTATTTGATGAAATTGAACTATAATACACACCATGGAAACATTTTTGTTTGATTTGTGTCGAGTGAGATTTTCACCTAGAACCCATAGGGGGGGGGTATTGGCACTTTTCATGGAAAAATGTGAAAAATTAAAATTTCTAAAAGTGTAAAAATTACTTCTATACACCTCAAACATTCACTCTAAAACAGAAGATTGTTGTTTTTCGCAATATTTTTTGAAATTTGGGCCCTTATAGCAACGTTAACACTTGCGCTGAAGCATCTTTTATGCTCAATTTTTGTCTTTCAGGATTTATTCTGGGTTTTATTTTGTTTATTTGATGAAAATGAACAACAATACACACCATGGAAACATTTTTTTTTTATTTGTGACGATTGAGATTTTCACCTAGAACCCATAGGGAGGGGTATTGGCACTTTTCATGGAAAAATGTAAAAAATTAAAATTTCTAAAAATAAAATAAATGTCTTCTATACACCTTAAACATTCACTCTAAAACAGAAGATTGTTGTTTTTCGCAATATTTTTTGAAATTTGGGCTCTTTTAGCAACGTTAACACATGCGCTGAAGCATCTTTTATTCTCATTTCTTTTCTTTCAGGATTTATTCTGGGTTTTATTTTGTTTATTTGATGAAAATGAACAACAATACACACCATGGAAACATTTTTTTTTTATTTGTTGCGATTGAGATTTTCACCTAGAACCCATAGGGGGGGGGTATTGGCACTTTTCATGGAAAAATGTAAAAAATTAAAATTTCTAAAAATAAAATAAATGTCTTCTATACACCTCAAACATTCACTCTAAAAAAGAAGATTGTTGTTTTTCCCAATATTTTTTGAAATTTGGGCTCTTTTAGCAACGTTAACACATGCGCTGAAGCATCTTTTATGCTCATTTCTTGTCTTTCAGGATTTATTCTGGGTTTTATTTTTTTTATTTGATGAAAATGAACAACAATACACACAATGGAAAAATTTTTTTGATTTGTGTCGAGTGTAATTTTTCACCTAGATCCCAAAGGGGCGGGTATTGGCACTTTTCATGGAAAATTGTGAAAAATTAAAATTTCTAAAAATGAAATAAATGCCTTCTATACACCTCAAATATTCACTCAAAAACTGAAGACTGTTGTTTTTCGCAATATTTTTTGAAATTTGGGCTCTTTTAGCAACGTTAACACTTGCGCTGAAGCATCTTTTATACTCATTTCTTTTCTTTCAGGATTTATTCTGGGTTTTATTTTGTTTATTTGATGAAATTGAACTATAATACACACCATGGAAACCTTTTTATTTGATTTGTGTCGAGTGAGATTTTCACCTAGAACCCATAGGGGGGGGTTTTTTGCACTTTTCATGGAAAAATGTGAAAAATTGAAATTCTAAAAATGAAATAAATGCCTTCTATACACCTCAAACATTCACTCTAAAACAGAAGATTGCTGTTTTCGCAATATTTTTTGAAATTTTGACTCTTTTAGTAACGTTAACACTTGCGCTGAAGCATCTTTTATGCTCATTTCTTATCTTTCAGGATTTATTCTGGGTTTTATTTTGTTTATTTGATGAAAATGAACAACAATACACACCATGGAAACATTTTTTTTATTTGTTGCGATTGAGATTTTACCTAGAACCCATAGGGGGGGGTATTGGCACTTTTCATGGAAAAATGTAAAAAATTAAAATTTCTAAAAATAAAATAAATGTCTTCTATACACCTCAAACATTCACTCTAAAAAAGAAGATTGTTGTTTTTCGCAATATTTTTTGAAATTTGGGCTGTTTTAGCAACGTTAACACATGCGCTGAAGCATCTTTTATGCTCATTTCTTGTCTTTCAGGATTTATTCTGGGTTTTATTTTTTTTATTTGATGAAAATGAACAACAATACACACCATGGAAACATTTTTTTTTATTTGTTGCGAATGAGATTTTCACCTAGAACCCAAAGGGGGGGTTTTTTTCCACTTTTCATGGAAAAATGTAAAATATTTAAAATTTCTAAAAATAAAATAAATGCCTTCTATACATCTCAAACATTCACTCTAAAACAGAAGATTGCTGTTTTTCGCAATATTTTTTGAAATTTGGGCTCTTTTAGTAACGTTAACACTTGCGCAGAAGCATGTTTTATGCTCATTTCTTGTCTTTCAGGATTTTTTCTGGGTTTTTTTTTGTTTATTTGATGAAAATGAACAACAATACACAACATAAAAACATTTTTGTTTGATTTGTTCGAGTGAGATTTTCACCTAGAACCCAAAGGGGGGTATTGGCACTTTTCATGGAAAAAGGTAAAAAATTAAAATTTCTAAAAATAAAATAAATGCCATCTATACACCTCAAACATTCACTTTAAAACAGAAGATTGTTGTTTTTCGCAATATTTTTTGAAATTTGGGCTCATTGAGCAACGTAAACACATGCGCTGAAGCATCTTTCATGCTCATTTCTTGTCTTTCAGGATTTATTCTGAATTTTATTGTGTTTATTTGATGAAAATGAACCACAATACACACCATGGAAAACATTTTTGTTTGATTTCTGTCGAGTGAGATTTTCACCTAGAACCCAATGGGGGGGTATTGGCACTTTTCATGGAAATATGTGAAAAATTAAAATTTCTAAAAATGAAATAAATGCCTTCTATATACCTCAAACATTCCGATTAAAACAGAAGTTGTTGTTTTTCGCAATATTTTTTGAAATTTGGGCTCTTTTAGTAACGTTAACACTTGCGCTGAAGCATCTTTTATGCTAATTTCTTGTCTTTCAGGATTTATTCTGGGTTTAATTTTGTTTATTTGATGAAAATGAACAACAATACACACCATGGAAACATTTTTTTTTATTTGTTGTGATTGAGATTTTCACCTAGAACCCAAAGGGGGGGGTTTTTTGCACTTTTCATGGAAAAATGTGAAAAATTGAAATTCTAAAAATGAAATAAATGCCTTCTATACACCTCAAACATTCACTCTAAAACAGAAGATTGCTGTTTTCGCAATATTTTTTGAAATTTTGACTCTTTTAGTAACGTTAACACTTGCGCTGAAGCATCTTTTATGCTCATTTCTTATCTTTCAGGATTTATTCTGGGTTTTATTTTGTTTATTTGATGAAAATGAACAACAATACACACCATGGAAACATTTTTTTTATTTGTTGCGATTGAGATTTTACCTAGAACCCATAGGGGGGGGTATTGGCACTTTTCATGGAAAAATGTAAAAAATTAAAATTTCTAAAAATAAAATAAATGTCTTCTATACACCTCAAACATTCACTCTAAAACAGAAGATTGTTGTTTTTCGCAATATTTTTTGAAATTTGGGCTGTTTTAGCAACGTTAACACATGCGCTGAAGCATCTTTTATGCTCATTTCTTGTCTTTCAGGATTTATTCTGGGTTTTATTTTTTTTATTTGATGAAAATGAACAACAATACACACAATGGAAAAATTTTTTTGATTTGTGTCGAGTGTAATTCTTCACCTAGATCCCAAAGGGGCGGGTATTGGCACTTTTCATAGAAAATTGTGAAAAATTAAAATTTCTAAAAATGAAATAAATGCCTTCTATACACCTCAAATATTCACTCTAAAACAGAAGATTGTTGTTTTTCGCAATATTTTTTGAGATTTGGGCTCTTTTAGCAACGTTAACACTTGCGCTGAAGAATCTTTTATACTCATTTCTTTTCTTTCAGGATTTATTCTGGGTTTTATTTTGTTTATTTGATGAAATTGAACTATAATACACACCATGGAAACATTTTTGTTTGATTTGTGTCGAGTGAGATTTTCACCTAGAACCCATAGGGGGGGGGTATTGGCACTTTTCATGGAAAAATGTGAAAAATTAAAATTTCTAAAAGTGTAAAAATTACTTCTATACACCTCAAACATTCACTCTAAAACAGAAGATTGTTGTTTTTCGCAATATTTTTTGAAATTTGGGCCCTTATAGCAACGTTAACACTTGCGCTGAAGCATCTTTTATGCTCAATTTTTGTCTTTCAGGATTTATTCTGGGTTTTATTTTGTTTATTTGATGAAAATGAACAACAATACACACCATGGAAACATTTTTTTTTTATTTGTGACGATTGAGATTTTCACCTAGAACCCATAGGGAGGGGTATTGGCACTTTTCATGGAAAAATGTAAAAAATTAAAATTTCTAAAAATAAAATAAATGTCTTCTATACACCTTAAACATTCACTCTAAAACAGAAGATTGTTGTTTTTCGCAATATTTTTTGAAATTTGGGCTCTTTTAGCAACGTTAACACATGCGCTGAAGCATCTTTTATTCTCATTTCTTTTCTTTCAGGATTTATTCTGGGTTTTATTTTGTTTATTTGATGAAAATGAACAACAATACACACCATGGAAACATTTTTTTTTTATTTGTTGCGATTGAGATTTTCACCTAGAACCCATAGGGGGGGGGTATTGGCACTTTTCATGGAAAAATGTAAAAAATTAAAATTTCTAAAAATAAAATAAATGTCTTCTATACACCTCAAACATTCACTCTAAAAAAGAAGATTGTTGTTTTTCCCAATATTTTTTGAAATTTGGGCTCTTTTAGCAACGTTAACACATGCGCTGAAGCATCTTTTATGCTCATTTCTTGTCTTTCAGGATTTATTCTGGGTTTTATTTTTTTTATTTGATGAAAATGAACAACAATACACACAATGGAAAAATTTTTTTGATTTGTGTCGAGTGTAATTTTTCACCTAGATCCCAAAGGGGCGGGTATTGGCACTTTTCATGGAAAATTGTGAAAAATTAAAATTTCTAAAAATGAAATAAATGCCTTCTATACACCTCAAATATTCACTCAAAAACTGAAGACTGTTGTTTTTCGCAATATTTTTTGAAATTTGGGCTCTTTTAGCAACGTTAACACTTGCGCTGAAGCATCTTTTATACTCATTTCTTTTCTTTCAGGATTTATTCTGGGTTTTATTTTGTTTATTTGATGAAATTGAACTATAATACACACCATGGAAACCTTTTTATTTGATTTGTGTCGAGTGAGATTTTCACCTAGAACCCATAGGGGGGGGTTTTTTGCACTTTTCATGGAAAAATGTGAAAAATTGAAATTCTAAAAATGAAATAAATGCCTTCTATACACCTCAAACATTCACTCTAAAACAGAAGATTGCTGTTTTCGCAATATTTTTTGAAATTTTGACTCTTTTAGTAACGTTAACACTTGCGCTGAAGCATCTTTTATGCTCATTTCTTATCTTTCAGGATTTATTCTGGGTTTTATTTTGTTTATTTGATGAAAATGAACAACAATACACACCATGGAAACATTTTTTTTATTTGTTGCGATTGAGATTTTACCTAGAACCCATAGGGGGGGGTATTGGCACTTTTCATGGAAAAATGTAAAAAATTAAAATTTCTAAAAATAAAATAAATGTCTTCTATACACCTCAAACATTCACTCTAAAAAAGAAGATTGTTGTTTTTCGCAATATTTTTTGAAATTTGGGCTGTTTTAGCAACGTTAACACATGCGCTGAAGCATCTTTTATGCTCATTTCTTGTCTTTCAGGATTTATTCTGGGTTTTATTTTTTTTATTTGATGAAAATGAACAACAATACACACAATGGAAAAATTTTTTTGATTTGTGTCGAGTGTAATTCTTCACCTAGATCCCAAAGGGGCGGGTATTGGCACTTTTCATAGAAAATTGTGAAAAATTAAAATTTCTAAAAATGAAATAAATGCCTTCTATACACCTCAAATATTCACTCTAAAACAGAAGATTGTTGTTTTTCGCAATATTTTTTGAGATTTGGGCTCTTTTAGCAACGTTAACACTTGCGCTGAAGAAACTTTTATACTCATTTCTTTTCTTTCAGGATTTATTCTGGGTTTTATTTTGTTTATTTGATGAAATTGAACTATAATACACACCATGGAAACATTTTTGTTTGATTTGTGTCGAGTGAGATTTTCACCTAGAACCCATAGGGGGGGGGTATTGGCACTTTTCATGGAAAAATGTGAAAAATTAAAATTTCTAAAAGTGTAAAAATTACTTCTATACACCTCAAACATTCACTCTAAAACAGAAGATTGTTGTTTTTCGCAATATTTTTTGAAATTTGGGCCCTTATAGCAACGTTAACACTTGCGCTGAAGCATCTTTTATGCTCAATTTTTGTCTTTCAGGATTTATTCTGGGTTTTATTTTGTTTATTTGATGAAAATGAACAACAATACACACCATGGAAACATTTTTTTTTTATTTGTGACGATTGAGATTTTCACCTAGAACCCATAGGGAGGGGTATTGGCACTTTTCATGGAAAAATGTAAAAAATTAAAATTTCTAAAAATAAAATAAATGCCTTCAATACACCTCAAACATTCACTCTAAAACAGAAGATTGTTTTTTTTCGCAATAATTTTTGAAATTTGGGCTCTTTTATGAACGTTAACACTTGCGCTGAAGCATCTTTTATGCTCATTTCTTATCTTTCAGGATTTATTCTGGGTTTTATTTTGTTTATTTGATGAAAATGAACAACAATACACACCATGGAAACATTTTTTTTATTTGTTGCGATTGAGATTTTACCTAGAACCCATAGGGGGGGGTATTGGCACTTTTCATGGAAAAATGTAAAAAATTAAAATTTCTAAAAATAAAATAAATGTCTTCTATACACCTCAAACATTCACTCTAAAACAGAAGATTGTTGTTTTTCGCAATATTTTTTGAAATTTGGGCTGTTTTAGCAACGTTAACACATGCGCTGAAGCATCTTTTATGCTCATTTCTTGTCTTTCAGGATTTATTCTGGGTTTTATTTTTTTTATTTGATGAAAATGAACAACAATACACACAATGGAAAAATTTTTTTGATTTGTGTCGAGTGTAATTCTTCACCTAGATCCCAAAGGGGCGGGTATTGGCACTTTTCATAGAAAATTGTGAAAAATTAAAATTTCTAAAAATGAAATAAATGCCTTCTATACACCTCAAATATTCACTCTAAAACAGAAGATTGTTGTTTTTCGCAATATTTTTTGAGATTTGGGCTCTTTTAGCAACGTTAACACTTGCGCTGAAGAATCTTTTATACTCATTTCTTTTCTTTCAGGATTTATTCTGGGTTTTATTTTGTTTATTTGATGAAATTGAACTATAATACACACCATGGAAACATTTTTGTTTGATTTGTGTCGAGTGAGATTTTCACCTAGAACCCATAGGGGGGGGGTATTGGCACTTTTCATGGAAAAATGTGAAAAATTAAAATTTCTAAAAGTGTAAAAATTACTTCTATACACCTCAAACATTCACTCTAAAACAGAAGATTGTTGTTTTTCGCAATATTTTTTGAAATTTGGGCCCTTATAGCAACGTTAACACTTGCGCTGAAGCATCTTTTATGCTCAATTTTTGTCTTTCAGGATTTATTCTGGGTTTTATTTTGTTTATTTGATGAAAATGAACAACAATAGTCACCATGGAAACATTTTTTTTTTATTTGTGACGATTGAGATTTTCACCTAGAACCCATAGGGAGGGGTATTGGCACTTTTCATGGAAAAATGTAAAAAATTAAAATTTCTAAAAATAAAAAAAATGTCTTCTATACACCTTAAACATTCACTCTAAAACAGAAGATTGTTGTTTTTCGCAATATTTTTTGAAATTTGGGCTCTTTTAGCAACGTTAACACATGCGCTGAAGCATCTTTTATTCTCATTTCTTTTCTTTCAGGATTTATTCTGGGTTTTATTTTGTTTATTTGATGAAATTGAACTATAATACACACCATGGAAACATTTTTGTTTGATTTGTGTCGAGTGAGATTTTCACCTAGAACCCATAGGGAGGGGTATTGGCACTTTTCATGGAAAAATGTAAAAAATTAAAATTTCTAAAAATAAAATAAATGTCTTCTATACACCTCAAACATACACTCTAAAAAAGAAGATTGTTGTTTTTCCCAATATTTTTTGAAATTTGGGCTCTTTTAGCAACGTTAACACATGCGCTGAAGCATCTTTTATGCTCATTTCTTGTCTTTCAGGATTTATTCTGGGTTTTATTTTTTTTATTTGATGAAAATGAACAACAATACACACAATGGAAAAATTTTTTTGATTTGTGTCGAGTGTAATTTTTCACCTAGATCCCAAAGGGGCGGGTATTGGCACTTTTCATGGAAAATTGTGAAAAATTAAAATTTCTAAAAATGAAATAAATGCCTTCTATACACCTCAAATATTCACTCAAAAACTGAAGACTGTTGTTTTTCGCAATATTTTTTGAAATTTGGGCTCTTTTAGCAACGTTAACACTTGCGCTGAAGCATCTTTTATACTCATTTCTTTTCTTTCAGGATTTATTCTGGGTTTTATTTTGTTTATTTGATGAAATTGAACTATAATACACACCATGGAAACCTTTTTATTTGATTTGTGTCGAGTGAGATTTTCACCTAGAACCCATAGGGGGTTCTAGGTGAAACTAGGTGAATATTGGCACTTTTCATGGAAAAATGTGAAAAATTAAAATTTCTAAAAGTGTAAAAATTACTTCTATACACCTCAAACATTCACTCTAAAACAGAAGATTGTTGTTTTTCGCAATATTTTTTGAAATTTTGGCCCTTATAGCAACGTTAACACTTGCGCTGAAGGATCTTTTATGCTCATTTCTTGTCTTTCAGGATTTATTCTGGGTTTTATTTTGTTTATTTGATGAAAATGAACAACAATACACACCATGGAAACATTTTTTTTTTATTTGTGACGATTGAGATTTTCACCTAGCACCCATAGGGAGGAGTATATGCACTTTTCATGGAAAAATGTAAAAAATTAAAATTTCTAAAAATAAAATAAATGTCTTCTATACACCTCAAACATTCACTCTAAAACAGAAGACTGTTGTTTTTCGCAATATTTTTTGAAATTTGGGCTCTTTTAGCAACGTTAACACATGTGCTGAAGCATCTTTTATGCTCATTTCTTGTCTTTCAGGATTTATTCTGGGTTTTATTGTGTTTATTTGATGAAAATGAACAACAATACATACCATGGAAAACATTTTTGTTTCATTTCTTTCGAGTGAGATTTTCACCTAGAACCCAAAGGGGGGGTATTGGCACTTTTCATGAAAATATGTGAAAAATTAAAATTTCTAAAAATGAAATAAATGCCCTCTATATACCTCAAACATTCAGATAAAAACAGAAGTTGTTGTTTTTCGCAATATTTTTTTAAATTTGGGCTCTCTTAGCAATGTTAACACTTGCGCTGAAGCATCTTTTATGCTCATTTCTTGTCTTTCAGGATTTATACTGGGTTTTATTGTGTTTATTTGATGAAAATGAACAACAATACACACCATGGAAACATTTTTTTTTTTATTTGTTGCGATTGAGATTTTCACCTAGAACCCAAAGGGGGGGGTATTGGCGCTTTTCATGAAAAAATGTAAAAAATTAAAATTTCTAAAAATGAAATAAATGCCTTCTATACACCTCAAATATTCACTCTAAAACAGATGATTGTTGTTTTTCGCAATATTTTTTGAAATTCTGGCTCTTTTAGTAACGTTTACACTTGCGCTGAAGCATTTTTATTCTCATTTCTTGCCTTTCAGGATTTATTCTGGGTTTTATTTTGTTTATTTGATGAAAATGAACAACAATACACACCATGGAAACATTTTTGTTTGATTTGTGTCGAGTGAGATTTTCACCTAGAACCCAAAGGGGGGGGGGCACTTTTCATGGAAAAATGTAAAAAATTTAAAATTTCTAAAAATAAAATAAATGCCTTCTTTACATCTCAAACATTCACTCCAAAACAGAAGATTGCTGTTTATCGCAATATTTTTTGAAATTTGGGCTCTTTTAGTAACGTTAAAACTTGCGCTGAAGCATCTTTTATGCTCATTTCTTGTCTTTCAGGTTTTATTCTGGGTTTTATTTTGTTTATTTGATGAAAATGACCAACAATACACACCATGGAAACATTTTTTTTTTATTTGTTGCGATTGCGAATTTCACCTAAAACCCAAAGGGGGGGGTTTTTTGCACTTTTCATGGAAAAATGTAAAAATTTAAAATTTCTAAAAATAAAATAAATGCCTTCTATACACCTCAAACATTCACTCTAAAACAGAAGATTGTTGTTTTTCGCAATATTTTTTGAAATTTGGGTTCTTTTAGTAACGTTAACACTTGCGCTGAAGCATATTTTATGCTCATTTCTTGTCTTTCAGGATTTTTTCTGGGTTGGTTTTGTTTATTTGATGAAAATGAACAACAATACACAACATAAAAACATTTTTGTTTGATTTGTTGCGAGTGAGATTTTCACCTAGAACCCAAATGGGGGTATTGGCACTTTTCATGGAAAAATGTAAAAAATTAAAACTTCTAAAAATAAAATAAATGCCTTCTATACACCTCAAACATTCACTCTAAAACAGAAGATTGTTGTTTTTCGCAATATTTTTTGAAATTTGGGCTCTTTTAGCAACGTTAACACATGCGCTGAAGCATCTTTTATGCTCATTTCTTGTCTTTCAGTATTTATTCTGGGTTTTATTGTGTTTATTTGATGAAAATGAACAACAATACACACCATGGAAAACATTTTTGTTTGATTTCTGTCGAGTGAGATTTTCACCTAGAACACAAAGGGGGGGGTATTGGAACTTTTCATGGAAATATGTGAAAAATTAAAATTTCTAAAAATGAAATAAATGCCTTCTATACACCTCAAACATTCAGATAAAAACAGAAGTTGTTGTTTTTCGTTATATTTTTTGAAATTTGGGCTCTTTTAGTAACGTTAACACATGCGCTGAAGCATCTTTTATGCCCATTTCTTGTCTTTCAGGATTTATTCTGGGTTTTATTTTGTTTATTTAATGAAAATGAAAACCAATACACAACATAAAAACATTTTTGTTTGATTTGTTGCGAGTGAGATTTTCACCTAGAACACAAAGGGGGGTATTGGCACTTTTCATGGAAAAATGTAAAAAATTAAAATTTCTAAAAATAAAATAAAGGCCTTCTATACACCTCAAACATTCACTCTAAAACAGAAGATTGTTGTTTTTCGCAATATTTTTTGAAATTTGGGCTCTTTTAGCAACGTTAACACATGCGCTGAAGCATCTTTTATGCTCATTTCTTGTCTTTCAGGATTTATTCTGGGTTTTATTTTGTTTATTTGATGAAAATGAACAACAATACACACCATGGAAACATTTTTTTTTTATTTGTTGCGATTGAGATTTTCACCTAGAACCCAAAGGGGGGGTATTGGCGCTTTTCATGAAAATATGTGAAAAATTAAAATTTCTAAAAATGAAATAAATGCCTTCTATATACCTCAAACATTCAGATAAAAACAGAAGTTGTTGTTTTTCGCAATATTTTTTGAAATTTGGGCTCTCTTAGCAATGTTAACACTTGCGCTGAAGCATCTTTTATGCTCATTTCTTGTCTTTCAGGATTTATTCTGGGTTTTATTTTGTTTATTTGATGAAAATGAACAACAATACACACCATGGAAACATTTTTTTTTTATTTGTTGCGATTGAGATTTTCACCTAGAACCCAAAGGGGGGGTATTGGCGCTTTTCATGAAAAAATGTAAAAAATTAAAATTTCTAAAAATGAAATAAATACCTTCTATACACCTCAAACATTCACTCTAAAACAGAAGATTGTTATTTTTCGCAATAATTTTTGAAATTTGGGCTCTTTTAGCAACGTTAACACATGCGCTGAAGCATCTTTTATGCTCATTTCTTGTCTTTCAGGATTTATTCTGGGTTTTATTTTGTTTATTTGATGAAAATGAACTACAATGCACACCATGGAAACATTTTTGTTTGATTTGTTGCGAGTGAGATTTTAACCTAGAACCCAAAGGGCTCTTTTCATGGAAAAATGTGAAAAATTAAAATTCTAAAAATGAAAAAATGCCTTCTATACACCTCAAACATTCACTCTAAAACAGAAGATTGCGGTTTTCGCAATATTTTTTGAAATTTGGGCTCTTTTAGTAACGTTTACACTTGCGCTGAAGCATCTTTTATGCTCATTTCTTGTCTTTTAGGATTTATTCTGGGTTTTATTTTGTTTATTTGATGAAAATGAACTACAATACACACCATGGAAACATTTTTGTTTGATTTGTGTCGAGTGAGATTTTCACCTAGAACCCAAAGGGGGGTATTGGCACTTTTCATGGAAAAATGTGAATAAATAAAATTTCTAAAAATGAAATAAATGCCTTTTATACACCTCGAACATTCACTCTAAAACAGAAGATTGTTGTTTTTCGCAA
This sequence comes from Hetaerina americana, assembly GCF_022747635.1. Taxonomy (NCBI): domain Eukaryota; kingdom Metazoa; phylum Arthropoda; class Insecta; order Odonata; family Calopterygidae; genus Hetaerina; species Hetaerina americana. Next base: position 42,682 of record NW_027287616.1, read on the forward strand.
TATTTTTTGAAATTTGGGCTCTTTTAGTAAGGTTAACCCTTAGCTGAAGCATCTTTTGTGCTCATTTCTTGTCTTTTAGGATTTATTCTGGGTTTTATTTTGTTTATTTGATGAAAATGAACAACAATACACACCATGGAAACATTTTTTTTTATTTGTTGCGATTGAGATTTTCACCTAGAACCCAAAGGGGGGGGTTTTTTTGCACTTTTCATGGAAAAATGTAAAAAATTTAAAATTTCTAAAAATAAAATAAATGCCTTCTATACATCTCAAACATTCACTCTAAAACAGAAGATTGCTGTTTTTCGCAATATTTTTTGAAATTTGGGCTCTTTTAGTAACGTTAACACTTGCGCTGAAGCATCTTTTATGCTCATTTCTTGTCTTTCAGGATTTTTTCTGGGTTTTTTTTTGTTTATTTGATGAAAATGAACAACAATACACAACATAAAAACATTTTTGTTTGATTTGTTCGAGTGAGATTTTCACCTAGAACCCAAAGGGGGGTATTGGCACTTTTCATGGAAAAAGGTAAAAAATTAAAATTTCTAAAAATAAAATAAATGCCATCTATACACCTCAAACATTCACTTTAAAACAGAAGATTGTTGTTTTTCGCAATATTTTTTGAAATTTGGGCTCATTGAGCAACGTTAACACTTGCGCTGAAGCATATTTTATGCTCATTTCTTGTCTTTCAGGATTTTTTCTGGGTTGGTTTTGTTTATTTGATGAAAATGAACCACAATACACACCATGGAAAACATTTTTGTTTGATTTCTGTCGAGTGAGATTTTCACCTAGAACCCAATGGGGGGGTATTGGCACTTTTCATGGAAAAATGTAAAAAATTAAAACTTCTAAAAATAAAATAAATGCCTTCTATACACCTCAAACATTCACTCTAAAACAGAAGATTGTTGTTTTTCGCAATATTTTTTGAAATTTGGGCTCTTTTAGCAACGTTAACACATGCGCTGAAGCATCTTTTATGCTCATTTCTTGTCTTTCAGTATTTATTCTGGGTTTTATTGTGTTTATTTGATGAAAATGAACAACAATACACACCATGGAAAACATTTTTGTTTGATTTCTGTCGAGTGAGATTTTCACCTAGAACCCAAAGGGGGGGGTATTGGAACTTTTCATGGAAATATGTGAAAAATTAAAATTTCTAAAAATGAAATAAATGCCTTCTATACACCTCAAACATTCAGATAAAAACAGAAGTTGTTGTTTTTCGTTATATTTTTTGAAATTTGGGCTCTTTTAGTAACGTTAACACATGCGCTGAAGCATCTTTTATGCCCATTTCTTGTCTTTCAGGATTTATTCTGGGTTTTATTTTGTTTATTTAATGAAAATGACCAACAATACACACCATGGAAACATTTTTTTTTTATTTGTTGCGATTGCGATTTTCACCTAAAACCCAAAGGGGGGGTTTTTTGCACTTTTCATGGAAAAATGTAAAAATTTAAAATTTCTAAAAATAAAATAAATGCCTTCTATACACCTCAAACATTCACTCTAAAACAGAAGATTGTTGTTTTTCGCAATATTTTTTGAAATTTGGGTTCTTTTAGTAACGTTAACACTTGCGCTGAAGCATATTTTATGCTCATTTCTTGTCTTTCAGGATTTTTTCTGGGTTGGTTTTGTTTATTTGATGAAAATGAACAACAATACACAACATAAAAACATTTTTGTTTGATTTGTTGCGAGTGAGATTTTCACCTAGAACCCAAATGGGGGTATTGGCACTTTTCATGGAAAAATGTAAAAAATTAAAACTTCTAAAAATAAAATAAATGCCTTCTATACACCTCAAACATTCAGATAAAAACAGAAGTTGTTGTTTTTCGCAATATTTTTTGAAATTTGGGCTCTCTTAGCAATGTTAACACTTGCGCTGAAGCATCTTTTATGCTCATTTCTTGTCTTTCAGGATTTATTCTGGGTTTTATTTTGTTTATTTGATGAAAATGAACAACAATACACACCATGGAAACATTTTTTTTTTATTTGTTGCGATTGAGATTTTCACCTAGAACCCATAGGGGGGGGGGGTATTGGCACTTTTCATGGAAAAATGTGAAAAATTAAAATTTCTAAAAGTGTAAAAATTACTTCTATACACCTCAAACATTCACTCTAAAACAGAAGATTGCTGTTTTCGCAATATTTTTTGAAATTTGGGCTCTTTTAGTAACGTTAACACTTGCGCTGAAGCATGTTTTATGCCCATTTCTTGTCTTTCAGGATTTATTCTGGGTTTTATTTTGTTTATTTAATGAAAATGAAAACCAATACACAACATAAAAACATTTTTGTTTGATTTGTTGCGAGTGAGATTTTCACCTAGAACACAAAGGGGGGTATTGGCACTTTTCATGGAAAAATGTAAAAAATTAAAATTTCTAAAAATAAAATAAAGGCCTTCTATACACCTCAAACATTCACTCTAAAACAGAAGATTGTTGTTTTTCGCAATATTTTTTGAAATTTGGGCTCTTTTAGCAACGTTAACACATGCGCTGAAGCATCTTTTATGCTCATTTCTTGTCTTCCAGGATTTATTCTGGGTTATATTGTGTTTATTTGATGAAAATGAACAACAATACACACCATGGAAAACAATTTTGTTTGATTTCTGTCAAGTGAGATTTTCACCTAGAACCCAAAGGGGGGGTATTGGCACTTTTCATGAAAATATGTGAAAAATTAAAATTTCTAAAAATGAAATAAATGCCTTCTATATACCTCAAACATTCAGATAAAAACAGAAGTTGTTGTTTTTCGCAATATTTTTTGAAATTTGGGCTCTCTTAGCAATGTTAACACTTGCGCTGAAGCATCTTTTATGCTCATTTCTTGTCTTTCAGGATTTATTCTGGGTTTTATTTTGTTTATTTGATGAAAATGAACAACAATACACACCATGGAAACATTTTTTTTTTATTTGTTGCGATTGAGATTTTCACCTAGAACCCATAGGGGGGGGGGTATTGGCACTTTTCATGGAAAAATGTGAAAAATTAAAATTTCTAAAAGTGTAAAAATTACTTCTATACACCTCAAACATTCACTCTAAAACAGAAGATTGCTGTTTTCGCAATATTTTTTGAAATTTGGGCTCTTTTAGTAACGTTAACACTTGCGCTGAAGCATGTTTTATGCTCATTTCTTGTCTTTCAGGATTTATTCTGGGTTTTATTTTGTTTATTTGATGAAAATGAACAACAATACACACCATGGAAACATTTTTTTTTTATTTGTTGCGATTGAGATTTTCACCTAGAACCCAAAGGGGGGGGTATTGGCGCTTTTCATGAAAAAATGTAAAAAATTAAAATTTCTAAAAATGAAATAAATACCTTCTATACACCTCAAACATTCACTCTAAAACAGAAGATTGTTATTTTTCGCAATAATTTTTGAAATTTGGGCTCTTTTAGCAACGTTAACACATGCGCTGAAGCATCTTTTATGCTCATTTCTTGTCTTTCAGGATTTATTCTGGATTTTATTGTGTTTATTTGATGAAAATGAACCACAATACACACCATGGAAAACATTTTTGTTTGATTTCTGTCGAGTGAGATTTTCACCTAGAACCCAATGGGGGGGTATTGGCACTTTTCATGGAAATATGTGAAAAATTAACATTTCTAAAAATGAAATAAATGCCTTCTATTTACCTCAAACATTCCGATTAAAACAGAAGTTGTTGTTTTTCGCAATATTTTTTGAAATTTGGGCTCTTTTAGTAACGTTAACACTTGCGCTGAAGCATCTTTTATGCTCATTTCTTATCTTTCAGGATTTATTCTGGGTTTAATTTTGTTTATTTGATGAAAATGAACAACAATACACACCATGGAAACATTTTTTTTTATTTGTTGCGATTGAGATTTTCACCTAGAACCCAAAGGGGGGGGTTTTTTGCACTTTTCATGGAAAAATGTGAAAAATTGAAATTCTAAAAATGAAAAAATGCCTTCAATACACCTCAAACATTCACTCTAAAACAGAAGATTGTTTTTTTTCGCAATATTTTTTTAAATTTGGGCTCTTTTAGCAACGTTAACACTTGCGCTGAAGCATCTTTTATGCTCATTTCGTGTCTTTCAGGATTTATTCTGGGTTTTATTTTGTTTATTTGATGAAAATGAACTACAATACACACCATGGAAACATTTTTGTTTGATTTGTGTCGAGTGAGATTTTCACCTAGAACCCAAAGGGGGGTATTGGCACTTTTCATGGAAAAATGTGAAAAATTAAAATTTCTAAAAGTGTAAAAATTACTTCTATACACCTCAAACATTCACTCTAAAACAGAAGATTGTTGTTTTTCGCAATATTTTTTAAAATTTGGGCCCTTATAGCAACGTTAACACTTGCGCTGAAGCATCTTTTATGCTCATTTCTTGTCTTTCAGGATTTATTCTGGGTTTTATTTTGTTTATTTGATGAAAATGAACAACAATACACACCATGGAAACATTTTTTTTTTATTTGTGACGATTGAGATTTTCACCTAGAACCCATAGGGAGGGGTATTGGCACTTTTCATGGAAAAATGTAAAAAATTAAAATTTCTAAAAATAAAATAAATGTCTTCTATACACCTCAAACATTCGCTCTAAAACAGAAGATTGTTGTTCTTCGCAATATTTTTTGAAATTTGGGCTCTTTTAGCAACGTTAACACATGCGCTGAAGCATCTTTTATGCTCATTTCTTGTCTTTCAGGATTTATTCTGGGTTTTATTGTGTTTATTTGATGAAAATGAACAACAATACATACCATGGAAAACATTTTTGTTTGATTTCTGTCGAGTGAGATTTTCACCTAGAACCCAAAGGGGGGGTATTGGCACTTTTCATGAAAATATGTGAAAAATTAAAATTTCTAAAAATGAAATAAATGCCTTCTATATACCTCAAACATTCAGAAAAAAACAGAAGTTGTTTTTCGAAATATTTTTTGAAATTTGGGCTCTCTTAGCAATGTTAACACTTGCGCTGAAGCATCTTTTATGCTCATTTCTTGTCTTTCAGGATATATTCTGGGTTTTATTTTGTTTAATTGATGAAAATGAACAACAATACACAACATAAAAACATTTTTGTTTGATTTGTTGCGAGTGAGATTTTCACCTAGAACCTAAGGGGGGGTTTGGCTCTTTTCATGAAAATATGTGAAAAATTAAAATTTCTAAAAATGAAATAAATGCCTTCTATATACCTCAAACATTCAGATAAAAACAGAAGTTGTTGTTTTTCGCAATATTTTTTGAAATTTGGGCTCTCTTAGCAATGTTAACACTTGCGCTGAAGCATCTTTTATGCTCATTTCTTGTCTTTCAGGATATATTCTGGGTTTTATTTTGTTTAATTGATGAAAATGAACAACAATACACAACATAAAAACATTTTTGTTTGATTTGTTGCGAGTGAGATTTTCACCTAGAACCTAAGGGGGGGTTTGGCTCTTTTCATGAAAATATGTGAAAAATTAAAATTTCTAAAAATGAAATAAATGCCTTCTATATACCTCAAACATTCAGATAAAAACAGAAGTTGTTGTTTTTCGCAATATTTTTTGAAATTTGGGCTCTCTTAGCAATGTTAACACTTGCGCTGAAGCATCTTTTATGCTCATTTCTTGTCTTTCAGGATTTATTCTGGGTTTTATTTTGTTTATTTGATGAAAATGAACAACAATACACAACATAAAAACATTTTTGTTTGATTTGTGTCGAGTGAGATTTTCACCTAGAACCCATAGGGGGGGGGGGTATTGGCACTTTTCATGGAAAAATGTGAAAAATTAAAATTTCTAAAAGTGTCAAAATTACTTCTATACACCTCAAACATTCACTCTAAAACAGAAGATTGTTGTTTTTCGCAATATTTTTTGAAATTTTGGCTCTTTTAGCAACGTTAACACATGCGCTGAAGCATCTTTTATGCTCATTTCTTGTCTTTCAGGATTTATTCTGGGTTTTATTTTGTTTATTTGATGAAAATGAACAACAATACACACCATGGAAACATTTTTTTTTTATTTGTGACGATTGAGATTTTCACCTAGAACCCATAGGGAGGGGTATTGGCACTTTTCATGGAAAAATGTAAAAAAATTAAAATTTCTAAAAATAAAATAAATGTCTTCTATACACCTCAAACATTCACTCTAAAATAGAAGATTGTTTTTTTTCGCAATATTTTTTTAAATTTGGGCTCTTTTAGCAACGTTAACACTTGCGCTGAAGCATCTTTTATGCTCATTTCGTGTCTTTCAGGATTTATTCTGGGTTTTATTTTGTTTATTTGATGAAAATGAACAACAATACACACCATGGAAACATTTTTTTTTTATTTGTTGCGAGACAGATTTTCACCTAGAACCCATAGGGGGGGGGATTGGCACTTTTCATGGAAAAATGTAAAAAATTAAAATTTCTAAAAATAAAATAAATGTCTTCTATTCACCTCAAACATTCACTCTAAAACAGAAGATTGTTGTTTTTCGCAATATTTTTTGAAATTTGGGCTCTTTTAGCAACGTTAACACATGCGCTGAAGCATCTTTTATGCTCATTTCTTGTCTTTCAGGATTTATTCTGGGTTTTATTTTGTTTATTTGATGAAATTGAACTATAATACACACCATGGAAACATTTTTGTTTGATTTGTGTCGAGTGAGATTTTCACCTAGAACCCATAGGGGGGGGGTATTGGCACTTTTCATGGAAAAATGTGAAAAATTAAAATTTCTAAAAGTGTAAAAATTACTTCTATACACCTCAAACATTCACTCTAAAACAGAAGATTGTTGTTTTTCGCAATATTTTTTGAAATTTGGGCTCTTTTAGCAACGTTAACACATGCGCTGAAGCATCTTTTATGCTCATTTCTTGTCTTTCAGGATTTATTCTGGGTTTTATTGTGTTTATTTGATGAAAATGAACAACAATACATACCATGGAAAACATTTTTGTTTGATTTCAGTCGAGTGAGATTTTCACCTAGAACCCAAAGGGGGGGTATTGGCACTTTTCATGAAAATATGTGAAAAATTAAAATTTCTAAAAATGAAATAAATGCCTTCTATATACCTCAAACATTCAGATAAAAACAGAAGTTGTTGTTTTTCGCAATATTTTTTGAAATTTGGGCTCTCTTAGCAATGTTAACACTTGCGCTGAAGCATCTTTTATGCTCATTTCTTGTCTTTCAGGATTTATTCTGGGTTTTATTTTGTTTATTTGATGAAAATGATCAACAATACACAACATAAAAACATTTTTGTTTGATTTGTTGCGAGTGAGATTTTCACCTAGAACCTAAGGGGGGGTATTGGCTCTTTTCATGGAAAAATGTGAAAAATTAAAATTCTAAAAATGAAAAAATGCCTTCAATACACCTCAAACATTCACTCTAAAACAGAAGATTGTTTTTTTTCGCAATATTTTTTTAAATTTGGGCTCTTTTAGCAACGTTAACACTTGCGCTGAAGCATCTTTTATGCTCATTTCTTGTCTTTCAGGATTTATTCTGGGTTTTATTTTGTTTATTTGTAGAAAATGAACAACAATACACACCATTGAAACATTTTTGTTTGATTTGTTTCGAGTGAGATTTTCACCGAGAACCCAAAGGGGGGGTATTGGCACTTTTCATGGAAAAATGTAAAAAATTAAAATTTCTAAAAATGAAATAAATGCCTTCAATACACCTCAAACATTCACTCTAAAACGGAAGATTGCTGTTTTTCGCAATATTTTTTTAAATTTGGGCTCTTTTAGCAACATTAACACATGCGCTGAAGCATCTTTAATGCTAATTTCATGTCTTTCAGGATTTATTCTGGATTTTATTTTTTTTATTTGATGAAAATGAACAACAATACACACAATGGAAAAATTTTTTTGATTTGTGTCGAGTGTAATTTTTCACCTAGATCCCAAAGGGGCGGGTATTGGCACTTTTCATGGAAAATTGTGAAAAATTAAAATTTCTAAAAATAAAATAAATGCCTTCTATACACCTCAAATATTCACTCTAAAACAGAAGATTGTTGTTTTTCGCAATATTTTTTGAAATTTGGGCTCTTTTAGCAACGTAAACACTTGCGCTGAAGCATCTTTAATGCTAATTTCTTGTCTTTCAGGATTTATTCTGGGTTTTATTTTTTTTATTTGATGAAAATGAACAACAATACACACCATGGAAACATTTTTTTTTTATTTGTTGCGATTGAGATTTTCACCTAGAACCTAAGGGGGGGTATTGGCTCTTTTCATGGAAAAATGTGAAAAATTAAAATTCTAAAAATGAAAAAATGCCTTCAATACACCTCAAACATTCACTCTAAAACAGAAGATTGTTTTTTTTCGCAATATTTTTTTAAATTTGGGCTCTTTTAGCAACGTTAACACTTGCGCTGAAGCATCTTTTATGCTCATTTCTTGTCTTTCAGTATTTATTCTGGGTTTTATTGTGTTTATTTAATGAAAATGAACAACAATACACACCATGGAAACATTTTTTTTTTATTTGTGACGATTGAGATTTTCACCTAGAACCCATAGGGAGGGGTATTGGCACTTTTCATGGAAAAATGTAAAAAATTAAAATTTCTAAAAATAAAATAAATGTCTTCTATACACCTCAAACATTCACTCTAAAACAGAAGATTGTTGTTTTTCGCAATATTTTTTGAAATTTGGGCTCTTTTAGCAACGTTAACACATGCGCTGAAGCATCTTTTATGCTCATTTCTTGTCTTTCAGGATTTATTCTGGGTTTTATTGTGTTTATTTGATGAAAATGAACAACAATACATACCATGGAAAACATTTTTGTTTGATTTCTGTCGAGTGAGATTTTCACCTAGAACCCAAAGGGGGGGTATTGGCACTTTTCATGAAAATATGTGAAAAATTAAAATTTCTAAAAATGAAATAAATGCCTTCTATATACCTCAAACATTCAGATAAAAACAGAAGTTGTTTTTCGAAATATTTTTTGAAATTTGGGCTCTCTTAGCAATGTTAACACTTGCGCTGAAGCATCTTTTATGCTCATTTCTTGTCTTTCAGGATATATTCTGGGTTTTATTTTGTTTAATTGATGAAAATGAACAACAATACACAACATAAAAACATTTTTGTTTGATTTGTTGGGAGTGAGATTTTCACCTAGAACCTAAGGGGGGGTATTGGCTCTTTTCATGAAAATATGTGAAAAATTAAAATTTCTAAAAATGAAATAAATGCCTTCTATATACCTCAAACATTCAGATAAAAACAGAAGTTGTTGTTTTTCGCAATATTTTTTGAAATTTGGGCACTCTTAGCAATGTTAACACTTGCGCTGAAGCATCTTTTATGCTCATTTCTTGTCTTTCAGGATTTATTCTGGGTTTTATTTTGTTTATTTGATGAAAATGAACAACAATACACAACATAAAAACATTTTTGTTTGATTTGTTGCGAGTGAGATTTTCACCTAGAACCTAAGGGGGGGTATTGGCTCTTTTATGGAAAAATGTGAAAAATTAAAATTCTAGAAATGAAAAAATGCCTTCAATACACCTCAAACATTCACTCTAAAACAGAAGATTGTTTTTTTTCGCAATATTTTTTTAAATTTGGGCTCTTTTAGCAACGTTAACACTTGCGCTGAAGCATCTTTTATGCTCATTTCTTGTCTTTCAGGATTTATTCTGGGTTTTATTTTGTTTATTTGATGAAAATGAACAACAATACACACCATGGAAACATTTTTTTTTTATTTGTTGCGAGACAGATTTTCACCTAGAACCCAAAGGGGGGTATTGGCACTTTTCATGGAAAAATGTGAAAAATTAAAATTTCTAAAAATGAAATAAATGCCTTCAATACACCTCAAACATTCACTCTAAAACGGAAGATTGCTGTTTTTCGCAATATTTTTTGAAATTTGGGCTCTTTTAGCAACATTAACACATGCGCTGAAGCATCTTTAATGCTAATTTCTTGTCTTTCAGGATTTATTCTGGGTTTTATTTTTTTTTATTTGATGAAAATGAACAACAATACACACCATGGAAACATTTTTTTTTTATTTGTTGCGATTGAGATTTTCACCTAGAACCCATAGGGGGTATTGGCACTTTTCATGGAAAAATGTGAAAAATTAAAATTTCTAAAAGTGTAAAAATTACTTCTATACACCTCAAACATTCACTCTAAAACAGAAGATTGCTGTTTTCGCAATATTTTTTGAAATTTGGGCTCTTTTAGTAACGTTAACACTTGCGCTGAAGCATGTTTTATGCTCATTTCTTGTCTTTCAGGATTTATTCTGGGTTTTATTTTGTTTATTTGATGAAAATGAACAACAATACATACCATGGAAAACATTTTTGTTTGATTTGTGTCGAGTGAGATTTTCACCTAGAACCCATAGGGAGGGGTATTGGCACTTTTCATGGAAAAATGTAAAAAATTAAAATTTCTAAAAATAAAATAAATGTCTTCTATACACCTCAAACATTCACTCTAAAACAGAAGATTGTTGTTTTTCGCAATATTTTTTGAAATTTGGGCTCTCTTAGCAATGTTAACACTTGCGCTGAAGCATCTTTTATGCTCATTTCTTGTCTTTCAGGATTTATTCTGGGTTTTATTGTGTTTATTTGATGAAAATGAACAACAATACATACCATGGAAAACATTTTTGTTTGATTTCTGTCGAGTGAGATTTTCACCTAGAACCCAAAGGGGGGGTATTGGCACTTTTCATGGAAAAATGTGAAAAATTAAAATTTCTAAAAGTGTAAAAATTACTTCTATACACCTCAAACATTCACTCTAAAACAGAAGATTGTTGTTTTTCGCAATATTTTTTGAAATTTGGGCTCTTTTAGCAACGTTAACACATGCGCTGAAGCATCTTTTATGCTCATTTCTTGTCTTTCAGGATTTTTTCTGGGTTTTATTTTGTTTATTTGATGAAAATGAACAACAATACATACCATGGAAAACATTTTTGTTTGATTTCTGTCGAGTGAGATTTTCACCTAGAACCCAAAGGGGGGGTATTGGCACTTTTCATGAAAATATGTGAAAAATTAAAATTTCTAAAAATGAAATAAATGCCTTCTATATACCTCAAACATTCAGATAAAAACAGAAGTTGTTGTTTTTCGCAATATTTTTTGAAATTTGGGCTCTCTTAGCAATGTTAACACTTGCGCTGCAGCATCTTTTATGCTCATTTCTTGTCTTTCAGGATTTATTCTGGGTTTTATTTTGTTTATTTGATGAAAATGAACAACAATACACAACATAAAAACATTTTTGTTTGATTTGTTGCGAGTGAGATTTTCACCTAGAACCTAAGGGGGGGTATTGGCTCTTTTCATGGAAAAATGTGAAAAATTAAAATTCTAAAAATGAAAAAATGCCTTCAATACACCTCAAACATTCACTCTAAAACAGAAGATTGTTTTTTTTCGCAATATTTTTTTAAATTTTGGCTCTTTTAGCAACGTTAACACTTGCGCTGAAGCATCTTTTATGCTCATTTCTTGTCTTTCAGGATTTATTCTGGGTTTTATTTTGTTTATTTGATGAAAATGAACAACAATACACACCATGGAAACATTTTTTTTTATTTGTTGCAAGACAGATTTTCACCTAGAACCCAAAGGGGGGTATTGGCACTTTTCATGGATAAATGTGAAAAATTAAAATTTCTAAAAATGAAATAAATGCCTTCAATACACCTCAAACATTCACTCTAAAACGGAAGATTGCTGTTTTTCGCAATATTTTTTGAAATTTGGGCTCTTTTAGCAACATTAACACATGCGCTGAAGCATCTTTAATGCTAATTTCTTGTCTTTCAGGATTTATTCTGGGTTTTATTTTTTTTATTTGATGAAAATGAACAACAATACACACCATGGAAACATTTTTTTTTTATTTGTTGCGATTGAGATTTTCACCTAGAACCTAAGGGGGGGTATTGGCTCTTTTCATGGAAAAATGTGAAAAATTAAAATTTCTAAAAGTGTAAAAATTACTTCTATACACCTCAAACATTCACTCTAAAACAGAAGATTGTTGTTTTTCGCAATATTTTTTGAAATTTGGGCCCTTATAGCAACGTTAACACTTGCGCTGAAGCATCTTTTATGCTCATTTCTTGTCTTTCAGGATTTATTCTGGGTTTTATTTTGTTTATTTGAGGAAAATGAACAACAATACACACCATGGAAACATTTTTTTTTTATTTGTGACGATTGAGATTTTCACCTAGAACCCATAGGGAGGGGTATTGGCACTTTTCATGGAAAAATGTGAAAAATTTAAATTTCTAAAAGTGTAAAAATTACTTCTATACACCTCAAACATTCACTCTAAAACAGAAGATTGTTGTTTTTCGCAATATTTTTTGAAATTTGGGCTCTTTTAGCAACGTTAACACATGCGCTGAAGCATCTTTTATGCTCATTTCTTGTCTTTCAGGATTTATTCTGGGTTTTATTGTGTTTATTTGATGAAAATGAACAACAATACATACCATGGAAAACATTTTTGTTTGATTTCTGTCGAGTGAGATTTTCACCTAGAACCCAAAGGGGGGGTATTGGCACTTTTCATGAAAATATGTGAAAAATTAAAATTTCTAAAAATGAAATAAATGCCTTCTATATACCTCAAACATTCAGAAAAAAACAGAAGTTGTTTTTCGAAATATTTTTTGAAATTTTGGCTCTCTTAGCAATGTTAACACTTGCGCTGAAGCATCTTTTATGCTCATTTCTTGTCTTTCAGGATATATTCTGGGTTTTATTTTGTTTAATTGATGAAAATGAACAACAATACACAACATAAAAACATTTTTGTTTGATTTGTTGCGAGTGAGATTTTCACCTAGAACCTAAGGGGGGGTTTGGCTCTTTTCATGAAAATATGTGAAAAATTAAAATTTCTAAAAATGAAATAAATGCCTTCTATATACCTCAAACATTCAGATAAAAACAGAAGTTGTTGTTTTTCGCAATATTTTTTGAAATTTGGGCTCTCTTAGCAATGTTAACACTTGCGCTGAAGCATGTTTTATGCTCATTTCTTGTCTTTCAGGATTTATTCTGGGTTTTATTTTGTTTATTTGATGAAAATGAACAACAATACACACCATGGAAACATTTTTTTTTTATTTGTGACGATTGAGATTTTCACCTAGAACCCAAAGGGGGGGTATTGGCACTTTTCATGGAAAAATGTGAAAAATTAAAATTTCTAAAAGTGTAAAAATTACTTCTATACACCTCAAACATTCACTCTAAAACAGAAGATTGTTGTTTTTCGCAATATTTTTTGAAATTTGGGCTCTTTTAGCAACGTTAACACATGCGCTGAAGCATCTTTTATGCTCATTTCTTGTCTTTCAGGATTTATTCTGGGTTTTATTGTGTTTATTTGATGAAAATGAACAACAATACATACCATGGAAAACATTTTTGTTTGATTTCTGTCGAGTGAGATTTTCACCTAGAACCCAAAGGGGGGGTATTGGCACTTTTCATGAAAATATGTGAAAAATTAAAATTTCTAAAAATAAAATAAATGTCTTCTATACACCTCAAACATTCACTCTAAAACAGAAGATTGTGGTTTTTCGCAATATTTTTTGAAATTTGGGCTCTCTTAGCAATGTTAACACTTGCGCTGAAGCATCTTTTATGCTCATTTCTTGTCTTTCAGGATATATTCTGGGTTTTATTTTGTTTAATTGATGAAAATGAACAACAATACACAACATAAAAACATTTTTGTTTGATTTGTTGCGAGTGAGATTTTCACCTAGAACCTAAGGGGGGGTATTTGCTCTTTTCATGGAAAAATGTGAAAAATTAAAATTCTAAAAATGAAAAAATGCCTTCAATACACCTCAAACATTCACTCTAAAACAGAAGATTGTTTTTTTTCGCAATAATTTTTGAAATTTGGGCTCTTTTAGCAACGTTAACACTTGCGCTGAAGCATCTTTTATGCTCATTTCGTGTCTTTCAGGATTTATTCTGGGTTTTATTTTGTTTATTTGATGAAAATGAACAACAATACACACCATGGGAACAATTTTTTTTTATTTGTTGCGAGACAGATTTTCACCTAGAACCCATAGGGGGGGGTATTGGCACTTTTCATGGAAAAATGTAAAAAATTAAAATTTCTAAAAAAAAAATAAATGCCTTCTATACATCTCAAACATTCACTCTAAAACAGAAGATTGCTGTTTTTCGCAATATTTTTTGAAATTTGGGCTCTTTTAGTAACGTTAACACTTGCGCTGAAGCATCTTTTATGCTCATTTCTTGTCTTTCAGGATTTTTTCTGGGTTTTGTTTTGTTTATTTGATGAAAATGAACAACAATACACAACATAAAAACATTTTTGTTTGATTTGTTGCGAGTGAGATTTTCACCTAGAACCCAAAGGGGGGTATTGGCACTTTTCATGGAAAAATGTGAAAAATTAAAATTTCTAAAAATGAAATAAATGCCTTCAATACACCTCAAACATTCACTCTAAAACGGAAGATTGCTGTTTTTCGCAATATTTTTTGAAACTTGGGCTCTTTTAGTAACGTTAACACTTGCGCTGAAGCATCTTTTATGCTCATTTCTTGTCTTTCAGGATTTATTCTGGGTTTTATTGTGTTTATTTGATGAAAATGAACAGCAATACATACCATGGAAAACATTTTTGTTTGATTTCTGTCGAGTGAGATTTTCACCTAGAACCCAAAGGGGGGGTATTGGCACTTTTCATGAAAATATGTGAAAAATTAAAATTTCTAAAAATGAAATAAATGCCTTCTATATACCTCAAACATTCAGATAAAAACAGAAGTTGTTGTTTTTCGCAATATTTTTTGAAATTTGGGCTCTCTTAGCAATGTTAACACTTGCGCTGAAGCATCTTTTATGCTCATTTCTTGTCTTTCAGGATTTATTCTGGGTTTTATTTTGTTTATTTGATGAAAATGAACAACAATACACAACATAAAAACATTTTTGTTTGATTTGTTGGTAGTGAGATTTTCACCTAGAACCTAAGGGGGGGTATTGGCTCTTTTCATGGAAAAATGTGAAAAATTAAAATTCTAAAAATGAAAAAATGCCTTCAATACACCTCAAACATTCACTCTAAAACAGAAGATTGTTTTTTTTCGCAATATTTTTTTAAATTTGGGCTCTTTTAGCAACGTTAACACTTGCGCTGAAGCATCTTTTATGCTCATTTCTTGTCTTTCAGGATTTATTCTGGGTTTTATTTTGTTTATTTGATGAAAATGAACAACAATACACACCATGGAAACATTTTTTTTTTATTTGTTGCGAGACAGAATTTCACCTAGAACCCAAAGGGGGGTATTGGCACTTTTCATGGAAAAATGTGAAAAATTAAAATTTCTAAAAATGAAATAAATGCCTTCTATACACCTCAAATATTCACTCTAAAACAGAAGATTGTTGTTTTTCGCAATATTTTTTGAAATTTGGGCTCTTTTAGCAACGTTAACACTTGCGCTGAAGCATCTTTTATACTCATTTCTTTTCTTTCAGGATTTATTCTGGGTTTTATTTTGTTTATTTGATGAAATTGAACTATAATACACACCATGGAAACATTTTTGTTTGATTTGTGTCGAGTGAGATTTTCACCTAGAACCCATAGGGGGGGGGGTATTGGCACTTTTCATGGAAAAATGTGAAAAATTAAAATTTCTAAAAGTGTAAAAATTACTTCTATACACCTCAAACATTCACTCTAAAACAGAAGATTGTTGTTTTTCGCAATATTTTTTGAAATTTGGGCCCTTATAGCAACGTTAACACTTGCGCTGAAGCATCTTTTATGCTCATTTCTTGTCTTTCAGGATTTATTCTGGGTTTTATTTTGTTTATTTGATGAAATTGAACAACAATACACACCATGGAAACATTTTTTTATATTTGTGACGATTGAGATTTTCACCTAGAACCCATAGGGAGGGGTATTGGCACTTTTCATGGAAAAATGTAAAAAATTAAAATTTCTAAAAATAAAATAAATGTCTTCTATACCCCTCAAACATTCACTCTAAAACAGAAGATTGTTGTTTTTCGCAATATTTTTTGAAATTTGGGCTCTTTTAGCAACGTTAACACATGCGCTGAAGCATCTTTTATGCTAATTTCTTGTCTTTCAGGATTTATTCTGGGTTTTATTTTGTTTATTTGATGAAAATGAACAACAATACACACCATGGAAACATTTTTTTTTTATTTGTTGCGATTGAGATTTTCACCTAGAACCCATAGGGGGGGGTACTGGAACTTTTCATGGAAAAATGTAAAAAATTAAAATTTCTAAAAATAAAATAAATGTCTTCTATACACCTCAAACATTCACTCTAAAACAGAAGATTGTTGTTTTTCGCAATATTTTTTGAAATTTTTGGCTCTTTTAGCAACGTTAACACATGCGCTGAAGCATCTTTTATGCTCATTTCTTGTCTTTCAGGATTTATTCTGGGTTTTATTTTTTTTATTTGATGAAAATAAACAACAATACACACAATGGAAAAATTTTTTTGATTTGTGTCGAGTGTAATTTTTCACCTAGATCCCAAAGGGGCGGGAATTGGCACTTTTCATGGAAAATTGTGAAAAATTAAAATTTCTAAAAATGAAATAAATGCCTTCTATACACCTCAAATATTCACTCAAAAACTGAAGATTGTTGTTTTTCGCAATATTTTTTGAAATTTGGGCTCTTTTAGCAATGTTAACACTTGCGCTGAAGCATCTTTTATACTCATTTCTTTTCTTTCAGGATTTATTCTGGGTTTTATTTTGTTTATTTGATGAAATTGAACTATAATACACACCATGGAAACATTTTTGTTTGATTTCTGTCGAGTGAGATTTTCACCTAGAACCCATAGGAGGGGGGGTATTGGCA
This sequence comes from Hetaerina americana, assembly GCF_022747635.1. Taxonomy (NCBI): domain Eukaryota; kingdom Metazoa; phylum Arthropoda; class Insecta; order Odonata; family Calopterygidae; genus Hetaerina; species Hetaerina americana. The sequence continues at coordinate 59,705 of NW_027287616.1, forward strand.
CTTTTCATGGAAAAATGTGAAAAATTTAAATTTCTAAAAGTGTAAAAATTACTTCTATACACCTCAAACATTCACTCTAAAACAGAAGATTGTTGTTTTTCGCAATATTTTTTGAAATTTGGGCTCTTTTAGCAACGTAAACACATGCGCTGAAGCATCTTTTATGCTCATTTCTTGTCTTTCAGGATTTATTCTGGGTTTTATTGTGTTTATTTGATGAAAATGAACAACAATACATACCATGGAAAACATTTTTGTTTGATTTCTGTCGAGTGAGATTTTCACCTAGAACCTAAGGGGGGGTATTGGCTCTTTTCATGGAAAAATGTGAAAAATTAAAATTCTAAAAATGAAAAAATGCCTTCAATACACCTCAAACATTCACTCTAAAACAGAAGATTGTTTTTTTTCGCAATATTTTTTTAAATTTGGGCTCTTTTAGCAACGTTAACACTTGCGCTGAAGCATCTTTTATGCTCATTTCGTGTCTTTCAGGATTTATTCTGGGTTTTATTTTGTTTATTTGATGAAAATGAACTACAATACACACCATGGAAACATTTTTGTTTGATTTGTGTCGAGTGAGATTTTCACCTAGAACCCAAAGGGGGGGGTTTTTTGCACTTTTCATGGAAAAATGTGAAAAATTGAAATTCTAAAAATGAAATAAATGCCTTTTATACACCTCAAACATTCACTCTAAAACAGAAGATTGTTGTTTTTCGCAATATTTTTTGAAATTTGGGCTCTTTTAGTAACGTTAACCCTTAGCTGAAGCATCTTTTGTGCTCATTTCTTGTCTTTTAGGATTTATTCTGGGTTTTATTTTGTTTATTTGATGAAAATGAACAACAATACACACCATGGAAATATTTTTTTTTTATTTGTGACGATTGAGATTTTCACCTAGAACCCATAGGGAGGGGTATTGGCACTTTTCATGGAAAAATGTAAAAAATTAAAATTTCTAAAAATAAAATAAATGTCTTCTATACACCTCAAACATTCACTCTAAAACAGAAGATTGTTGTTCTTCGCAATATTTTTTGAAATTTGGGCTCTTTTAGCAACGTTAACACATGCGCTGAAGCATCTTTTATGCTCATTTCTTGTCTTTCAGGATTTATTCTGGGTTTTATTGTGTTTATTTGATGAAAATGAACAACAATACATACCATGGAAAACATTTTTGTTTGATTTCTGTCGAGTGAGATTTTCACCTAGAACCCAAAGGGGGGGTATTGGCACTTTTCATGAAAATATGTGAAAAATTAAAATTTCTAAAAATGAAATAAATGCCTTCTATATACCTCAAACATTCAGAAAAAAACAGAAGTTGTTTTTCGAAATATTTTTTGAAATTTGGGCTCTCTTAGCAATGTTAACACTTGCGCTGAAGCATCTTTTATGCTCATTTCTTGTCTTTCAGGATTTATTCTGAATTTTATTGTGTTTATTTGATGAAAATGAACCACAATACACACCATGGAAAACATTTTTGTTTGATTTCTGTCGAGTGAGATTTTCACCTAGAACCCAATGGGGGGGTATTGGCACTTTTCATGGAAATATGTGAAAAATTAAAATTTCTAAAAATGAAATAAATGCCTTCTATATACCTCAAACATTCCGATTAAAACAGAAGTTGTTGTTTTTCGCAATATTTTTTGAAATTTGGGCTCTTTTAGTAACGTTAACACTTGCGCTGAAGCATCTTTTATGCTCATTTCTTGTCTTTCAGGATTTATTCTGGGTTTAATTTTGTTTATTTGATGAAAATGAACAACAATACACACCATGGAAACATTTTCTTTTATTTGTTGCGATTGAGATTTTCACCTAGAACCCAAAGGGGGGGGTTTATTGCACTTTTCATGGAAAAATGTGAAAAATTGAAATTCTAAAAATGAAATAAATGCCTTCTATACACCTCAAACATTCACTCTAAAACAGAAGATTGCTGTTTTCGTAATATTTTTTGAAATTTTGACTCTTTTAGTAACGTTAACACTTGCGCTGAAGCATCTTTTATGCTCATTTCTTATCTTTCAGGATTTATTCTGGGTTTTATTTTGTTTATATTAATGAAAATGAACAACAATACACAACATAAAAACATTTTTGTTTGATTTGTTCGAGTGAGATTTTCACCTAGAACCCATAGGGGGGGGTATTGGCACTTTTCATGGAAAAATGTAAAAAATTAAAATTTCTAAAAATAAAATAAATGTCTTCTATACACCTCAAACATTCACTCTAAAACAGAAGATTGTTGTTTTTCGCAATATTTTTTGAAATTTGGGCTGTTTTAGCAACGTTAACACATGCGCTGAAGCATCTTTTATGCTCATTTCTTGTCTTTCAGGATTTATTCTGGGTTTTATTTTTTTTATTTGATGAAAATGAACAACAATACACACAATGGAAAAAATTTTTTGATTTGTGTCGAGTGTAATTCTTCACCTAGATCCCAAAGGGGCGGGTATTGGCACTTTTCATGGAAAATTGTGAAAAATTAAAATTTCTAAAAATGAAATAAATGCCTTCTATACACCTCAAATATTCACTCTAAAACAGAAGATTGTTGTTTTTCGCAATATTTTTTGAGATTTGGGCTCTTTTAGCAACGTTAACACTTGCGCTGAAGAATCTTTTATACTCATTTCTTTTCTTTCAGGATTTATTCTGGGTTTTATTTTGTTTATTTGATGAAATTGAACTTTAATACACACCATGGAAACATTTTTGTTTGATTAGTGTCGAGTGAGATTTTCACCTAGAACCCATAGGGGGGGGGTATTGGCACTTTTCATGGAAAAATGTGAAAAATTAAAATTTCTAAAAGTGTAAAAATTACTTCTATACACCTCAAACATTCACTCTAAAACAGAAGATTGTTGTTTTTCGCAATATTTTTTGAAATTTGGGCCCTTATAGCAACGTTAACACTTGCGCTGAAGCATCTTTTATGCTCAATTTTTGTCTTTCAGGATTTATTCTGGGTTTTATTTTGTTTATTTGATGAAAATGAACAACAATACACACCATGGAAACATTTTTTTTTTTATTTGTGACGATTGAGATTTTCACCTACAACCCATAGGGAGGGGTATTGGCACTTTTCATGGAAAAATGTATAAAATTAAAATTTCTAAAAATAAAATAAATGTCTTCTATACACCTTAAACATTCACTCTAAAACAGAAGATTGTTGTTTTTCGCAATATTTTTTGAAATTTGGGCTCTTTTAGCAACGTTAACACATGCGCTGAAGCATCTTTTATGCTCATTTCTTGTCTTTCAGGATTTATTCTGGGTTTTATTTTGTTTATTTGATGAAAATGAACAACAATACACACCATGGAAACATTTTTTTTTTATTTGTTGCGATTGCGATTTTCACCTAAAACCCAAAGGGGGGGGTTTTTTGCACTTTTCATGGAAAAATGTAAAAATTTAAAATTTCTAAAAATAAAATAAATGCCTTCTATACACCTCAAACATTCACTCTAAAACAGAAGATTGTTGTTTTTCGCAATATTTTTTGAAATTTGGGTTCTTTTAGTAACGTTAACACTTGCGCTGAAGCATATTTTATGCTCATTTCTTGTCTTTCAGGATTTTTTCTGGGTTGGTTTTGTTTATTTGATGAAAATGAACAACAATACACAACATAAAAACATTTTTGTTTGATTTGTTGCGAGTGAGATTTTCACCTAGAACCCAAATGGGGGTATTGGCACTTTTCATGGAAAAATGTAAAAAATTAAAACTTCTAAAAATAAAATAAATGCCTTCTATACACCTCAAACATTCACTCTAAAACAGAAGATTGTTGTTTTTCGCAATATTTTTTGAAATTTGGGCTCTTTTAGCAACGTTAACACATGCGCTGAAGCATCTTTTATGCTCATTTCTTGTCTTTCAGTATTTATTCTGGGTTTTATTGTGTTTATTTGATGAAAATGAACAACAATACACACCATGGAAAACATTTTTGTTTGATTTCTGTCGAGTGAGATTTTCACCTAGAACCCAAAGGGGGGGGTATTGGAACTTTTCATGGAAATATGTGAAAAATTAAAATTTCTAAAAATGAAATAAATGCCTTCTATACACCTCAAACATTCAGATAAAAACAGAAGTTGTTGTTTTTCGCAATATTTTTTGAAATTTGGGCTCTTTTAGTAACGTTAACACATGCGCTGAAGCATCTTTTATGCCCATTTCTTGTCTTTCAGGATTTATTCTGGGTTTTATTTTGTTTATTTAATGAAAATGAAAACCAATACACAACATAAAAACATTTTTGTTTGATTTGTTGCGAGCGAGATTTTCACCTAGAACCCAAAGGGGGGTATTGGCACTTTTCATGGAAAAATGTAAAAAATTAAAATTTCTAAAAATAAAATAAAGGCCTTCTATACACCTCAAACATTCACTCTAAAACAGAAGATTGTTGTTTTTCGCAATATTTTTTGAAATTTGGGCTCTTTTAGCAACGTTAACACCTGCGCTGAAGCATCTTTTCTGCTCATTTCTTGTTTTTCAGGATTTATTCTGGGTTTTATTTTGTTTATTTGATGAAAATGAACAACAATACACACCATGGAAACATTTTTGTTTGATTTGGGTCGAGTGAGATTTTCACCTAGAACCCAAAGGGGGGTATTGGCACTTTTCATGGAAAAATGTGAATAAATAAAATTTCTAAAAATGAAAAAAATGCCTTCTATACACTTCAAACATTCACTCTTCAACAGAAGATTGCTGTTTTTCGCAATATTTTTTGAAATTTGGGCTCTTTTAGTAACGTTAACACTTGCGCTGAAGCATCTTTTATGCTCATTTCTTGTCTTTCAGGATTTATTCTGGGTTTTATTTTGTTTATTTGATGAAAATGAACAACAACACACACCATGGAAACATTTTTTTTTATTTGTTGCGATTGAGATTTTCACCTAGAACCCAAAGGGGGGGGTATTGGCGCTTTTCATGAAAAAATGTAAAAAATTAAAATTTCTAAAAATGAAATAAATACCTTCTATACACCTCAAACATTCACTCTAAAACAGAAGATTGTTATTTTTCGCAATAATTTTTGAAATTTGGGCTCTTTTAGCAACGTTAACACATGCGCTGAAGCATCTTTTATGCTCATTTCTTGTCTTTCAGGATTTATTCTGGGTTTTATTTTGTTTATTTGATGAAAATGAACTACAATACACACCATGGAAACATTTTTGTTTGATTTGTGTCGAGTGAGATTTTCACCTAGAACCCAAAGGGGGGTATTGGCACTTTTCATGGAAAAATGTGAATAAATAAAATTTCTAAAAATGAAATAAATGCCTTTTATACACCTCAAACATTCACTCTAAAACAGAAGATTGTTGTTTTTCGCAATATTTTTTGAAATTTGGGCTCTTTTAGTAACGTTAACCCTTAGCTGAAGCATCTTTTGTGCTCATTTCTTGTCTTTTAGGATTTATTCTGGGTTTTATTTTGTTTATTTGATGAAAATGAACAACAATACACACCATGGAAACATTTTTTTTTATTTGTTGCGATTGAGATTTTCACCTAGAACCCAAAGGGGGGGGTTTTTTTGCACTTTTCATGGAAAAATGTAAAAAATTTAAAATTTCTAAAAATAAAATAAATGCCTTCTATACATCTCAAACATTCACTCTAAAACAGAAGATTGCTGTTTTTCGCAATATTTTTTGAAATTTGGGCTCTTTTAGTAACGTTAACACATGCGCTGAAGCATCTTTTATGCTCATTTCTTGTCTTTCAGGATTTTTTCTGGGTTTTTTTTTGTTTATTTGATGAAAATGAATAACAATACACAACATAAAAACATTTTTGTTTGATTTGTTCGAGTGAGATTTTCACCTAGAACCCAAAGGGGGGTATTGGCACTTTTCATGGAAAAAGGTAAAAAATTAAAATTTCTAAAAATAAAATAAATGCCATCTATACACCTCAAACATTCACTTTAAAACAGAAGATTGTTGTTTTTCGCAATATTTTTTGAAATTTGGGCTCATTGAGCAACGTAAACACATGCGCTGAAGCATCTTTTATGCTCATTTCTTGTCTTTCAGGATTTATTCTGGGTTTAATTTTGTTTATTTGATGAAAATGAACAACAATACACACCATGGAACCATTTTTTTTTATTTGTTGCGATTGAGATTTTCACCTAGAACCCAAAGGGGGGGGGTTTTTTGCACTTTTCATGGAAAAATGTGAAAAATTGAAATTCTAAAAATGAAATAAATGCCTTCTATACACCTCAAACATTCACTCTAAAACAGAAGATTGCTGTTTTCGCAATATTTTTTGAAATTTTGACTCTTTTAGTAACGTTAACACTTGCGCTGAAGCATCTTTTATGCTCATTTCTTATCTTTCAGGATTTATTCTGGGTTTTATTTTGTTTATTTGATGAAAATGAACAACAATACACACCATGGAAACATTTTTTTTATTTGTTGCGATTGAGATTTTCACCTAGAACCCAAAGGGGGGGGTTTTTTGCGCTTTTCATGGAAAAATGTAAAAAATTTAAAATTTCTAAAAATAAAATAAATGCCTTCTATACATCTCAAACATTCACTCTAAAACAGAAGATTGCTGTTTTTCGCAATATTTTTTGAAATTTGGGCTCTTTTAGTAACGTTAACACTTGCGCTGAAGCATCTTTTATGCTCATTTCTTGTCTTTCAGGATTTATTCTGGGTTTTGTTTTGTTTATTTGATGAAAATGAACAACAATACACAACATAAAAACATTTTTGTTTGATTTCTGCCAAGTGAGATTTTCACCTAGAACCCAAGGGGGGGGTATTGGCACTTTTCATGGAAATATGTGAAAAATTAAAATTTCTAAAAATGAAATAAATGCCTTCTATATACCTCAAACATTCAGATAAAAACAGAAGTTGTTGTTTTTCGCAATATTTTTTGAAATTTGGGCTCTTTTAGTAACGTTAACACTTGCGCTGAAGCATTTTTTATGCTCATTTCTTGTCTTTCAGGATTTATTCTGGGTTTAATTTTGTTTATTTGATGAAAATGAACAACAATACACAACATGGAAACATTTTTTTTTTATTTGTCGCGATTGAGATTTTCAGCTAAAACCCAAGGGGGGTATTGGCACTTTTCATGGAAAAATGTGAAAAATTAAAATTTCTAAAAATGAAAAAAATGCCTTCTATACACCTCAAACAATGATTCTAAAACAGAAGATTGCTGTTTTTCGCAATACTTTTTGAAATTTGGGCTCTTTTAGTAACGTTAACAATTGCGCTGATGCATCTTTTATGCTCATTTCTTGTCTTTCAGGATTTATTCTGGGTTTTATTTTGTTTATTTGATGAAAATGATAAACAATACACACCATGGAAACATTTTTTTTTTATTTGTAGCGATTGAGATTTTCACCTAGAACCCAAAGAACTGGCACTTTTCATGGAAAAATGTAAAAAATTAAAATTTCTAAAAATAAAATAAATGCCTTCTATACCCCTCAAACATTCACTCTAAAACAGAAGATTGTTGTTTTTCGCAATATTTTTTGAAATTTGGGCTCTTTTAGCAACGTTAACACATGCGCTGAAGCATCTTTTATACTCATTTCGTGTCTTCCAGGATTTATTCTGGGTTTTATTGTGTTTATTTGATGAAAATGAACTAAAATACACACCATGGAAAACATTTTTGTTTGATTTCTGTCGAGTGAGATTTTCACCTAGAACCCAAAGGGGGGGGTATTGGCACTTTTAATGAAAATATGTGAAAAATTAAAATTTCTAAAAATGAAATAAATGCCTTCTATATACCTCAAACATTCAGATAAAAACAGAAGTTGTTGTTTTTCGCAATATTTTTTTAAATTTTGGCTCTCTTAGCAATGTTAACACTTGCGCTGAAGGATCTTTTATGCTCATTTCTTGTCTTTCAGGATTTATTCTGGGTTTTATTTTGTTTATTTGATGAAAATGAACAACAATACACACCATGGAAACATTTTTTTTTTATTTGTTGCGATTGAGATTTTCACCTAGAACCCAAAGGGAGGGGTATTGGCGCTTTTCATGAAAAAATGTAAAAAATTAAAATTTCTAAAAATGAAATAAATGCCTTCTATACACCTCAAACATTCACTCTAAAACAGAAGATTGTTGTTTTTCGCAATATTTTTTGAAATTTGGGCTCTTTTAGCTACGTTAACACTTGCGCTGAAGCATCTTTTATGCTCATTTCTTGTCTTTCAGGATTTATTCTGGGTTTTATTTTGTTTATTTGATGAAAATGAACAACAATACACACCATGGAAACATTTTTTTTTGATTTGTTGCGAGTGAGATTTTCACCTAGAACCCAAAGGGCTCTTTTCATGGAAAAATGTGAAAAATTAAAATTCTAAAAATGAAAAAATGCCTTCTATACACCTCAAACATTCACTCTAAAACAGAAGATTGTTGTTTTTCGCAATATTTTTTGAGATTTGGGCTCTTTTAGCAACGTTAACACTTGCGCTGAAGAATCTTTTATACTCATTTCTTTTCTTTCAGGATTTATTCTGGGTTTTATTTTGTTTATTTGATGAAATTGAACTTTAATACACACCATGGAAACATTTTTGTTTGATTAGTGTCGAGTGAGATTTTCACCTAGAACCCATAGGGGGGGGGTATTGGCACTTTTCATGGAAAAATGTGAAAAATTGAAATTCTAAAAATGAAATAAATGCCTTCTATACACCTCAAACATTCACTCTAAAACAGAAGATTGCTGTTTTCGCAATATTTTTTGAAATTTTGACTCTTTTAGTAACGTTAACACTTGCGCTGAAGCATCTTTTATGCTCATTTCTTATCTTTCAGGATTTATTCTGGGTTTTATTTTGTTTATTTGATGAAAATGAACAACAATACACACCATGGAAACATTTTTTTTATTTGTTGCGATTGAGATTTTCACCTAGAACCCAAAGGGGGGGGTTTTTTGCGCTTTTCATGGAAAAATGTAAAAAATTTAAAATTTCTAAAAATAAAATAAATGCCTTCTATACATCTCAAACATTCACTCTAAAACAGAAGATTGCTGTTTTTCGCAATATTTTTTGAAATTTGGGCTCTTTTAGTAACGTTAACACTTGCGCTGAAGCATCTTTTATGCTCATTTCTTGTCTTTCAGGATTTATTCTGGGTTTTGTTTTGTTTATTTGATGAAAATGAACAACAATACACAACATAAAAACATTTTTGTTTGATTTCTGCCAAGTGAGATTTTCACCTAGAACCCAAGGGGGGGGTATTGGCACTTTTCATGGAAATATGTGAAAAATTAAAATTTCTAAAAATGAAATAAATGCCTTCTATATACCTCAAACATTCAGATAAAAACAGAAGTTGTTGTTTTTCGCAATATTTTTTGAAATTTGGGCTCTTTTAGTAACGTTAACACTTGCGCTGAAGCATTTTTTATGCTCATTTCTTGTCTTTCAGGATTTATTCTGGGTTTAATTTTGTTTATTTGATGAAAATGAACAACAATACACACCATGGAAACATTTTTTTTTGATTTGTTGCGAGTGAGATTTTCACCTAGAACCCAAAGGGCTCTTTTCATGGAAAAATGTGAAAAATTAAAATTCTAAAAATGAAAAAATGCCTTCTATACACCTCAAACATTCACTCTAAAACAGAAGATTGTTGTTTTTCGCAATATTTTTTGAAATTTGGGCTCTTTTAGTAACGTTAACCCTTAGCTGAAGCATCTTTTGTGCTCATTTCTTGTCTTTTAGGATTTATTCTGGGTTTTATTTTGTTTATTTGATGAAAATGAACAACAATACACACCATGGAAACATTTTTTTTTGATTTGTGTCGAGTGAGATTTTCACCTAGAACCCAAAGGGGGGTATTGGCACTTTTCATGGAAAAATGTGAAAAATTAAAATTCTAAAAATGAAAAAATGCCTTCTATACACCTCAAACATTCACTCTAAAACAGAAGATTGTTGTTTTTCGCAATATTTTTTGAAATTTGGGCTCTTTTAGTAACGTTAACCCTTAGCTGAAGCATCTTTTGTGCTCATTTCTTGTCTTTTAGGATTTATTCTGGGTTTTATTTTGTTTATTTGATGAAAATGAACAACAATACACACCATGGAAACATTTTTTTTTATTTGTTGCGATTGAGATTTTCACCTAGAACCCAAAGGGGGGGGTTTTTTTGCACTTTTCATGGAAAAATGTAAAAAATTTAAAATTTCTAAAAATAAAATAAATGCCTTCTATACATCTCAAACATTCACTCTAAAACAGAAGATTGCTGTTTTTCGCAATATTTTTTGAAATTTGGGCTCTTTTAGTAACGTTAACACATGCGCTGAAGCATCTTTTATGCTCATTTCTTGTCTTTCAGGATTTTTTCTGGGTTTTTTTTTGTTTATTTGATGAAAATGAATAACAATACACAACATAAAAACATTTTTGTTTGATTTGTTCGAGTGAGATTTTCACCTAGAACCCAAAGGGGGGTATTGGCACTTTTCATGGAAAAAGGTAAAAAATTAAAATTTCTAAAAATAAAATAAATGCCATCTATACACCTCAAACATTCACTTTAAAACAGAAGATTGTTGTTTTTCGCAATATTTTTTGAAATTTGGGCTCATTGAGCAACGTAAACACATGCGCTGAAGCATCTTTTATGCTCATTTCTTGTCTTTCAGGATTTATTCTGGGTTTAATTTTGTTTATTTGATGAAAATGAACAACAATACACACCATGGAACCATTTTTTTTTATTTGTTGCGATTGAGATTTTCACCTAGAACCCAAAGGGGGGGGGTTTTTTGCACTTTTCATGGAAAAATGTGAAAAATTGAAATTCTAAAAATGAAATAAATGCCTTCTATACACCTCAAACATTCACTCTAAAACAGAAGATTGCTGTTTTCGCAATATTTTTTGAAATTTTGACTCTTTTAGTAACGTTAACACTTGCGCTGAAGCATCTTTTATGCTCATTTCTTATCTTTCAGGATTTATTCTGGGTTTTATTTTGTTTATTTGATGAAAATGAACAACAATACACACCATGGAAACATTTTTTTTATTTGTTGCGATTGAGATTTTCACCTAGAACCCAAAGGGGGGGGTTTTTTGCGCTTTTCATGGAAAAATGTAAAAAATTTAAAATTTCTAAAAATAAAATAAATGCCTTCTATACATCTCAAACATTCACTCTAAAACAGAAGATTGCTGTTTTTCGCAATATTTTTTGAAATTTGGGCTCTTTTAGTAACGTTAACACTTGCGCTGAAGCATCTTTTATGCTCATTTCTTGTCTTTCAGGATTTATTCTGGGTTTTGTTTTGTTTATTTGATGAAAATGAACAACAATACACAACATAAAAACATTTTTGTTTGATTTCTGCCAAGTGAGATTTTCACCTAGAACCCAAGGGGGGGGTATTGGCACTTTTCATGGAAATATGTGAAAAATTAAAATTTCTAAAAATGAAATAAATGCCTTCTATATACCTCAAACATTCAGATAAAAACAGAAGTTGTTGTTTTTCGCAATATTTTTTGAAATTTGGGCTCTTTTAGTAACGTTAACACTTGCGCTGAAGCATTTTTTATGCTCATTTCTTGTCTTTCAGGATTTATTCTGGGTTTAATTTTGTTTATTTGATGAAAATGAACAACAATACACAACATGGAAACATTTTTTTTTTATTTGTCGCGATTGAGATTTTCAGCTAAAACCCAAGGGGGGTATTGGCACTTTTCATGGAAAAATGTGAAAAATTAAAATTTCTAAAAATGAAAAAAATGCCTTCTATACACCTCAAACAATGATTCTAAAACAGAAGATTGCTGTTTTTCGCAATACTTTTTGAAATTTGGGCTCTTTTAGTAACGTTAACAATTGCGCTGATGCATCTTTTATGCTCATTTCTTGTCTTTCAGGATTTATTCTGGGTTTTATTTTGTTTATTTGATGAAAATGATAAACAATACACACCATGGAAACATTTTTTTTTTATTTGTAGCGATTGAGATTTTCACCTAGAACCCAAAGAACTGGCACTTTTCATGGAAAAATGTAAAAAATTAAAATTTCTAAAAATAAAATAAATGCCTTCTATACCCCTCAAACATTCACTCTAAAACAGAAGATTGTTGTTTTTCGCAATATTTTTTGAAATTTGGGCTCTTTTAGCAACGTTAACACATGCGCTGAAGCATCTTTTATACTCATTTCGTGTCTTCCAGGATTTATTCTGGGTTTTATTGTGTTTATTTGATGAAAATGAACTAAAATACACACCATGGAAAACATTTTTGTTTGATTTCTGTCGAGTGAGATTTTCACCTAGAACCCAAAGGGGGGGGTATTGGCACTTTTAATGAAAATATGTGAAAAATTAAAATTTCTAAAAATGAAATAAATGCCTTCTATATACCTCAAACATTCAGATAAAAACAGAAGTTGTTGTTTTTCGCAATATTTTTTTAAATTTTGGCTCTCTTAGCAATGTTAACACTTGCGCTGAAGGATCTTTTATGCTCATTTCTTGTCTTTCAGGATTTATTCTGGGTTTTATTTTGTTTATTTGATGAAAATGAACAACAATACACACCATGGAAACATTTTTTTTTTATTTGTTGCGATTGAGATTTTCACCTAGAACCCAAAGGGAGGGGTATTGGCGCTTTTCATGAAAAAATGTAAAAAATTAAAATTTCTAAAAATGAAATAAATGCCTTCTATACACCTCAAACATTCACTCTAAAACAGAAGATTGTTGTTTTTCGCAATATTTTTTGAAATTTGGGCTCTTTTAGCTACGTTAACACTTGCGCTGAAGCATCTTTTATGCTCATTTCTTGTCTTTCAGGATTTATTCTGGGTTTTATTTTGTTTATTTGATGAAAATGAACAACAATACACACCATGGAAACATTTTTTTTTGATTTGTTGCGAGTGAGATTTTCACCTAGAACCCAAAGGGCTCTTTTCATGGAAAAATGTGAAAAATTAAAATTCTAAAAATGAAAAAATGCCTTCTATACACCTCAAACATTCACTCTAAAAGAAAGGTTGCTGTTTTCGCAATATTTTTTGAAATTTGGGCTCTTTTAGTAACGTTAACACTTGCGCTGAAGCATCTTTTATGCTCATTTCTTGTCTTTCAGGATTTATTCTGGGTTTTATTTTGTTTATTTGATGAAAGTGAACTACAATACACACTATGGAAACATTCTTGTTTGATTTGTGTCGAGTGAGATTTTCACCTAGAACCCAATGGGGGGGTATTGGCACTTTTCATGGAAAAATGTAAAAAATTAAAATTTCTAAAAATGAAATAAATGCCTTCTATACACCTCAAACATTCACTCTAAAACAGAAGATTGTTGTTTTTCGCAATATTTTTTGAAATTTGGGCTCTTTTAGCAACGTTAACACATGCGCTGAAGCATCTTTTATGCTCATTTCTTGTCTTTCAGGATTTATTCTGGATTTTATTGTGTTTATTTGATGAAAATGAACAACAATACACACCATGGAAAACATTTTTGTTTGATTTCTGTCGAGTGAGATTTTCACCTAGAACCCAAAGGGGGGGGTATTGGCACTTTTCATGGAAATATGTGAAAAATTAAAATTTCTAAAAATGAAATAAATGCCTTCTATACACCTCAAACATTCAGATAAAAACAGAAGATTGTTATTTTTCGCAATATTTTTCGAAATTTGGGCTCTTTTAGCAACGTTAACACATGCGCTGAAGCATCTTTTATGCTCATTTCTTGTCTTTCAGGATTTATTCTGGGTTTTATTTTGTTTATTTGATGAAAATGATAAACAATACACACCATGGAAACATTTTTTTTTTATTTGTTGCGATTGAGATTTTCACCTAGAACCCAAAGGGGGGGGTATTGGCACTTATTATGAAAAAATGTGAAAAATTAAAATTTCCAAAAATTAAATAAATGCCTTCTATACACCTCAAATATTCACTCTAAAACAGAAGATTGTTGTTTTTCGCAATATTTTTTTAAATTTGGGCTCTTTTAGTAACGTTAACACTTGCGCTAAAGCATCTTTTATGCTCATTTCTTGTCTTTCAGGATTTTTTCTGGGTTTTATTTTATTTATTTGATGAAAATGAACAACAATACACAACATAAAAACATTTTTGTTTGATTTGGCTCGAGTGAGATTTTCACCTAGAACCCAAAGGGGGGGGGAATTGGCTCTTTTCATGGAAAAATGTGAAAAATTGAAATTCTAAAAATGAAATAAATGCCTTCTATACACCTCAAACATTCACTCTAAAACAGAAGATTGCTGTTTTCGCAATATTTTTTGAAATTTGGGCTCTTTTAGTAACGTTAACACTTGCGCTGAAGCATCTTTTATGCTCATTTCTTGTCTTTCAGGATTTATTCTGGGTTTTATTTTGTTTATTTGATGAAAATGAACAACAATACACACCATGGAAACATTTTTTTTTATTTGTTGCGATTGAGATTTTCACCTAGAACCCAAAGGGGGGGGGGGGTTTTTTGCACTTTTCATGGAAAAATGTAAAAAATTTAAAATTTCTAAAAATAAAATAAATGCCTTCTATACATCTCAAACATTCACTCTAAAACAGAAGTTTGCAGTTTTTCGCAATATTTTTTGAAATTTGGGCTCTTTTAGTAACGTTAAAACTTGCGCTGAAGCATCTTTTATGCTCATTTCTTGTCTTTCAGGATTTATTCTGGGTTTTATTTTGTTTATTTGTTGAAAATGAACAACAATACACACCATGGAAAACATTTTTGTTTGATTTGTTGCAAGTGAGATTTTCACCTAGAACCCAAAGGGGGGTATTGGCACTTTTCATGGAAAAATGTAAAAAATTAAAATTTCTAAAAATAAAATAAATGCCTTCTATACACCTCAAACATTCACTCTAAAACAGAAGATTGTTGTTTTTCGCAATATTTTTTGAAATTTGGGCTCTTTTAGCAACGTTAACACATGCGCTGAAGCATCTTTTATGCTCATTTCTTGTCTTTCAGGATTTATTCTGGGTTTTATTGTTTATTTGATGAAAATGAAAACAATACACACCATGGAAAACATTTTTGTTTGATTTCTGTCGAGTGAGATTTTCACCTAGAACCCAAAGGGGGGGGTATTGGCACTTTTCATGGAAATATGTGAAAAATTAAAATTTCTAAAAATGAAATAAATGCCTTCTATACACCTCAAACATTCAGATAAAAACAGAAGATTGTTATTTTTCGCATAATTTTTCGAAATTTGGGCTCTTTTAGCAACGCTAACACTTGCGCGGAAGCATCATTTATGCTCATTTCTTGTCTTTCAGGATTTATTCTGGGTTTTTTTTTGTTTATTTGATGAAAATGAACAACAATACACACCATGGAAACATTTTTTTTTTATTTGTGTCGAGTGAGATTTTCACCTAGAACCCAAAGGGGTTCTAGGAGAAAATCTCACTTTTGGCACTTTTCATGGAAAACTGTGAAAAATTAAAATTTCTAAAAATGAAATAAATGCCTTCAATACACCTCAAACATTCACTCTAAAATAGAAGATTGTTGTTTTTTGCAATATTTTTTTAAATTTGGGCTCTTTTAGTAACGTTAACACTTGCGCTGAAGCATCTTTTATGCTCATTTCTTGTCTTTCAGGATTTGTTCTGGGTTATATTTTGTTTATTTGATGAAAATGAACAACAATACACAACATAAAAACATTTTTGTTTGATTTGGCTCGAGTGAGATTTTCACCTAGAACCCAAAGGGGGGGGGAATTGGCTCTTTTCATGGAAAAATGTGAAAAATTGAAATTCTAAAAATGAAATAAATGCCTTCCCTACACCTCAAACATTCACTCTAAAACAGAAGATTGCTGTTTTCGCAATATTTTTTGAAATTTGGGCTCTTTTAGTAACGTTAACACTTGCGCTGAAGCATCTTTTATGCTCATTTCTTGTCTTTCATGATTTATTCTGGGTTTTATTTTGTTTATTTCATGAAAATGAACAACAATACACACCATGGAAACATTTTTTTTTATTTGTTGCGATTGAGATTTTCACCTAGAACCCAAAGGGGGGGGGGTTTTTTGCACTTTTCATGGAAAAATGTAAAAAATTTAAAATTTCTAAAAATGAAATAAATGCCTTCAATACACCTCAAACATTCACTCTAAAATAGAAGATTGTTGTTTTTTGCAATATTTTTTTAAATTTGGGCTCTTTTAGTAACGTTAACACTTGCGCTGAAGCATCTTTTATGCTCATTTCTTGTCTTTCAGGATTTATTCTGGGTTTTATTTTGTTTATTTGATGAAAATGAACAACAATACACACCATGGAAACATTTTCTTTTGAGTTGTTGTGAGGGAGATTTTCCTCTAGAAACCAGAGGGGGGGTATTGGCACTTTTCATGGAGAAATGAGAAAAATTAAAATTTCTAAAAATGAAATAAATGCCTTCTATACACCTGACATTCACTCTAAAACAGAAGATTTCTGTTTTTCGCAATATTTTTTGAAATTTTGGCTCTTTTAGTAACGTTAACACTTGCGCTGAAGCATCTTTTATGCTCATTACTTGTCTTTCAGGATTTATTCTGGGTTTTATTTTGTTTATTTGATGAAAATGAACAACAATACACACCATGGAAACATTTTCTTTTGAGTTGTTGTGAGGGAGATTTTCCTCTAGAAACCAGAGGGGGGGTATTGGCACTTTTCATGGAGAAATGAGAAAAATTAAAATTTCTAAAAATAAAATAAATGCCTTCTATACATCTCAAACATTCACTCTAAAACAGAAGATTTCTGTTTTTCGCAATATTTTTTGAAATTTGGGCTCTTTTAGTAACGTTAACACTTGCGCTGAAGCATCTTTTATGCTCATTTCTTGTCTTTCAGGATTTATTCTGGGTTTTATTTTGTTTATTTGATGAAAATGAACAACAATACACACCATGGAAAAATTTTTGTTTGATTTGTGTCGAGTGAGATTTTCACGTAGAACCCAAAGGGGGGGGTATTGGCACTTTTCATGGAAAAATGTGAAAAATTAAAATTTCTAAAAATGACGAAAATGCCTTCTATACACCTCAACCGTTCACTCTAAAAAAAGAAGATTGCTGTTTTTCGCAATATTTTTTGAAATTTGGGCTCTTTTAGCAACGTTAACACTTGCGCTGAAGCATCTTTTATGCTCATTTCTTGTCTTTCAGGATTTATTCTGGGTTTTATTTTTGTTATTTGATGAAAATGAAGAACAATACACACCATCGAAACATTTTTTTTTGATTTGTTGCGAGTGAGATTTTCTCCTAGAACCCAAAGGGGGGGGTTTTGGACTTTTCATGGAAAAATGTGAAAAATTAAAATTTCTAAAAATGAAAAAAATACCTTCTATACTCCTCAAAAATTCACTCTTAAACAGAAGATAGCTGTTTTTCACAATATTTTTTGAAATTTGGGCTCTTTTAGTAACGTTAACACTTGCGCTGAAGCAATCTTCTGTTTTAGAGTGAATGTTTGAGGTGTATAGAAGGCATTTATTTTATTTTTAGAAATTTTAAATTTTTACATTTTTCCATGAAAAGTTCAAAAAACCCCCCCTCTTTGGGTTCTAGGTGAAAATCTCAATCGCAACAAATAAAAAAAAATGTTTCCATGGTGTGTATTGTTGTTCATTTTCATCAAAGAAACAAAATAAAACCCAGTATAAATCCTGAAAGACAAGAAATGAGCATAAAAGATGCTTCAGCGCAAGTGTTAACATTGCTAAGAGAGCCCAAATTTCAAAAAATATTGCGAAAAACAACAACTTCTGTTTTTATCTGAATGTTTGAGGTATATAGAGGGCATTTATTTCATTTTTAGAAATTTTAATTTTTCACATTTTTCCATGAAAAGTGCCAATACCCCCCCCTTTGGGTTCTAGATGAAAATCTCACTCGACAAAAATCAAACAAAAATGTTTCCATGGTGTGTATTGTTGTTCATTTTCATCAAATAAACTAAATAAAACCCATAATAAATCCTGAAAGACAAGAAATGAGCATAAAAGATACTTCAGCGCAAGTGTTAACGTTGCTAAAAGAGCCCAAATTTCAAAAAATATTGCGAAAAACAACAATCTTCTGTTTTAGAGTGAATGTTTGAGGTGTATAAAAGGCATTTTTTTTATTTTTAGAAATTTTAAATTTTTACATTTTTCCATGAAAAGTGCCAAACCCCCCCCCCCTTTGGGTTCTAGGTGAAAATCTCACTCGCAACAAATCAAAAAAAAATGTTTCCATGGTGTATATTGTTCTTCATTTTCATCAAATAACCAAAATAAAACCCAGAATAAATCCTGAAAGACAAGATATGAGCATAAAAGATGCTTCAGCGCAAGTTTTAAACGTTACTAAAAGAGCCCACATTTCAAAAAATATTGCGAAAAACAGCTATCTTCTGTTTTAGAGTGAATGTTTGAGGTGTATAGAAGGCATTTATTTCATTTTTAGAATTTTAATTTTTCACATTTTTCCATGAAAACAGCCAATACCCCAGGTGAAAATCTCACTCGAAACAAATCAAACAAAAATGTTTTTATGTTGTATATTGTTGTTCATTTTCATCAAATAAACAAAACAAAACCCAGAAAAAATCCTGAAAGACATGAAATGAGCATAAAAGATGCTTCAGCGCAAGTGTTAACGTTACTAACAGAGCCCAAATTTCAAAAAATATTGCGAAAAACAAAAACTTCTGTTTTTATCTAAATGTTTGAGGTATATAGAAGGCATTTATTTCATTTTTAGAAATTTTAATTTTTCACATTTTCCCATGAAAAGTGCCAATACCCCCCCCTCTTTGGGTTCTAGAGGAAAATCTCACTCGACACAAATCAAACAACAATGTTTCCATGGTGTGTATTGTTCTTCATTTTCATCAAATAAACAAAATAAAACCCAGAATAAATCCTGAAAGACAAGAAATGAGCATAAAAGATGCTTCAGCTAAGTGTTAACGTTACTAAAAGAGCCCAAATATCAAAAAATATTGCGAAAAACAACAATCTTTTTTTTTAGAGTGAATGTTTGAGGTGTATAGAAGGCATTTTTGTCATTTTTAGAAATTTTAATTTTTCACATTTTTCCATGAAAAGTTCCAATACCCCCCCCTTTGGGTTCTAGGTGAAAACCTCACTCGACACATATCAAACAAAAATGTTTCCTAGGTGTGTATTGTTGTTCATTTTCATCAAATAAACAAAATAAAACCCAGAATAAATCCTGAAAGACAAGAAATGAGCATAAAAGATGCTTCAGCATAAGTGTTTACGTTATTAAAAGAGCCAAATTTCAAAAAATATTGCGAAAAACAACAATCTTCTGTTTTAGAGTGAATATTTGAGGTGTATAGAAGGCATTTATTTCATTTTAGAAATTTTAATTTTTCACATTTTTTCATGAAAAGTGCCAATACCCCACCCTTTGGGTTCTAGGTGAAAATCTCACTCGACACAAATCAAACAAAAATGTTTCCTTGGTGTGTATTGTTGTTCATTTTCATCAAATAAACAAAATTAAACCCAGAATAAATCCTGAAAGACAAGAAATGAGCATAAAAGATGCTTCAGCGCAAGTGTTAACGTTACTAAAAGAGCCCAAATTTCAAAAAATATTGCGAAAAACAGCAATCTTCTGATTTAGAGTGAATGTTTGAGGTGTATAGAAGGCATTTTTTTCATTTTTAGAAATTTTAATTTTTCACATTTTTCCATGAAAAGTGCCAATACCCCCCCTTTGGGTTCTAGGTGAATATCTCACTCGACAGAAATCAAACAAAAATGTTTTCCATGGTGTGTTTTGTGGTTCATTTTCATCAAATAAACACAATAAAACCCAGAATAAATCCTTAAAGACAAGAAATGAGCATAAAAGATGCTTCAGCGCATGTTTTAACGTTGCTAAAAGAGCCCAAATTTCAAAAAATATTGCGAAAAACAACAATCTTCTGTTTTAGTGAATGTTTGAGGTGTATAGAAGGCATTTCTTTCATTTTTAGAAATTTTAAGTTTTCACATTTTTCAATGAAAAGTGCCAATACCCCCCCCTTTGGGTTCTAGGTGAAAATCTCACTCGACACAAATCAAACAAAAATGTTTCCATGGTGTGTATTGTTGTTCATTTTCATCAGATAAACAAAATAAAACCCAGAATAAATCCTGAAAGACAAGAAATGAGCATAAAAGATGCTTCAGCGCAAGTGTTAACGTTACTAAAAGAACCCAAATTTCAAAAAATATTGCGAAAACAGCTATCTTCTGTTTTAGAGTGAATGTTTGAGGTGTATAGAAGGCATTTATTTCATTTTTAGAATTTTAATTTTTCACATTTTTCCATGAAAACAGCCAATACCCCAGGTGAAAATCTCACTCGACACAAATCAAACAAAAATGTTTCCATGGTGTGTATTGTTGTTCATTTTCATCAAATCAACAAAATAAAACTCAGAATAAATCCTGAAAGACAAGAAATGAGCATAAAAGATGCTTCAGCGCAAGAGTTAACGTTACTAAAAGAGCCCAAATTTCAAAAAATATTTCGAAAAACAACAACTTCGGTTTTTATCTGAATGTTTGAGGTGTATAGAAGGCATTTATTTCATTTTTAGAAATTTTAATTTTTCATATATTTCCATGAAAAGTGCCAATACCCCCTTTGGGTTCTAGGCGAAAATTTCACTCGACAGAAATCAAACAAAAATGTTTCCTAGGTGTGTATTGTTGTTCATTTTCATCAAATAAACAAAATAAAACCCAGAATAAATCCTGAAAGACAAGAAATGAGCATAAAAGATGCTTCAGCGTAAGTGTTTACGTTATTAAAAGAGCCCAAATTTCAAAAAATATTGCGAAAAACAACAACTTCTGTTTTTATCTGAATGTTTGAGGTATATAGAAGGCATTTATTTCATTTTTAGAAATTTTAATTTTTCACATTTTCCCATGAAAAGTGCCAATACCCCCCCCTCTTTGGGTTCTAGAGGAAAATCTAACTCGACACAAATCAAACAACAATGTTTCCATGGTGTGTATTGTTCTTCATTTTCATCAAATAACAAAAATAAAACCCAGAATAAATCCTGAAAGACAAGAAATGAGCATAAAAGATGCATCAGCTAAGTGTTAACGTTACTAAAAGAGCCCAAATATCAAAAAATATTGCGAAAAACAACAATCTTCTGTTTTAGAGTGAATGTTTGAGGTGTATAGAAGGCATTTTTTTCATTTTTAGAAATTTTAATTTTTCACATTTTTCCATGAAAAGTTCCAATACCCCCCCCTTTGGGTTCTAGGTGAAAACCTCACCCGACACATATCAAACAAAAATGTTTCCTAGGTGTGTATTGTTGTTCATTTTCATCAAATAAACAAAATAAAACCCAGAATAAATCCTGAAAGACAAGAAATGAGCATAAAAGATGCTTCAGCGTAAGTGTTTACGTTATTAAAAGAGCCAAATTTCAAAAAATATTGCGAAAAACAACAATCTTCTGTTTTAGAGTGAATATTTGAGGTGTATAGAAGGCATTTATTTCATTTTAGAAATTTTAATTTTTCACATTTTTTCATGAAAAGTGCCAATACCCCACCCTTTGGGTTCTAGGTGAAAATCTCACTCGACACAAATCAGACAAAAATGTTTCCTTGGTGTGTATTGTTGTTCATTTTCATCAAATCAACAAAATAAAACCCAGAATAAATCCTGAAAGACAAGAAATGAGCATAAAAGATGCTTCAGCGCAAGTGTTAACGTTACTAAAAGAGCCCAAATTTCAAAAAATATTGCGAAAAACAGCAATCTTCTGATTTAGAGTGAATGTTTGAGGTGTATAGAAGGCATTTTTTTCATTTTTAGAAATTTTAATTTTTCACATTTTTCCATGAAAAGTGCCAATACCCCCCCTTTGGGTTCTAGGTGAAAATCTCACTCGACAGAAATCAAACAAAAATGTTTTCCATGGTGTGTTTTGTGGTTCATTTTCATCAAATAAACACAATAAAACCCAGAATAAATCCTTAAAGACAAGAAATGAGCATAAAAGATGCTTCAGCGCATGTTTTAACGTTGCTAAAAGAGCCCAAATTTCAAAAAATATTGCGAAAAACAACAATCTTCTGTTTTAGTGAATGTTTGAGGTGTATAGAAGGCATTTCTTTCATTTTTAGAAATTTTAAGTTTTCACATTTTTCAATGAAAAGTGCCAATACCCCCCCCTTTGGGTTCTAGGTGAAAATCTCACTCGACACAAATCAAACAAAAATGTTTCCATGGTGTGTATTGTTGTTCATTTTCATCAGATAAACAAAATAAAACCCAGAATAAATCCTGAAAGACAAGAAATGAGCATAAAAGATGCTTCAGCGCAAGTGTTAACGTTACTAAAAGAACCCAAATTTCAAAAAATATTGCGAAAACAGCTATCTTCTGTTTTAGAGTGAATGTTTGAGGTGTATAGAAGGCATTTATTTCATTTTTAGAATTTTAATTTTTCACATTTTTCCATGAAAACAGCCAATACCCCAGGTGAAAATCTCACTCGAAACAAATCAAACAAAAATGTTTTTATGTTGTGTATTGTTGTTCATTTTCATCAAATAAACAAAACAAAACCCAGAAAAAATCCTGAAAGACAAGAAATGAGCATAAAAGATGCTTCAGCGCAAGTGTTAACGTTACTAATAGAGCCCAAATTTCAAAAAATATCGCCCCCCCCCTTGGGTTCTATGTGAAAATCTCACTCGACACAAATCAAACAAAAATGTTTCCATGGTGTGTATTGTTGTTCATTTTCATCAAATCAACAAAATAAAACTCAGAATAAATCCTGAAAGACAAGAAATGAGCATAAAAGATGCTTCAGCGCAAGTGTTAACGTTACTAAAAGAGCCCAAATTTCAAAAAATATTTCGAAAAACAACAACTTCTGTTTTTATCTGAATGTTTGAGGTGTATAGAAGGCATTTATTTCATTTTTAGAAATTTTAATTTTTCATATATTTCCATGAAAAGTGCCAATACCCCCTTTGGGTTCTAGGTGAAAATTTCACTCGACAGAAATCAAACAAAAATGTTTCCTAGGTGTGTATTGTTGTTCATTTTCATCAAATAAACAAAATAAAACCCAGAATAAATCCTGAAAGACAAGAAATGAGCATAAAAGATGCTTCAGCGTAAGTGTTTACGTTATTAAAAGAGCCCAAATTTCAAAAAATATTGCGAAAAACAACAACTTCTGTTTTTATCTGAATGTTTGAGGTATATAGAAGGCATTTATTTCATTTTTAGAAATTTTAATTTTTCACATTTTTCCATGAAAAGTGCCAATACCCCCCCCTCTTTGGGTTCTAGAGGAAAATCTCACTCGACACAAATCAAACAACAATGTTTCCATGGTGTGTATTGTTCTTCATTTTCATCAAATAAACAAAATAAAACCCAGAATAAATCCTGAAAGACAAGAAATGAGCATAAAAGATGCTTCAGCTAAGTGTTAACGTTACTAAAAGAGCCCAAATATCAAAAAATATTGCGAAAAACAACAATCTTCTTTTTTAGAGTGAATGTTTGAGGTGTATAGAAGGCATTTATTTCATTTTTAGAAATTTTAATTTTTCACATTTTTTCATGAAAAGTGCCAATACCCCACCCTTTGGGTTCTAGGTGAAAATCTCACTCGAAACAAATCAAACAAAAATGTTTCCTTGGTGTGTATTGTTGTTCATTTTCATCAAATAAACAAAATTAAACCCAGAATAAATCCTGAAAGACAAGAAATGAGCATAAAAGATGCTTCAGCGCAAGTGTTAACGTTACTAAAAGAGCCCAAATTTCAAAAAATATTGCGAAAAACAGCAATCTTCTGATTTAGAGTGAATGTTTGAGGTGTATAGAAGGCATTTTTTTCATTTTTAGAAATTTTAATTTTTCACATTTTTCCATGAAAAGTGCCAATACCCCCCCTTTGGGTTCTAGGTGAAAATCTCACTCGACAGAAATCAAACAAAAATGTTTTCCATGGTGTGTTTTGTGGTTCATTTTCATCAAATAAACACAATAAAACCCAGAATAAATCCTTAAAGACAAGAAATGAGCATAAAAGATGCTTCAGCGCATGTTTTAACGTTGCTAAAAGAGCCCAAATTTCAAAAAATATTGCGAAAAACAACAATCTTCTGTTTTAGTGAATGTTTGAGGTGTATAGAAGGCATTTCTTTCATTTTTAGAAATTTTAAGTTTTCACATTTTTCAATGAAAAGTGCCAATACCCCCCCCTTTGGGTTCTAGGTGAAAATCTCACTCGACACAAATCAAACAAAAATGTTTCCATGGTGTGTATTGTTGTTCATTTTCATCAGATAAACAAAATAAAACCCAGAATAAATCCTGAAAGACAAGAAATGGGCATAAAAGATGCTTCAGCGCAAGTGTTAACGTTACTAAAAGAACCCAAATTTCAAAAAATATTGCGAAAACAGCTATCTTCTGTTTTAGAGTGAATGTTTGAGGTGTATAGAAGGCATTTATTTCATTTTTAGAATTTTAATTTTTCACATTTTTCCATGAAAACAGCCAATACCCCAGGTGAAAATCTCACTCGAAACAAATCAAACAAAAATGTTTTTATGTTGTGTATTGTTGTTCATTTTCATCAAATAAACAAAACAAAACCCAGAAAAAATCCTGAAAGACAAGAAATGAGCATAAAAGATGCTTCAGCGCAAGTGTTAACGTTACTAAAAGAACCCAAATTTCAAAAAATATTGCGAAAACAGCTATCTTCTGTTTTAGAGTGAATGTTTGAGGTGTATAGAAGGCATTTATTTCATTTTTAGAATTTTAATTTTTCACATTTTTCCATGAAAACAGCCAATACCCCAGGTGAAAATCTCACTCGAAACAAATCAAACAAAAATGTTTTTATGTTGTGTATTGTTGTTCATTTTCATCAAATAAACAAAACAAAACCCAGAAAAAATCCTGAAAGACAAGAAATGAGCATAAAAGATGCTTCAGCGCAAGTGTTAACGTTACTAATAGAGCCCAAATTTCAAAAAATATCGCCCCCCCCCCTTGGGTTCTATGTGAAAATCTCACTCGACACAAATCAAACAAAAATGTTTCCATGGTGTGTATTGTTGTTCATTTTCATCAAATCAACAAAATAAAACTCAGAATAAATCCTGAAAGACAAGAAATGAGCATAAAAGATGCTTCAGCGCAAGTGTTAACGTTACTAAAAGAGCCCAAATTTCAAAAAATATTTCGAAAAACAACAACTTCTGTTTTTATCTGAATGTTTGAGGTGTATAGAAGGCATTTATTTCATTTTTAGAAATTTTAATTTTTCATATATTTCCATGAAAAGTGCCAATACCCCCTTTGGGTTCTAGGTGAAAATTTCACTCGACAGAAATCAAACAAAAATGTTTCCTAGGTGTGTATTGTTGTTCATTTTCATCAAATAAACAAAATAAAACCCAGAATAAATCCTGAAAGACAAGAAATGAGCATAAAAGATGCTTCAGCGTAAGTGTTTACGTTATTAAAAGAGCCCAAATTTCAAAAAATATTGCGAAAAACAACAATCTTCTGTTTTAGAGTGAATATTTGAGGTGTATAGAAGGCATTATTTCATTTTTAGAAATTTTAATTTTTCACATTTTTTCATGAAAAGTGCCAATACCCCCCCCCCTTTGGGTTCTAGGTGAAAATCTCACTCGACAGAAATCAAACAAAAATGTTTCCTTGGTGTGTATTGTAGTTCATTTTCATCAAATAAACACAATAAAACCCAGAATAAATCCTGAAAGACAAGAAATGAGCATAAAAGATGCTTCAGCGTAAGTGTTTACGTTATTAAAAGAGCCCAAATTTCAAAAAATATTGCGAAAAACAACAATCTTCTGTTTTAGAGTGAATATTTGAGGTGTATAGAAGGCATTATTTCATTTTTAGAAATTTTAATTTTTCACATTTTTCCATGAAAAGGGTTCTAGGTGAAAATCTCACTCGACACAAATCAAACAAAAATGTTTCCATGGTGTGTATTGTTGTTCATTTTCATCAAATAAACAAAATAAAACCCAGAATAAATCCTGAAAGGCAAGAAATGAGCATAAAAGATGCTCGATTATTATGTCAGTTTAAATCGTGAATTTTAAATTGGAAATACCACAGACTTAAACAAAAAGCGTAGTTTTTCCATTTACACTCACATTTTCACTAAATAAACGAGAATTTTGATCGCTACGAGATCGTTAATCGTGTTAAGTTTTATATTTTTCGTTTTTAAAAAATTCTGTTGTTTATATCGTTCATTCAATTTAAAATCAATACCTGCGTTAATACAAAAGCACGGTTTTTTTGGTTAATTTTACATTCTCATTAAAAAAACACGGTAATTTTTAATTTCAACTGGAAGGTATATCGTTTTGCTATTTAGTTAGGGGTTTTTAATTTCTTTTGTCATTTCAAATCGTGACTTTTAAATTGGAAATACAACAGCCAAAATAAAAAGAGTGGTTTTCAATTTATACTCACTTTTTCAAAAAAACGAGAATTTTGATCGCTAAGAGATCGTTAATCGTGTTAAGTTTTATATTTTGGGTTTTTAAGTAATTCTGTTATTTTAAATCGTTAATTTAATTTAAAATGAATAATCAGCATTAAAAAAAAGAACAGTTTTCCGATAAAATTTACATTCCCAGTAAAAACACGGAAATGTTTAATATCCAAGCGACAGTTTATCCGTTTTTCTATTATGTAATGGTTTTTTAATATTTCTTTTTATTTTAAATCTTGAATTTTTTTATTGGAAGTACAACAGAATTGATAAATAAGCGCAGTTTTCCCTTTACTGACTTATTTCCACTAAATAAACGACATTTTTTTTGCTACCAAATCGTTAATCGTATTAACTTTTGTATATTGGGTTTTTAAGTAATTCTATCATTTTACATCGTTACATCAATTTAAAGAAACAACAGCGTTAATAAAAAAGCGGAGTTTTCTCATTAATTTTACATCGGTTGTAAAAACACGGAAATTTTTAATTTCAACGCGAATTTGTATCGCTTTTTCTATTATTTTATGGGTTTTTAATTAATTTTGTCATTTTAAATACTTAATTTTAAATTGTAAATACAACAGCCTCAATAAAAAGTGGATTTTTCCATTTACTCTCACAATTCCACCAAAACAACAAGAATTTAAATTGCTAAGAGATCGTTTATCGTGTTAGCTTTTATATTTTGGGTTTATAAGTAATTCTGTTATTTTAAATCGTTTATTCAATTTAAAAATAATACCAGCGTTAATACAAAAGCCTATTTTTTTGGTTAATTTTACATTCCCAGTAAAAACACGAAAATTTTTAATTTCAACGCGAATGTGTATCGCTTTTTCTATAATTATACGGGTTAGTTAATTGTTTTGTCATTTCATATCGTGAATTATAAATTGGAAATAAAACAGCCAAAATAAAAAGCAGCAGTTTTTCCATTTACACTCAAATTTCCACAAAATAAACGATAATTCCAGATCGCTACGAGATCGTTAATTGTGTAAAGTTTTATATTTTTGGTTTTAATGTAATTCTGTTATTTTAAAACGTTAATTTAATTTAAAATAAACAACAGCGTTTATAAAAAAGAGCAGTTTTCCGATTAATTTTTAATTTGTATCGCTTTTTCTATTATTTAATGGGTTTTTAATTAATTTTGTCATTTTAAATACTTAATTTTAAATTGTAAATACAACAGCCTCAATAAAAAGTGGATTTTTCCATTTACTCTCACAATTCCACCAAAACAACAAGAATTTAAATTGCTACGATATCGTTTATCGTGTTAGCTTTTATATTTTGGGTTTATAAGTAATTCTATCATTTTAAATCGTTACTTCAATTTAAAATAAAAAGCAGCGGTAACATAAAAACGTAGTTTTACATCCGTTGCAAAAACACGGAAATTTTTAATATCACTGGACGGAATATCGCTTTGTCTTTTATGTTATGGGCTTTTAATTCATTTTGTCATTTTAAATCGTTAATTTTAAATTGGAAAAACAACAGCCTTAAAAAAAGGGCAGTTTTTCCAAGTACACTTACATTTCAACTAAACAATCGCGAATTTTTATTGCTACAAGATCGTTAATCGTATTATCCCTATATTATGGGTTTTTAAGTAATTCTATATTTTTGAATCGTTACTTCAATTTAAAATTAAAAACAGGGTTAAAAAAGCGTAGTTTTCCGATTAATTTTACCTCCATTGCAAAAAGGCCGAAATTTTTAATATCCACGCGATATTATATCCTTTTTTCTATTAATTTATGGGTTTTTAACTTCTTCTGTCTTTTTAAATCGTTAATTTTAAATTGGAAATACAGCAGCCTTAATAAAAAAGCGTAGTTTTTCCATTTACACTAACCTTTTCATTAAATAAACAAGAATTTTGATCGCTACGATATCGTTAAACGTGTAAAGTTTTATATTTTCGGTTTTTAAGTAATTCTGTTATTTTCAATTGTTAATTTAATTTAAAATAAAACACAGCGTTCATAAAAAAGAGCAGTTTTCCGATTAATTTTACATTCTTAGTAAAAAGCACGGTAATTTTTAATTTCCACTGGAAGGTTTATCGTTTTGCTATTTTGTATCGGGTTTTTAATTTCATTTGTCATTTCAAATCGTGAATTTTAAATTGGAAATAAAACAGCCAAAATAAAAAAGAGCCGTTTGTCCATTTACACTCACATTTCCACAAAATAAACGAAAATTTTGATTGCTACGAGATCGTTAATCGTGTTAACTTTTACATTTTTGGGTTTGAAGTAATTCTATCATTTTTCATCGTTACACTTATTTAAAAGAAACAAAAGCGTTCTTAAAAAAGCGTAGTTATCCGAATTATTTTACATCACCTGAAAAAACACAGAATTTTTTAAAATCCATGCGACAATTTATCGCTTTTTCTATTATGTTATGGTTTTTTAATTTTTCTTGTCATTTTAAATCGTGAATTTTAGATTGGAAATACAACAGAATTAATAAAAAACCGCAGTTTTTCCTTTACTGTCACATTTCCACTAAATAAACGCGAATTTTTATTGCTACGAGATCGTTAATCGCATTGACTTTATAATTTGGGTTTTTAAGTAATTCTATTAATTTGAATCGTTACTTCAATTTAAAATTAACAACAGCGTTAAAAAAGCGTAGTTTTCCGATTAGTTTTACTTCCATTGCAAAAACCCGGAAAATTTGAATATCCACGTGAAAATAAATCGCTTAATCTACCATGTTTTGGGCTAATAATTTTTTTGTCACTTTAAATCGTGAATTTTAAATTGGAAATACCACGGCCTTAAACAAAAAGCGTAGTTTTTCCATTTACACTCACATTTTCACTAAATAAACGAGAATTTTGATGGCTTTGAGATCGTTAATCGTGTTAAATTTTATATTTTGGGTTTTAGGTAATTCTGTTATCTTATATCGTTCATTCAATTTAAAATTAATATCAGCGTTAATACAAAAGGGCGGTTTTTTTGTTAATTTTACATTCTCAGTTAAAAAACACGGTAATTTTAATTTCCACTGGAAGGTATATCGTTTTGCTATTTTGTTATGGGTTTTTAATTTCTTTTGTCATTTCAAATCGTGAATTTTAAATTGGAAATAAAACAGCCAAAATAAAAAGAGCGGTTTTCCATTTATACTCACATTTTCACAAAAAGACGAGAATTTTGATCGGAAAGTGATCGTTAATCGTGTTAAGTTTTATATTTTGGCTTTTTAAGTAATTCTGTTATTTCAAATCGTTAATTTAATTTAAAATTAAAAATCCGCATTAAAAAAAAGAACAGTTTTCCGATAAAATTTACATTCCCAGTAAAAACACGGAAATGTTTAATATCCAAGTACCAGTTTATCACTTTTTCTATTATGTAATGGTTTTTTAATATTTCTTGTTATTTTAAATCGTGAAATTTAGATTGGAAATACAACTAAATTAATTAATAAGCGCAGTTTTCCCTTTACTGACACATTTCCACTAAATAAACGCCATTTTTTTTGCTACGAGATCGTAAATCGTATTAACTTAATATTTTGGGTTTTTGAGTAATTCTATCATTTTGAATCGTTACTTCTTTTTAAAATTAACAACAGCGTTAAAAAGCGTAGTTTTCTGATTAGTTTTACTTCCATTGCAAAAACACGGAAAACTTTAATATCCACGTGAAAAAAAATCGCTTTATCAATGTTGTTTATGGCTTATAATTTATTTTGTCATTTTAAATCGTGAATTTTAAATTGGAAATACCACAGCCTACATTAAAGCGTACTTTTTCCATATACACTCGTATTTTCACTAAATAAAGAAGAATTTTGATCGCTACGAGATCGTTAATCGTGTTAAGCATTATATTCAATTTATAATTAATACCAGCGTTGATACAATAGTACTTTTTTTGGTTAATTTTACATTCCCAGTAAAAACACGGAAATTTTTAATTTCAACGCGAATTTGTATCGCTTTTTCTATAATGTTATTGGTTTTTAATTTTTTTGTCATTTCAAATATTGAATTTTAAATTGGAAATACAACAGCCAAAATAAAAAGAGCAGTTTTTCCATTTATACTCATATTTTCACAAAAAAACGAGAATTTTGATCGCTAAGAGATCGTTAATCGTGTTAAGTTTTATATTTTGGGTTTTTAAGTAATTCTGTTATTTTATATCGTTCATTCAATTTAAAATTAATACCACCGTTAATACAAAAGCGCGGTTTTTTTGGTTAATTTTACATTCCCAGTAAAAACACGGACATTTTTAATTTCAACGCCAATTTGTATCGCTTTTTCTATTTTGTATTAGGTTTTTAATTTTTCTGTCATTTTAAATCGTGAATTTTAAATAGGATATAAAACAGCCAAAATTAAAAAGAGCAGTTTTTCCATTTACACTTACTTTTCAACTAAATAAACGAGAATTTTGATCGCTACGAGATCGTCAATTGTGTTAAGTTTTATATTTTGGATTTTTAAGTAAGTCTGTTTTTTCATATCGTTCTCTCAATTTAAAATTAACAACAGCGTTAATATAAAACAACAGTTTTCCGATAAAATTTACATTCCCAGTAAAAACACGGAAATTTTAATATCCACGCGACAGTATATCGCTTTATGTATTATGTAAGGGCCTTAAATTTATTTTCTAATCCCAAATGGTTAATTTTAAATTGAAATAAAGAAGCCTAATAATAATCGCAGTTTTTCCATTTACGCTTATATTTCTACCAAATAAACGAGAATTTTGATTGCTATGAAATCGTTTATCGTTTTAACTTTTGTATATTGGGTTTTTAAGTAATTCTATCATTTTAAATCGTTACATCAATTTAAAGAAACAACAGCGTTAATAAAAAAGCGGAGTTTTCCCATTAATTTTACATCCGTTGTAAAAACACGGACATTTTTAATTTCAACGCCAATTTGTATCGCTTTTTCTATTTTGTATTAGGTTTTTAATTTTTCTGTCATTTTAAATCGTGAATTTTAAATTGGAAATACCTTAGCCTAAATGAAAAAGCTTAGTTTTTCCATATACGCTCACATTTTCACTAAATAAAGGAGAATTTTGATCGCTACGAGATTGTTAATCGTATTAACCCTATATTTTGGGTTTTTAAGTAAATCTATCATTTTGAATCGTTACTTCAATTTAAAATTAACAACAGCGTTAACAAATTGTAGTTTTCCGATTAATTTTACCTCCATTGCAAAAAGACCGAAATTTTTAATATCCACGCGATATTATATCTCTTTTTCTATTAAGTGATGGGTTTTTAACTTCTTCTGTCTTTTTAAATCGTTAATTTTAAATTGGAAATACAGCAGCCTTAATAAAAAAGCGTAGTTTTACCATTTACGCTCACATTTTCAATAAATAAACGAGAATTTTGATCGCTACGATATCGTTTATCGTGTTAAATTTTATATTTTGGGTTTTTAAGTAATTCTGTTATTTTTAATCGTTTATTCAATTTAAAAATAATACCAGCGTTCATACAAAAGCGCAGTTTTTTTGGTTAATTTTACATTCCCAGTAAAAACACGGAAATTAATAATCGCCACGCGACAGAGAATCGCTTTGTCTATTATGTTATGGGCTTTTTATTTATTTTTTCATTTCAAATCGTGAATTTTCAATTGGAAATACAACAGCCTTAATACGAAAACCAGTTTTTCCATTTACCCTCACATTTTCACTAAATTAACGAAAATCTTTATTGCTACGAGATCATTAATTGTGTTAACTTATATTTTTTGGGGTTTCAGTAATTCTATCATTTTGAATCGCTACATCAATTCAAAATAAACAAAAGGGTTAATAAAAAAAAGCGCAGTTTTCCCATTAATTTTACATTCCCAGTAAAAAAAAACGGAAATTTTTAATTTCCGTTTTTAAAATGACAAAATAAATCGTTAATTTTAAATTGGAAAAACCACAGCCTTAAAAAAAAGCGCAGTTTTTCCAAGTACACTCACATTTCCACTAAATAAACGAGAATAATCGTTAATCGTGTTACTTTTTATATTTGGGGTTTTTAAGTAATTCTGATATTTTAAATCGTTAATTTAATTTAAAATTTACAACAGCGTTACTAAAAATCAACATTTTCCGATAAAATTTACATTCCTAGTAAAAACACGGAAACGTTTAATATCCACGCGACAGTATATCTCCTTTTCTATTAATTAATGGGTTTTTAACTCCTTTGGTCTTTTTAAATCGTTAAATTTAAATTGGAAATACAGCAGGCTTAGTAAAAAATGCAGTTTTGCCATTTACACTCACATTTCTACTAAATAAACGATAATTTTGATTGCTCGTGTTACTTTTTTATTTTGGGATTTTAAGTAATTCAATCATTTTGAATCGTTACATTAATTTAAAATTAACAAAAGTGTTTATAAAACAGCGTAATTTTCCGTTTTTTTTACATCCATTGCAAGAACACGGAAATTTTTAATTGCCACGCGACAGAAAATTGCTTTTTCTATTATGTTATGGGCTTTAATTTATTTTGATATTATTAATCGTTAATTTTAAAATGGAAATACAAAAGTTTTTATAAAAAAAACGCAGTTTTTACATTTACACTCACATTTCCACTAAATAAAGGAGAATTTTAATTGCTACGGGATCGTTTATCGTGTTATTTTTAAATTTTGGGTTTTTAAGTAATTCAATCATTTTGAATCGTCATATCAATTTAAAATAATCAAAAGCGTTCATAAAAAAGCGCAGTTTTCCTATTAATTTTACATCCCCTGCAAAAACACGGAAAATTTTAAAATCCACGCGACAGTATATTGCTTTTTCAATACGTTATGGGTTTTTAATTTCTGTTTTCATTTTAAATCTTTAATTTTAAATAGGATATACAAAAGCTTTAATGAAAAATGGTTTTCTTCCATTTACACTCATATTTCACATGATTAAACGAGTATTTTTATTCCTACGATATCGTTAATCGTGTTAAGTTTTATATTTTGTGTTTTTAAGTAATTCTGTTATTTAAAATCGTTTCTTCAATTTAAAATAAAAAACCGCTTTAATAAAAAATCGCAGTTTTCGGATTAATTTTACTTCGCCTGTAAAAAAACACAGAAATTTTTAATGGCCACAGGACTGTATAACACTCTATTTATTATGGAATTGGTTTTTAATTTATGTAGTCATTTTAAATCGTCAATTTTAAATACAACAGTATTAATAAAAAAGCGAAGTTTTTCCATTTACACTTACATTTCAACTAAATAAACGAGCATTTTGATTGATACGAAATCGTTAATTGTTTTAACTTTTATATTTATGGTTTTTAAGTAATTCTATCATTTTGAATCGTTACATCAATTAAAAATAAACGAAAGCGTTAATAAAAAAGCGCAGTTTCTCATTAATTTTATAATCCAAGTAAATAAAAACGGAAATTTTTAATTGCAACTCGACAATTTATCGCTTTTTCTATTATGTTATTGGTCTCTAATTTTTCTTTTCCTTTTAAATCGTTAATTTTAAATTGGAAATACAACAGCCTTAATAAAAAAGCGCAATTTTTCCATTTACTTTAACATTTTCACTAAATAAACGAGAAGTTTGATCGCTAGGAGATCGTTTATCGTGTTTTATAATTTAAGGTTTTTAGTAATTCTGTTATTTTAAGTCGTTTATTCAATTTAAAATAAACAAAAGCGTTCATAAAAAAGCGCACTTTTCCGATTAATTTTACATTCCCAGTAAAAACACGGAAATTTTTAAATTCCACGGGAATGTCTGTCGCTTTTTCTATTGTGTTATGGGTTTTTAATTTATGTTGTCATTTTAAATCGTTAATCTTAAATTGGAAATACAACAGCCCTAATAAAGAAGCGTAGTTTTTCCATTTACTCTCGTATTTCCACTAAATAAACGAGAATTTTTATTGCTACGAGATAGTTGATTGTGTTAACTTATATATTTTGGGTTTTTAAGTAATTCTGTTATTTTAAATCGTTACTTCAATTAAAAAAAACTACAGCGTTAATAAAAAGGCGCAGTTTTCCGATTAATTTTTCATCCCCAGCAAAAGTAAGTAAATTTTTAATTGCCACGCGACAGTATATCGCTTTTTCCTTTTTGTTATTGGTTTTTTATTTTTCTTTGCCTTTTCAAATCGTTAATTTGAAATTGGAAATACAAATGCCTTAATAAAAAAAGCGCAGTTTTTCTATTTACACTCACATTTCCTCTAAATAAACGAGAAATTTTATCGCTACGAGATCGTTAATCGTGTTAACTTTTATTTTTTGGGTTTTTAAGTAATTGTATCATTTTAAATCGTTACTTCTATTTAAAATAAACAGCAGCTTTAATAAAAAAGCGTATTTTTCCGATTAATTTTACATCCCCAGTAAAAACACGGAAATTTTTAATTTCCACGCGACAGCATATCCCTTTTTCTATTATGTAATGGGTTTTTAATTTCTTTTGTCTTTTTTAATCGTTAATTTTAAATTGGAAGTACAACACCTTTTATAAAAAGGTGTAGTTCTTCCATTTACACTCACATTTCCACTTAATAAACTAGAATTTTCATCGCTACGAGATCGTTTATCTTTTTAAGTTTTATATTTTGGGTTTTTAGTAATTCTGTTATTTTAAATCGTTCATTCAGTTTAAAATAAACAAAATCGTTTATAAAAAAGCGCAGTTTTCCGATTTATTTTGCATCCCAAGCAAAAACAAGGAAATTTTTAATTTCCACACGACAGTATATCGCTATATCTATTAATTTATGGGTTTTTAATTTCTTTTGTAATTTCAAATCGTTAATTTTAAATGGAAAATACAGCAGCCTTAGTAAAAAAGTGCAGTTTTTTCATTTACTCTCACTTTTCTACTAAATAAACTAGTATTTTGATATAATTTTTAAATTCCACGGGAATGTCTGTCGCTTTTTCTATTATGTAATGGGTTTTTAATTTCTTTTGTCTTTTTAAATCGTAGTAGTAGTAGTTTTTAGGGGAGGCGACCGACAGCTAAGGTCATTTGCGCCATAGGGGATAGACAGGAAAGGATGAAGGGTGGAGAGAAACCCGGCGTCGGCATTAGCCTACTCTTTACGAAAGGCGCCAAGGGGTCCGCAGCTTAACGTCCCATCCGACGGACGCCGTACTCACTCAAAGTGCCCTCCACAAAGCACCTCAAGTAGGGATCGAGATACCTCTGAAAAATATTCAACACCGCCGGGATTTGAACCCGCGCCCTCAGGGTGGGAAGCCAGTACGTTAGCCCCCGCACCATCTCGATCCCCATTTTTTAAATCGTTAATTTTAAATTGGAAGTACAACAGCCTTCATAAAAAGGTGTAGTTTTTCCATTTACACTCACATTTCCACTTAACAAACTAGAATTTTGATTGCTATGAGATCGTTAATTGTGTTAACTTTTATATTTTGGGTTTTTAAGTTATTCAATCATTTTTAATCGTTACTTCAATTAAGAAAAAACAACAGCGTTAATAAAAAGGCGCAGTTTTCCGATTAATTTTTCATCCCCAGGAAAAGCAAGTAAATTTTTAATTGCCACGCGACAGTATATCGCTTTTTCCTTTATGTTATTGGTTTCTTATTTTTCTTTGCCTTTTTAAATCGTTAATTTTAAATTGGAAATACAGAAGCCTTAATAAAAAAGCGCTCTTTTTCTATTTACACTCACATTTCCACTAAATAAACGAGAAATTTTATCACTACGAGATCTTTAATCGTGTCAAGTTTTATATGTTGGGTTTTTAAGTAATTTTGTTATTTTAAATCGTTACTTTTATTTAAAATAAACAAAAGCGTTCATAAAAAAGCGCATTTTTCCGATTAATTTTACATCCTTAGTAAAAACACGGAAATTTTTAATCTCAACGTGACAGTATATCGCTTTTTTTATTATGTTATAGGTTTTAATTTATTTTTCTTTCAAATCGTTAAATTTAAATTGGAAATACAAAAGCCTTGATAAAAAAGCGCAGTTTTCCCATTTACACTCACATTTCCACTAAATAAACGAGAATTTTCCATTTATTTCCACTGAAAACATGAATATTTTTACTGTCACGCGCGAGTAAATCGTTTTATCTAATTTTTTGTGGTTTATTTTGTCATTTTTAATCGGTAATTCAATTGAAGAATACAACAGCGTTAATAAGAAAGCGCTGCTTTTCCATTTTTTTATATTTCCACTGAAGGCACGAAAAGTTTGCTTGCCACGCGACAGTAAAACGTTTTATCTAAAATTATTCAGGTTTTTAATTTATTTTGTCATTTTAAATTGATATTTGTTGGAAAAGTACAATAGCGTTTAAAGAAAAGCGCAGTTTTTTATGTATTTTTACATCTTCACTGAAAACCCGAAAATTTGATTGTCACACAACAGTAAATCGTTTTATCTATATTGTTTTGGGTGTTTAATAAATTTTGTCATTTTAAATCGATAATTCAATGGAAGAATTCAACAGCGTTAATAAAAAAGCACTGTTTTCCCATTTACTTTTTCATCTCCACTGAAAACATGGAAATTTTGATTGCCAGGCGACAGTAAATCGTTTTAACTATTCTTTTTTTTCTGAGTTATTATGTCATATTAATAAAGAAGGGTATTTTTGTATTTACTTTATTATCTACACTCAAAGCACGTGTTAACTTGTTTGTTCTCGGTTTCTGATTTGTTATGTCGTTTTAATAAAAAGGGCAGTTTTTTATTTAGTGTATCTTGTCCACTGATAACACGATAATTTTAATGCCACGCGATAGTAAAATTTGTTACCTATTGTTTTTGGGGTTATATTCAATTTGTCATTTTAAATCTTTACTTCTATAAAAAATACAACAATGCAAATGAAAAAGTCAGTTTCTCCATTTATTTTTAGATTAAAAAAATGCGACAATTTTT
The DNA here is from genome assembly GCF_022747635.1 of Hetaerina americana. Classification (NCBI taxonomy): domain Eukaryota; kingdom Metazoa; phylum Arthropoda; class Insecta; order Odonata; family Calopterygidae; genus Hetaerina; species Hetaerina americana. The sequence continues at coordinate 97,346 of NW_027287616.1, forward strand.
AGTCCTCCGCGAAAGCTAATCGTTTTAACTATTAGAAGTTGATTTTTCATTTTTTTTTATTTTAAACCGTTTCTTCTATTAAAATATGCAACGGCGTAAATAAAAAAAGAGCTGTTTTTCGATTTACGCAAGTTGATGAGAAGGCGAAACCTCCTACTCCGTTGGAGGTACACCTCTTTACACTAGAGTCGCTGGGCCTCACACCCGAAGAGATTGTGGCGATCCAATTTGGATGTAACCGCCATTTGGTATTCCTGAAGTTGGCAATTGAAGCTACTATGAAGAGGAGTCTAGATAATATCCTACGAAAACCACCGTTCCCATCCCTAAATGATTAGAGGACGACGATTACCATTGACGAGACCTCCGGTAGCCCTTGTAATGTCGGGGTTCTTTGTCTCCCCGTGGCGACCCCATTGGAAGATATAACAGGCGAGCTTCAACGTTTTGTAAAAATCCATCGCTCGTGGGAGAACAGGTGGGAGGGCGACAAAATGGCGCGCGTGTTGACAGGTACGAGAGTGGTGCGGATGACGGTCGAAAGAAATATCCCCTCGTACCTCCACATCGGCGGCAACCGGGCCATCATCATCTACGAGGGTCAGCGCCGCACCTGCGCCCGTTGCAACCAAGAAGGCCACGAGCGCAAGACCTGCCCTCGGAACCAGGGAGGGAAGAGCTATGCGAAGGCAATGTTTTTGGACTCCAATCCGAACACCGCCGAGGAGATAGATGAGCCCGAGATGGCTGTGGAGGAGAGGGCGCGGTCCCTGATACTTATCGACGGTGCGCCCCCAGCTGTTCCCGCCGAACCCCCGCATCCCCCTCCACTTGGAGGGAAATTTTAGAGGGAGCGAAAGTCGTCAACGGAAGAAAGGGATCCGAAAAAGAAGAGGATGGACGACACTGCACTGCTGATTTCGAACATCGATCAAGCTGCGTTCCCTACCAGCTCGGATACACACTCACGACCACCCTATCTCCGTGACCCCGTCAAAAGAGGACGGATCATCCTGCGTCCTTCCTTTCTCTGGCCACACCAACGACGTGTTCTCCCCGCAATCCTTGCTTCACGGGCTTCCAACTCCCCGAGAATCACGGATGACAGCGGGCGAGGATGTATCCGATTGCGACTGTCCCCCTTCCTCAACGGTGGGCCCCTCGATTACGGTATCACGGAAACTCAAGAAAGTATCACCGGCCGCGGAAGTTGACACATGTAGGAGTAAAACCTTGTCGACGTAAACAATCCCAGACATTCCATCGTCCTTCTCCTTTGAGGACAGCCAAGGTGTCGACGATCTTCGCAGGGTTCCTCTAGAGGCGGACCAATTCGACCGATCTCCTCTAATTTCTCCCGACGGGGCCCCTTCGGCAGAGGACCACAAATCCGCCCCCCCCCCTGAGGCCACCTCCTGGGCTAGGACGGCCCATAGCTTTGCTCGCTCGAAGAGGGGCCCCCGTGGAATGCCGCCGAGTAACCCGCTCTTCGTAGAGACCACGGCTGGGTCTTCCTCTTCGGACGAGGTCGGAGGGGAGGTATGCGGTGACAACTCGAGACCTCGATCGTCGACCCGTCGGACGAAGCGTCCCGGGAAGCGGCGAAGCACTCGTCGCCCGGGTTCGCGCCGCGACCGAAGCGACGTAAGCCATGACCAGGATGTGATGTCCGGTGCCCATAGCTGTCCTCTCATTCCACCAATGAATATTATTTCGCTTAACATTGCTGGCGTTTATAGCGCTTTAAAAATTGCAGTCCTCCAACGTTTTCTCCGCGACCTTAGGGCTGATGTAATCCTCCTTCAAGAGGTAAAGGAGGACATAGTCTAGGATGCGAACATCTTTCAGGCTATCGGCAATTTCGCCGAAAGTCATTCTGGCACCACCACCCTAGTCCGTAATGGCATTCCGTTCTCTCATGTTCGCCGCCACCCCTCGGGCCGAATAACGTCCGTTATCGTGAATGGTATCCATATCACAAACCTTTACGCTCTCTCCGGTGAGCGCGCGAGGGCAGAGCGCGAAACATGTTTCAATGAACTTCTCCTCCCCTACCTGTATTCCTTCTCGGGGAAGGCCATATTGGGCGCTGATTTTAGCACTATCTACCGCCGAGATGATAGTGCCTCGAACAGGGATAAGGTGACATACTATCCTAGCCGGGCGCTCTCACTGATGCTCGAATCCATTGGAGCGATTGACGCAGTGCGTTCTTGTTGGGCCGGTCCCGCCCCTTCACGCGATCAGGGCCTAACTTTCGGACGCGGATTGACTACCTCTTCGTCTCGGCATCCCTAAAGAATGATGTCCAGACAGTGGACACCCTCCCGGTGTCCTTCTCTGATCACTGCGCAGTGATCATGAGAGTTACGTGCCCGGACACAACCGCGGGCGCGCACGTCCACCGCTGCGGATCCGTGAGGCGCATGGACCTCCGCGTGTTGGAGGACGCGACTCGTCGTGATTCTATCCGCACCCGGCTGTGTGCACTGATCGCGGCACTCCGTCCCGGTGCAAACCTCGCTGTATGGTGGGACGAGGTTTTCAAACCCCGCATTGTCACCCACATCAAAAGGCAAACTTTCGAGTGGCGTAGGGAAAAGAACTACACCATCTCCTTCTACCGCCGAGCGCTGGAAGAGCTCCTGCGAAAGGATGTAGCGCCGGAGGGTTTCCACGCCCAAGTGTCGTCCCTAAAAAAAATTATCCTGGGCCACGAGCTCCAAAAATACGCTCCCCAAAAGTGGCAAAAAGAACTGGACACGGATAAAGGGGGCCCCCTAACGCTATCTGAGCTTCGGCGCTGGATGAAATCCAACTCTGGCTCCGATATAGACAGAATCCCTGTCAGAGAATATGCCGCCGGTAACACCGACCTTCTTGGGGAAGCAGGCCGACACTTTCAAAACACCTTTAACAGGTATCCTCCATGGAAGGAGGGAGACACACCCCCTCTCCCTACGCTTCCCACAGATCAAAAAGACGATTTTTGTCGAGACATAAGTTCAGACGAACTGGACTGCGTCTCGTCCATGTTCCCGAAGGGCAAAGCACCCGGCTTGGACGGCCTACCCTTTGAATTTTATTTAGCGTACTGGGATGTTTTAAAACCTATTTTAACCCACCTTTTTAACTGAATTTTAGCTAGCGGCTCTCTGACTGCAAGTCAGAGGACCGCCGTGATAACGCTTATACCAAAGAAGACGTGGCCAAAGTCGCACGACTTCAGGCCAATCGCCCTTTTAAACGCAGACTATAAAATATTGGCGCACGTCCTACGATGTAGAATGACGGCTGCTGCCGACATCGTCCTCTCTCCATCCCAGTACGCCGTGTCGAAAACGCGAAACATTTTCGATGCAGCACTTTTAATTCGCGACATTTATTTTTTCCGCGCCCTTGTATGGCGATCGTTTTTATCACTGGTGGCTATCGATCTTGAGAAAGCATTTGACCTGGTCCGGATCGAATGGATTCTCACCGTGTTTAAGACGATGGCCTTCCCCGAGTACTTCATTCGTGCCGTATCAACGATGTATAACGGAACATACTCTATAATTAGGATAAACAATGCCACCTCGCCGCCCATCCCCGTCAGTAACTCCGTTCGGCAGGGCTGCCCACTGTCAATGCTGCTGTTCGCCCTTGCCTTAGACCCCATACTCAGACGACTACAGAGCAGTGGAATCGGGGTACGTCGTCACGGCGCCGTCTGCCTGGGCGTCGCATACGCTGACGACATAACCCTCTTCGTAGACGACCCGTCCCACATGGCTCTAGCCCACGACATATTAACGTCATATGAGCAGGGTGGTATCTTCCTCAACAACCGGAAATCCGCGTTTTTGCTGCTGAAGGGCGACCGGCCCTCGACCTCCATCGGTTGGTCAGAAGCGCCCTCGCTCAAAATCTTGGGGTTCTGGTGGGAGAAGGAGTTGGCTCCCACGATTGAGCGAAACTGGGGAATTATTGACCATCATGTAAAATGGAGTGTTGGAAAGCTTTCACTCCCTTCCCTCCCGATCGTGACCCGCGTCCGCCTCCTCAACAAGATTGTCTTCCCAAGGATATGGTATGTGGTCCATCTGTGGCCCTTACCCACTAAATACAACGCATACTTTATTAGAGTGTCCAACCAAATGATCTGGAGTGGCTACGTAAAGAAAGTGTCCCGAAACCAGTTCCATGGCCCGTTTCAGCAGGGTGGTCTCAATTTAACCGATACAGCTCTAAAGGCGAAGGTGGTCTACGCGAAGCTTAGCCTGCGCATCCTCGGCGGTGACGACGCGTGGCGCAAGGCACTCCTCAAGGACGCGTGGCAGAAACTCGCGCGCGACGTATGCCACCGGAGGGCATTTGATGAAACGAAAAAGGTCGCTTCTCTCCTGCGAGATGGAGAAGCAATTCGGGTGAAGACCCTGTATGTCAGAGCGCTTACCGAGCAGCAACAAAATACATCCAAAAGAACGATTTCTTGGAAAAACTGGGCGACCAGCAGGGCGAACGATGAGGCACGTAGAGGAACGTTTAACCTAATCGCGAATACAGTCATGACGAGGGAATTGAGGCACCACCTACAGCTAGCCGATTCGTCCCTTTGTCCGTCATGCGGTCGAATAGACAACGTCGCGCATCTCATCCTTGGATGCAACGATAAAATCAGAGAATGGGAAACTCTAAAAAAGATATGTAAAACCTGGGACGTGTTCGGTGGTGGTGCCATTACCGACATGAATCTGATCACCTTGAACTTTCGGCTCTTTCCGAGCTTCAAATCCTTCATAATGACCACCCTAATCGTGGAATTCACACAGATGAGAACCGCGAATAAACATTCCGCTAAAGGCATGCAAGCATTGGTGGAACGGATGTGGCTGCCCCCGGTACCGGACGCACTTCGTCCGTGGTTAAAGAGCTGTTTTTCTGAATAACTGTGCTTCAAAGCTATCAATAATTCCAACCAAATCTAATGTTCCGTCGCTAATCCAAATATTTCCTTCTATATTTTGTGAACCCTGCGTTCATTATTTCCTTCCACAGTATTGTTCATGGTCACAATTGTTTTATGCAATGTATATGAATGTATGTCTATGTAAGTGTGTAACCATTATAAGAAAAAAAATATTCTGTAACCATAATCTGTAAGCTGACAATGTGTACAATGTAAACACTAGCAGTGTAACATACCAGACCGAATAAAACTAAATTGAACCATAGCTCAAGTGGTTAAGAACATCCGCCCGGCAATTGGAAAGATCCGGTGTTCGAGACCCGGTCAAGGAAATATTTTTACTCTTGTGATCCGTTCGATTCCGTCTTCCCCACCTCTATTGTGTTCGTCCTTTATGTGTGTTCCTATCCCTTTTCCTTATATCTGTTTCTATATAAATGAGTATTTATTCGCCGTTCGGCGGGATTTCGGGTTTGAATGTATGGTTATGATACCTTGTTTGCTGATATATTTATTACAATACAGGATACTTTTGAAAATATTGAGAGATTTTAATAATGGCAAGTTTATATTGTCCAATGAGGCAAAGCTTCCAAGTATTGTATTCCAATAATTCAAAACATAATCGTTGAAAATATATTCTATGGGGCTTGAGGATTTGAGATTAGCCCCTTTAGCCTCAATGTGGTTCATGTGAAATACTCATTTGAGACCTTCCACGTGCAAAAATAAATTATGTGGCAGTATGACCGTAGTGACCGTAGGTTTGACGTCATTTTAGGACGGGCGCACCGACGATACGCACAGAGCCTTCCATGGATGCGGCGAAGATGAGCCTATGAAGATTTTTACTCACAATCGTATCTTGTAAATGCTATTTTGTAAATGCTTCAAATGTGAAGGGTTCTATGTATAATGGATGTAAATATGGCCACTGCCACACTACCAATCACTCGGACACTCATATTTTAGCACACTCGCCATCACACCATTTCAAATACTCGTAGGATACACACATTGTGTGCTTGGATGTGAGTGTATTTAGGATTGTGTGAGTGAATGCATTGGGAGCGAACGGATAGATTATTGGGGTTTGAAAGGCCTAGCCAGGTACATAAGCAATTGCACCAGTAATAACTAACGTGTCTGAATGTGTATAGTTTGAGTGGTGCTTGGTGCTTATGAGTCACCATCAACACAGCGAATTTAAAAATATGTCACCTGTGTACTTTGTGTTTGTGTTTTGCAATGATATTAAATGGTTCATGTTTTACGAATATCCTCTGTGTGTTTATCTGAATTGCATGAAATTGTGTTGATGTCATTAGCATTGGATCGTAAGGCGCCCTGTGAAGGCTTTTGCGGGTTTCCCTTCACCCCGGGTGATACGCGAGGCAGGAGTGGCATTTTTAACGGGAGTGACATTTGGCCCAACCAAGTCGGCTAGACCCAATGCCACTCCCGTTAAAAAAATCAAGTAAAGATTGGAAAAAAAATAATGTCTTTAAGTAATTTTACTTAAAATTTTACTTTGGATGAATATTAGGTCATTTCTGTCGACAACAGAATGCCTAAAGTAAATTTGCAAAATTAGAAAAATTAATGTGATGTTTATTTTTTTTTTAAATTGAAGAAATCAGCATCTTCCAAGAGAAGAAAAATATGCGGAGGAAACATAAAAGGGTAATCGGAAATGGACCATAAAAATCATGACTTCCGAAAATGTGTTTATATTGTTATTATTAACATTCGCATCTTCAGAAAATTCAATTCAATAGTAACATTACTGAATTTATAAATGAAATGGCATTGATGGAGTAAATTTTACATATTGGCTGCCAGCGATTGCCAAAAGAAGCATAAAATTGAACAGCAAACATTTATCTTGTATCTTATATCTGTTTTATCTTTATGCTTTATCCTTTGTAAAAAATTGCGATGTACTTTCCATAGTCATAAACAGCGGTTATTAAACAAAGAAAGAAGGGGATAAATTGAGTTGGTGCGCACTGTAGTAATTGAGGGTTCTTTTTTAAATATTAAAAAAACATTATTATCCACGTTATATTTAGAGTAATGTAGTTTCAAATGAAATGCTCTCAAAACTCAAATGATTTAATTTCGGAGCGGAAATTCAATTTTTCCCGCCTAGTTTTATGTACTAATAACATTAAACCATAAACAAGGGGAGCGTGTTAAAAAATGATGACTGTTTCATCATCTTGATAATTAAATAGAAACGATACAACGGGGAACAGTATCTTGGCTTTTGAGATATTAAGATGTACTAGGCATGGCGGGGGAGAAGAGAGACTTGTTGGGAGAAATCCGAAGCGGACTAAAATGGAGTATGCAGAGCATTTAGATTGGCGGTGTAATATTCGATAAGTATTTCGAAGGGAGATCTGAGGTCATTTGCGCCAGAGACCTTGCGTCGGCCTACTCCTATCGAAAGGCGCCAAGGAGTCAGCTGGTTAACGTCCCATCCGGCGGATGTCGACCTCGCTCAAAGTGCTCTCCACAAAGCACCCCAATTAGGTATCGGGATACTACTGAAAAATATCTGCCGTCTCCAGAATTCGAACGCGGAACCTCTGCGTGGGGAGACAGTACCTTACCCCTGTCGCAAGTATGCGACATAGTATTCCCTCCCAAAAAATTATGGTAAAACCAGAATTGGACGCCCTCTTAAACTCTGACGAACCAACAATTATTGGTGATGATTTTAACGCTAAACATTATGACTGGGCCTGTCCGACAAAGAACGAAAACGGGAAACTTATCAAAAAATGGACAAACGATCTTAGAGCAAAAATAATAGCCCCAAACGAACCGACGAGGGTATATGGCAAGAACGTCATCGATTTCGCAATACTAAAAATTATAAGGAGTCCAGCGAGAGCCATTACCCACAAAAACCTAACAAGCGACCACTACCCGGTATTAATAAGCATTGGGACTAAACCAATAACAAACCTGGACAGGACTAAACGACCCTCTTACGGGCTAGCAAACTGGCAACTCTTCAGGGAAGCTATCGCAGACAGCCTAGAAAGAAGGAGCCACAGCCCAGACATGACTGAGACGATAGATGAGATGGTAGAAGTAATAACAAATGCCTTTGAGGAAGGTATAAAAAAGGAGTACCGGTGGCAAAGAAACGACCCTATGATTATCTCAAGCTAAGCGACGAGGTCAAAATCCTCATCAAAGAAAGAAATGCTCTTAGAAGATCATACTATCGCCTAGGCACCCGAGAACTTAAAAATAGGGTTAAAGATCATAACAAAAAAATCAGGACTTCAATAGAGGAATCAAGGACTGCTAAATTTAATCAGCAACTAGCACAACTGAATAAAAACAATCACTCCGTCTGGAAGCTAACAAAGAAACTGCGGAAATCCCCACCCAGTGACCCAAGTATAAATACAAAAACAGAGACCCTGACGACGTCCCTGGAAAAGGCCAAACATATGGCAAAATGTTATGAAAAGGTTTTTACGACCAACGACCCGGGGGCCGAAAAAGCTGAAATTGAAAAACAAAACGAAAATGACGTAGGGTCACCGGAGGGGCAACTAATAATCACACTAGAAGATGTTGTTGAAGAAATAACCAAACTCCCAAATAAGAAATCCCCGGGAGAGGACAACATCACGAATGAAATAATAAAAAGACTTAAGGAAGCGGCCGGCCAATATTTAGTAAAACTTTTTAACGCGTCAATCACCCTTGGATACTATCCGAAAAATTGGAAGGAGGCTTTAATCAAATGTATCCCCAAAAAAGGGGGGAAAACACTTAATGAGGAAAATCTGAGACCAATATCCCTCCTCTCAAGCTTGGGTAAGCTCTTCGAAAGGATTGTAGCACCCCACATCAAGAGATATGCGGAGCTAAAGGAAGTCATGCCGCAAGAACAGTTCGGATTCCGCCAGGGATGCTCAACCGAACAACAGATTCATAGAGTTACAGACTTTATAAGTGATGCTTACAATAAAGAAGAAAAAACCATTGGAATCTTCCTTGACCTGTCTAAGGCTTTTGACAAGGTCTGGCATGAGGGCCTAATTCAAAAGAAGGAGTCGTGGAATTTCCCTAGATGGATGACAAATTGGACAAAATCTTACTTAGACGGAAGGATATATAATAAATGTGAAACTCCAATAGCCGTAAACAGTCTACCTTTCTAAAGAAGTAAAAATGAAATTAGTTGGCTAGCGCCACTAGTCATGAAGGGGTAAAAGGTAAAAAAAGGAGAGGATAAGAAAGGTGATTTTTACCTTTTACCCCTTCTTGACTTGTGGCGCTAGCCAACTAATTTCATTTTTACTTGTTTAGAAAGGTAAACTGTTTACGGCTATTGGAGTTTCACATTTATTATATATTACTAGCCGTAAGAGCTCATTTCTATCAATAAAATAGACGGAAGGACATTTAAAGTTAAATGGGGAGAAGAAATAAGCGACAGTACAACTGCCAAAGCTGGTGTCCCACAAGGATCCATATTTGGCCCACTGCTATTTAACATTTATACAGCCGACTTCCCAATACATAGAAATGACTGGCGAAGTACATCTGCCGTCTACGCTGACGATGCCGCAATCCTGGTAAAAGGGAAAAATATCAACTCAGTCAAAGAAAGAGCACAAGACGCACTGGACGAGATAACATCATGATACAGAAAATGGAAATTGCAGATAAACACGAAAAAAACCAAAGCAATACTCTTCGCCCACCCAAGATCACCTAACATATCTTGCGAATGTATCAGGATTGGACAACAACCTATTGAATGGAGTAAAAGTATCAAATATTTAGGAGAGGACATAGATGACAGACTGAACTTCAAAATACATATTAAACAGATACGAGATAAGGCGGCCGCTATCAGGTCGCAATTGGCACCGATTCTCAGACAAAACGCCTCCCATCAAGACATAAAAATACTAAATACTCGACAGTAATAAGACCAGTATTGACCTACGCAGCACCTTCGTGGATGGGACTAGTCAGTAGATTCCTGATGAATAAATTAAATAGTACAGAAAGGAAGACGCTGAGGCTGGCTTTTGGTCTCCCCCATGGGAAGAAAACGAGATGGTACACCTAAAAACAAACATAGAAAAACTGTCAGACTTCTTACTGACAAAGTGTAAAATATACTTCGAAAAATTAAAAGAAAACACTAATACGGCTATGACATACACCAAACAAAATAAAATAGGCCCCTATGACAAATATAAGAGACCAAATAATGCTACACTCCTAAAAAATACGAAAAATAATCAAATAAATGAAAAGAGGGAAATACAACGACACTGGTAGTGCTCCAGGAAGATATTGGAGCTTAATATATTGTGACACAGAGCATAAGCCCAACTAGGCGACCTCTGAAAAATAATGCCGCTTCAAAAAACGGCAAGGCATGTCATCGTTTAAAAGCAGTCAGTTGGTTATTGGCGGTAACCGGTATGACACGATGCTTCGGCCATGTTGCGCTTGTCGGGACAGCGTGTCCTATTGCTGACTCAACTTCGAACGAGGGCTCTGCCTAGGTTACGAGTTTCGTGACCGCCTCCACCCTGCCATACTCCCTTCCTTTCCAACGGCCGAGGGCCTTGCCTAGGTTGCGGCTTTCCTGACCGCGTCCACCCTGCCCTTACCCTGTCCCAGGTAATGTTCTGCCATTTTAATGCTGTTCGCACTCGCGTTGGTTTACCGAGGGTCTAGCCATCCATAATTTGCTTATACCTATGTAAATGGTGCATTATGGCTGATGTTGTATAATATACGATATTTTGGGTAAGACTCGGTGTAGTTATTCTGACTTTCCCCGACACCCTTTGTGTCGCACAAGAAACGCCCCTTGCGACACCCCAATACTCGAATTTCACATGAAAACCTTCAGGATACGTTTTCCGTTCGAGACTATTCACAACAGCTAAATTTTTTAGAAAATCCACACCCAGAAATTCATGATGAGTAATCGGACCAAACTTTGGCGTATGCAGAAGAGGGAGTTGGGAAATAACGCCAAGGTGTGCGAGTTAAAATGGAATATATAAGAATGTAGTGAAAATGTATTAAACTAAGTTTCCAAGGACTAAAAATAATTCTGTACGCCGTTATTTAATCATCAAATTGAAGCAGGCAATTCGTCATTTGTCAACCTTCAAGAAAAACATTTACGACACTTTAATCTAGTTAAAGTTCGGCAAGTACAAATTATGGTGAGATGCCCCGAACAGAAGGAAAAATTTTAAAAATTAATTGCATTCTCATTTTGGCTGCGAAATGATAATTTATAGTACAGCAATGTTTGAAAGATACACGAGGAAGATAATTATGGCTCTCTGATACTTGAATTTCATTTGCCATTGTGAAGAAATAATGAATGAAATGCAATTCTTCAATGAAATAAACGTTTGAAAATCTCTATTAAATCATCATTTGAAGAATAATTCAAAGCAGAATACCCAAAAATACCCATAACCCAAATTCTAAGCAGTAATGATAGTCAATGATTCGCTTAAGCTAATCACCGGTTTTGCACTGTAATTTAATGCGACCCCATCGTGATTTTAATAGAAAATGTAAGCAACAACGAATCAATAAGCTTATAACCAGTAGAAATAAGAAAAATTCATTCACTGCAACAGATTTAAGAAGGTATGGTGAGTTTTCTGAGGTGTTTTGAATGTTTTCATGGTTAAATGTAAGAAGTTGCCTTTCTTAGTGCTTCAGTGTTTTCTTTTTTCTGTACCTTAGTTTAGGAAGGAGTTTGGTTGACGCCCATGAAAGCACCTCGACCAAAACCAACCTATGTCAATTTTAAACATACGGATAGTTTCTTTTTTATTCCTGCTCAAAAATATCCATTTCCCACAAAATACGTCCGCCTTGGAGCCCGAGTTACCTAGAAAAACAACATTTTTATTAGTAAAAGTGCCTACTTTACACCGTGGGTATTGTGATCGTTTTTGGATATAATTGAACGTTCCTCCTGTCACAAGCTACGGGAATATTTCACATGAGATTTCAGTGTAAAGTTGACTGTCGTTATTCGCATCGGATGATATGTTTATGGAGGGAGGAATTAGTTGCGTTAGGGTTTAAGACGTTAGTGTGTGTTTTTGGTGAATGTCAACAGTTGTTACATCTTGAATTTATTGCTATTATTCGGATAGAGTAAATGGTTATGCCAAATCGGCGTTTAAAGTGCCTGTCAGTACGCAATGTTGATTTTTATTCGTAGGCTTATAATAGAAAGAATGGTTGGCAATAATTCGGAACTAATATACCTTTTGTTAAAATTTGGTACAAGCTATTAGATTTTTAGTAATATTAGCTTATAGTTATCTGTGCCATCACTATTTGCTATCAGCCGGTACCGAATCACCAATGGAAGACCTCAAGCATAAAATTTTATTATTAATTAATAAACAGGTGGGCTGTATTTTCGTAACAACTATTTCGCTGGCTCTTTCAGTTGTAAATTGTCTTTATCTAGGAATTATTTTGAATTTATCATTTTGAAGAATCCTCATCAAAGATTCGATGAAGGAGAAAAGCCTCCAGATTGGATGTACAGGAGGAAACTCAGTCGACCAGAGGACGAATCTCAGAAAGTTGCGCTAGAAGACCTAGAAATTCTCGACAGTATAGATGAAGGATACTTTGTGGAAGAGAATGAATTTGACTCTTGTCGGTTTGAATTAAAGGTTTGTTATAGTTTTGCTGCAGGAATACATTTGTGGTTTAAGTATGGTGTTGAATTGAACTATTTCATTTTATTTGTAATTATCAATAAAATAAGATGTCTATGGTGTACCGGTTTTACATGATATGCAATTTCTTTTGGACTTTTATCAATTATTAATAGTCTTTTCTTTCGACGTTAAGAAATTACCTGCAAAGTTGGAATGCGAAAAAATTCAACAAGAACGATTAAAGCTGTGTCAACAACAAAAAGTTGTATCCAAAAAAGTTCTTCAGCTGATTCTTCAGAAGCAGTTAGCTTGTAGTGATGAATTTAAAAGGTAATCATATTTATTAATGATCATTAATAAACTTGTACTATGTAATGTGGATATATTTCCAATAATTGATTTCTAATCTTAATTTTTACTCATAATTACTAAATAAATGAACTTATAAATCTATTTATGAAATGAATTGCTGTTAATACACTTAACATCATTTTTGCATGCATAACGTGTATAAAAAAATAAAATCTCTGTTTTATATTAGTTTCTAATTCAATTATTATATGCTATTTTTATCAATGTTTGCTGGATAACATAACAAGAAATGTACTGCAAAGCCAGAGAATATCTTAACCATTCAATGTGCCAAAATTAATGCAGAATACGTAATGTGCTAGAGGAAATGAGTTATTTAGCTTAAAATGTTTTATAAGTCTACCAGCCTTCAATACCCTGTGTGCAGTACAATAATAGGCATTTTTTAATTAAGGCTTAACAAATTGTTCATCCTAGGCATTGATGCATTATACAGGTATTTGATTAGATATGTATGTATGTACAATGGATTGTGTATAAAAGAAATAGCAAGAAATGTTTACTGTAGTCAGGGCTGGGGGTTGAAGGAAAGGAGAAGGATGCACCGTGTAGTGGGCAAGGGTCGCGTGGTCCAAGCAGACTCTCAAAAGCCAGATGCATGCGGGATTTTTGGTGTTAGCGGTGCACCTGAAGGAGGGAGGGAGGCAATAATAGGCGCATTGAAACAATCCTTGCATGGCGCATTGTGGAGAGAGGAATGTTTAGGCACTGCTGGAGAGAAACTGATGCGGTGGAAGGGTTGCAGGGATCGTTGGATGTGGATGCTGATGCTGACCATGCATCAACATCCACGTACAGGGGCGTGTTGCGCTTCCCAAAGTGGAAGGAGGGATGGAGTGTGCAGGAAAGATGGTAGATTTTATTATGCTTTGAGAAGTGCATAAGGGAGCATTGTGGGATGGGAGAGAATTGGCAAGTGGAGAGGGGAGGCAAGGAGTGGTGAAGATGGACAGGTTTTACATTTTGATCCATTACAAGGTACTGGTATGAATTTGTTAATGGAAGAGGATAGTCAGTTTAAAGATATTAGATAAAGGGGTAGGTCGTTCGAAAGTAACAAAGGGATGTTTGCATTCAATTGTTTCTGGCTCAATGGATGTTTGCATATTTAGTATGCTATTGCTTTAATGGTGTGTCATAATGGAAAAGCGGTCTTTCAGAACATTTTTGAAGGACTGAATTCCTGGGAAATATGTCCTGCAATTGGAGCGGGTGTGCGAGTTGGTGTCTTGGGAAGATTTGGGCTGGTGAAAGTTTCAAAGTAACTTCTCATTAAGAAAGGTTAACTATTTATATATATACATATATAAAAACACATATGTAGATTTTTAGACTATAGTGACGCAAAGAAAGGACACTCACAATATGTTGTTTTGACGGTTCGGCCGTCGTCTTCAGAATGGCTTTCTTGGGGAAGAGCGGAGAGGACATGGAAGAGCGGAGGGGTGAGGGAAGGAGAGGTAAGGGACCAATAGGAAATGAACAAGGGGGTGGGAGGGGACATGCAGGCAGCCATATGATGCATTCAGTGGGCTTATTTCAGCCCGGGCGGTTTGAATGATTGGGCCACCCAGATATGCGCCATCTCGCGGGTTCTCACCTCTATTATACTAGCAGATTTGGGAAGGATTTCAATCACCGAAACGGAGAAGCAGTCATCAAAAGATTGGTTGTGGGAAGCGGTGTGAGTAGGGATGGGATAATTAAGGAAGGTGGGAGATTTGGTGGAATATTGGTGGTTTTTCATGCGGATGCATATATATTTATTTATTTATATATGTGTGTGTGTATATATATATATATTTATTTATTTATGTATATATGTATATGTATATGGACTACTGACCGGAGGGTCCCAAGTTCGATTCCCGGGCAAGGCATTCTGCTTTCTGGGCACGTGCAGCTCCACCCGAGCTATGTGATTTTTAGGTACCAGATCTTCCTGGGAAACCATAACCGGCACAGGGGAAGGAACTGACCCCCCCACCCTGATGTGTGAATTTCACATGCCGTCAGGCTTAGTACTGGGTGAACGCTGCCATCACCTACCAAACCTACCTTAGGGTTGATTACTGTAGACAGCTATGCAGATTCAAAACCAATTATGAGCTATCGATTCGGGCCGCAAGGAGCATAAGGAAGATTGTTTGGCATTTGTGTTGAAAAGGGGGTAATAACAGTGGTAGAAATCGGTTAAAACCAAGGGGGGTGACTTTGAAAAAGAGCATTTAGATTCGGAAGGCTGGATGAATATTTTGTTTTCCTGTCGAGCGTGCTGGTCATTACTCTTTGAGTGTTAGCGTGCTTGTATGTGTATGGATAGGGATTTGATGAAGGTTCCTCTGCAGGGTGTTGCTTGTGCAGGATGACGTGGGTGTGGCTCTGAGGAAGGCTGCCGACGGAAGGCGATGGCTTGGGCTTGCTCGGCACAACCTCACATCTGCAAGCCTGGGCATTCTCGCTAATTACAAGAAAAGGCTGGCCCTAACTTCGCTGCTCACGGCCCTGCATGCTATCAAGACACTGGTGGGTGGCATTTCTGTCATTTATTCTCGTTAACTATCGTATGCAGGAATGAGAATGTATTAAGTGTATTATGCTATTTTTCGAAATTGCTCGGGTTTAGTTTTCTCACTTGTCACAAAGTGTATATTTTTCACAAATTGTCCTTTAAGTATTTCCTTTGTTTTCAATGGACTTTTTGAGGTTCATGTTCTCCACCAGTTCAAAGATTCCTAATTACATTGATTAAAATACAATTACTGACATCATTCAGATTCTTGCACTTGTAGAGTTTCCCTTTTTCTAAGGAATAATGGGTTTAAATTGTGTTATCATGTCATGATACTTATTTCAATAATCTCATTTGTATCCGTGACATTTCTTAAAATTTGGAATTAATTTCATGGCCTAACATGACCTGCTAGATACTCTTTTCGTAGGTTTCAGTGTTTGTGGTGTGGAGTGTTTTAATTAACTTGTGAACCCTGATGTAGATGAACTGTGATTGGTTGGCTGAAAGAATCTGAGGGCATATGAGTCAATTGAAAGAGGTTCCTTGGATTTTGACGAGAGTAAATATGAATTTGTTTGAGGTTATAGTTTGTGAAAATTCATGATCACTGAATGAATAACTTGGTATTTTTCCGATCACATCTCTGAAAAAGTAACCAATCTATTTTCGAAAGACAAATTAAGTATTGGATAGAGCAACAGAAGCAACCTGTGAACATTTTTGAATAGGACCAAGGACAAAGTGGAAAACATGGAATAAAGTGGCATTTACAAACTCAAATGTAAACATTGCAGCGCAGTCAATCTAGAACAAATGGGAAGATCTTTCGAACAACGCACCGAGGAACCCAAGAGGAATCTTCGGAATGGGAATGTCACCCAATTCCATTTCGCCAAGCACCAATGGGCCATAAGAGTGCCTTTGTTCCATATATACTTCACCTCAAGGAAAAGGTACAAAAAATGGACTCGCTGGAACAGTTAGTAATGAAAAAAAGAGTATTGCCAGACATTTGGTAAACGAAAACATCTTTGTAAGATACTCTTTTCTTTTGAAAGTTTTATTGTCCATCAACAAAGTGCATTCGTAAACTGTGTGCCTTACTCCGTTTTCATAATTCTTTCCTTCCCACCTTGTCTCTTCCCCTCCCCCGCCAGCCGCCTCATTGCGCCAACCCACGCCCTCCCCGCTGTCCTAACCAATACTTCTCCCAAATTCCCTTCCGTAGCCCACCTCTCCTCTTGGTCAGTGTATGTGAATGTATATTTCCTGGCCAGATATGAGATTTCACACAAACATGGATGGAGTAAGAATAACAGAAAACAACCATTTGAAATAAATGCACAAATGATCTATTGTCTGAAGAATGAGTGGCATGTTTTGTGGAGTCATGTATAGGTAATGTATAAATGTGAGTTCAGTCCTACGTGATTTGTGGGTAATACATTGTCACTTCTTCATCTCAGTCTTGCAATGTTTTGTCAAAGAAACATCTGATTTTGGAGCTTTTCTTAGCTGGGCAAGAATTTATTATTTATCTATTTGCGTCCTGTCTTGCCTTTTCATTATAACTGGGCAAGAGGAACTCTTAGGTTGGGAATGTATCCTTTCCTTTTTCCTCTTGTGCACCTTTCACCTTTCCCTCATCCTGGCTGCCTGGTCCACAATAATATCTGGGTTACAGCCGTCCCCGTAAGACCGAGGCTCTAATAGGGGTGGAGGAGAGGTGACCAAAAGTATTTCTGGCCAAGGCATTGGACAGATCAGCAGTCGACACTTGACTGCCATGAGAGGACAAATGACCCCCAGAGTGCTTCTCGCAGCCTGTGCACCCCAAACCATTGTGACTTCACCCTCGGCTTCTTCTCTTCCCAAGACATGTGCAAACTCTATTCCAGTTTCAGGTGATGAATAAGCTCAGTTTTGTTTGGTTAGCTTCTGTGCTAATGCTTGATCACCAACACCAAGGGCAAGAACATACATCAAGCACCGTTTCTGCATCCCCTTCGCGAATGGAGTCTTGCCTGGCAAGCGCCAGTGGAAACCCCTCCTCTCTACCTTGATGGTGTTGAGGAGTATTTTGTTTTGGGCCTGGTTATGTTTGATGTCGTGAGACCTTTCCTGAGAGCCGGTTTCCTTCCTTTGTGTAGCACCAATCCGAGGAGAAGGTGCAGGAGCTGCTTCATGGGGGTGCGGCAGATGGTGGCATGAGGGGTGACTATGTGGGTGCCATTCGCCTGCTGCTGGAATGCCAAGGGGCAGCGGCCACTTTTGGTCACTTCTCATGCGTGGATGCCCTCAGCGCCAAGCTGCAGGACACGCTGGAGATGGCCGAGGAGCAGTTGGATGTGGCCCTTGCCAAGGTCAAAGCCATGCCCTTCTTTCTCTTTGTGGTTTCTCTTTTTTGGTCCAAAGATGAGGACGGCCTTTGATGTAAATTAATTTTAATGCATTTAATATCAAAGGTCTACAAATTAAAAAGTTTTATTTGTTCTTCTTCAAATCAGAAAATAATATAATATTCCACCCCTTGTGGAATAGTGGTGTGGTGTGTCTTAAAGTCCCTCGTGCATTAATCCAATCAAGTTGCAATCTCACATCCTGTAACTATGGCAAACCACTTTAATGAACAATTCTGCTTCTTGTAGTTCATCCTTGGCCTTCCTCTGTTATTTCTCTCCTACATGCTTCCTTCATTTATGATCTTCAGAAACTATTGTGAATTAGGATGTGTTCAATTGCTTAATTTTGCTTACATGCGGGGTTGTTCAATGTAAATAGCTTTCCTGCCTGGCGATATATTTAGTCTGCTACAGAATTTAGCTAGGCTAAGCATTTTGGATAGAATTAATGGAAGTAAAAAGTAAGCAGGGCTAAGGAATGAGTTATGAGTAGTGTGTGGTTTAATTATATTTTGTGTAATATTAGTTATGGTTAGGTGTGTAGTAGTTAGGAGTTGTTTAGGGTCCACCAAAAACTTATCCATTGCCACTGGACACTGATTAAAAAATCACACGCAGCCAGAATGAAAGGATTGTTTCTGAAATTAGAGGAAATGGTCTCTCAATTTTTTAATAGATATTTAAAAGCAGCTTTACAAATCACATAAACTTATTTAACAAAGTCTAGTTGAAATGCCTAACGTGTGTTTTTATCAATTTCTCTCATTTTGTGTCAACTTGGAAAAAATGGAAGACACTTTGGTGTCATCCATAGCATGGGGCTCCGTGTGTGGAAGGGCACCAAGCACTCATCATGTGACATTGTTGAATCTGTAAAAATTGTGTATTTCTTCAATTCACTAGTATCTCTGTATACTTTATTGATGCAATTTCCAGGTACTCGTAAGTGCCTTTTAACGTGTCAATGGTGAATTCCAAAGAAACTGCGGGAGATGCCGCAACAGTAACTTTTAACGGAGTCATCCGCTAATGTGCATTTCAATGCAACAATTTCAGAGTGTAAAAATCATTCGCCTTGACTGGGACTCGAACCCAGATCCCTTAATATCCGGTCGAGTGCTTTAGCCACTTAAGCTACCGAGGCGTCCTCTTAAACTCTGAAATTTCAAATTTTAGAGTTTAAGAGGACGCCTCGGTAGCTTAAGTGGCTAAAGCACTTGTCCGGATATTGAGGGATCTGGGTTCGAATCCCAGTCAAGGCGAATGATTTTTACACTCTGAAATTGTTGCAGTGTCAATGGTGGTTTTGCCGTCTTGTTGCATCACTTCTATTTCATAATCTGACCTCAAATAAAGACCTCTATCTTTCTCAGTCGGGATTTAAAATGGACTGACTGCCTTGAGAAGCATGCAACACCTCCTGGCTTGCCTTGCGCCTTTGGGTGAGGGTCGTGGGTGGGCCAGGAGTGTGCCCGGGTTGCCTCCGTCTGAAGTGGTCGCTCTTACTGACCGAGGCATCTGCCCGCATGGGGTCAGTGGTGAGGCAGCGCGAGTGACGTGATGAGTAAACTGACGTTCCCCTCCCCTGCACGGCCGTAGGTGTGCGTGGATTTTGGCGAGGCGGAGTACAGCCGTGTGCAGGAGGCTTGGCGATTGGTGGGGAAGACGCAGGCGGCCGTCGACCAGATGCAAATGCACATCTCGACGGCCCTGCACGCAACGGCGGCCTCGGCCCTCTCCGCCCATCTCTCCAAAGGAGCAGTGGCGCCACCCTCTGAGGATGTCAACAAGGCACCGGCCATGGAGACAGGGGAGGGTGTGCACCAAGTGGACATGCACCACATGCAGTACAAGGAACTGTGCAAGGTGGGTGAAAGAAGCAACTCGGATCATCTTATTGGTGAGGCCAAATAGAATTGCGACAAGGAAACATGGTGAGGGAAAGTTAACGTAACTTTAATGCATTCCTGAACTTAAGTGCAGTTGTAGTTATCTGAGCTGGTCGATTTGCATAAATTTTGCCATTGTGCATTTGTTTCGCCAGACAAAATGTGATGCATATTCACTCTGCCATCAATGTGTTCTTTGCTCAAAAATTGAAACCTAAAATCTAATGCTTTAGAAATTTTCAACTATTACTTTCATAACAAACCGAACGGTATTAGGGTTAACCCTGTGAAATTTATCCATGATGGAAAGGAAACAAACTATGCAAATTTCACTTGAATAGAGATTTATTCACGACCCGGGTTTCAAACACTTAATGTCATCTTCAGGTGAGAATACACCTGAAGATGACATTAAGTGGTTGAAACCCGGGTCGTGAATAAATCTCTATTCAAGTGAAATTTGCATAGTTTGTTTCCTTTCCATTATTACTTTCATAATGTGAGAATATCAATGCGGTGCAAGTCGTCTTCTTGCATTTTTAATATCTCCAGAATTCTTTTAAAAATTCTAACCATGTGATAGGCCATGATTGGTTCGGGACATCGTGTATGTGGAAATAAATCTGGATGTATTGTTTTTGGAATCCCTTTAGATTAGAGTCTAAGTCATCTTGCCTTCAGAAATTATGTTTATATTCATAGCGCAAAATAAAAATCAAGTATTTTTTCTGAGGCTTTAAATAATAGTTCGGCATTATGTGAATATATTTAAGTATGTTTGCACATTCTAATCATTTTCACATATCTTTGCCATCCATCAGAAGCTCCAATGTATTTTGAAAACTATGCTGACCCAATAGAACTCTCATTGGTCACTTGAATAGGGGGAGTGCGCCTAGAGTTTGCTCCAAGAAATGGCGCCTGCTCCGACTCAGCAGTTGAGTGGGAGCAGTTGTGGCTGGGGAATCCCTTGGCCGTTGACTGAACTTCACTGCTACTCCCCCTGAAAGCGCCCACTGGGTTTTATGCACTCATGCATAATTCTCTCTCTCTCTCCATTCAATTCCAAGAGCGTTTTTACTAGAGATAGCCATTACATAAGCTTTCAATGAGTTCTGTATGGGTTTGTAAAATAAAAGGAAGCAATCATTGCAAAATCAGGAGAAGAGACATTGATGTATTTGCTATTCACTGATTAACAGCAAAATTATTGCAGATGTTAATTTGACTAAAAATAAAGTAACATATTAAAAATTTAATGGAAGCCTTCTCCATTGAGTATATATGAGGGTAGGCTGAAAACTAATGCACACATGCCCGTAGACCAAAAACAAAATGACTTTCGGAAGCACTCCATGTGGTACGTGGAAGTAACATCCCCCCTCAACATTCACGCGTAGATTTGAGATCGTTACATTCATCCAGTGTATTTTGAGAAGCAGGAGTATAGAGGCGTGTTCTGGTGCTATGTCAACACGAGTTATGCATGGATTTCCTTAAAAGTTTATAATTCCACAAAATCAAAAGCTGTCAATATTATTTGATGGTTTAATTAAAACATCTTTGTGAACTCTTCGTACCTTCCCCATTTTTGTTTCCCTTGCATTCACTGGCCCTGAGAACTCCATATTTTCTTTTAAGGCAATAGCAAATACATAGTTTTATGTACTGTGCACCAAATAAGTCATCTACAACATTCACCGCATTATTTTGATTGGTCTCATATGAGGAATATTAATCTTAATTAGTGATCCTTTGTTTCATTTGTCCTTCCTGTCATTTGTAATTTTCTTGGTCTACATCCTATCCTTGGGCTATATCCTACTCAGGGTCTCAATGCTCCCAGAATTGACTGGTGTCTCAAAAATTTGCCTAATGATTGACTTATGGGGAATAAATTAAAATTAATAGGGAAAATGATTATGACACAAGGAGTTCAAATCTCGATGTGGTGTGTGGGAAATAATGGCAGGATCGCAATTATCAACCAAAGCCTGAAGCCAATGATCAGTTGCCCTTCACGGATCTAGGAGATGTTGCATTAACTTCACCGCTTCCATGTCCAGCAGTTGGTCTTATTGTCTTTCGTCCTCTGACTCCTATTTTCCTTTCCTCCACTCACAGCAGGAGTCCTATGTCCTCTGGTCTCACAATAAACAAAAGGCAATCCTCACCCAAGATTGCACGAGGGAAATTCTAAATGGTATACCCTTATGCCAGCTCTCACATGCCCCAATACTATCTGTGTCTGGAGAGTCTAACTCTGGCAATGTACTCATTGCCATAGCAAAGTATTTTACCAGTATGACATAAAGTTCTCAATACCAAACGACCATTTAGTGAATTAATTTTAGGTACTTAGTTCATGAACTTTGTTTGCATAAAGTTGTACTTATGTCTCATCCACATTTGCATTGTCTGGCCCAGAGAATTGTAAATTTGAATTTTACTAACACTGAAAATTCTTAAAGAATTCTTTGAACCCCTCTGTCATTCTCTAACTCTTTTTGGCCTGGTAATGCGGACAAATAAAAAAAAGTGGCAGTCTCGTGTACTTCTGGCAGAAGTGAAAACCTGATCTGGATATATGACCCAGCTACTTTGGGGTTGAATTGATATTTAGGAAATTCGATTCTCTCGACTATTCCATCAGCCCCCACCCCGGTAACAGTTGACCTTTTTAAACAATTTCTCAAGATCGTGGAAAATTATATACGAGGGTCATCCGGAAAGTAGTACCCGTTCGTGCCGCATGAAGTGCTGACGACGCGAGTAGCCGCTGGACGAGGTCAGATAGCTTCAGTGGCTTGTCTGCCTTCTCTGAGCCAAGTTGCGTGACGCTAGCATTGCCTGTGTTGTTTCTGTGATTGTTTACAATGTTTAAAAAAATTGAGAACGCCGCCAGTTGTGAAGTGAGGGCAGTGATTAAATTCCTCAATGCAAGAAACGTTCGCCCATGTGATATTCATCGCCAATTAAAGGAGGTGTATGGAGACAATGTAATGGACGAGTCGTCTGTTCGGCGGTGGTGTCGCAACTTCAACATGGGGAGGGGGAACACACACGACGATGAGCGTTCGGGGAGACCGTCTGTCATTACAGACCAACTGGTGAGCTCAGTTGACGAATTCGTGAGGAACGATCGGCGCGTCACAATTGATGACATCTGTGAGCATTTTCCCAATGTTTCTCGAACAATTGTTCATGAAATTGTTAAACACCATCTGCATTATGCAAAAATTTGTGCAAGATGGGTCCCTCGCGTATCTCAATGAGCTGGCGGCGAAGGACTATGCAGCAGGAATACAGAAACTTGTCACACGTTATGACAAATGCCTTAATTTGCTTGGAGATTATGTTGAGAAGTAGTTTAAAGTATCCTCTTTCAAATAAAATTTTTTATGTTTGTTAATATTTACTTTTGTGTCTTTATTTCACGAACGGGTACTACTTTCCGGATGACCCTCGTAAATATGATGCTCACTAAAGAGATTTTGAGTCCTGGCAACTACGGGGCTCAGCCCAACCGGCCGTGTGACATGCCCGGCAGCTGCGGAGGCAAGACTTCCACGGTCATCATCCCACGACACCCTTGCAAGGGAAAACCAGCAGCAGCAGGAAAGAAGACGCAGGAGAAGAAGACCAAATTAGTTAGAATAGGAACGTGGAATGTTAGGACAATGATGAGGACAGGGAAATTGGAGAATGTTAAGCGAGAGATGGAAAGGGGAAATATAGATGTTTTAGGTTTATGCGAGGTGAGATGGAAAGATAGCGGGGATTACTGGAGTGATAACTATTAAATAATAAACAGCGGCAGGACGAGAGCCAATGAGGGGTTGCCATAGTATTAAATAAAGAGGTAGGATGAAGCATAGTCAACATAGAACAGGTAACGGATAGAATATTACTAGTAGAGATACAAGCAGAACCGACAAACTTGGTTGTTATTCAGGTATACATGCCGCCGAGCAAACATGCGGTGAAAGAGGTCGATAGGATATACAATCAATCGGAGGACATAATCACATGTGTTCCTGCAGGGAAACATTTGATAGTGATGGGGGATAGGAATGCGGCAGTAGGCGAAGAAAGAGATGGTGATGAGGTGGGGGACTATGGTTTAGGCACGAGGAATGACCGCAGGGAGAAAGCAGTTGAGTTCTGCAGGAGACAGGGGTTAGTCATCACCAACACTTGGTTTAGACACCAACACTTGGTTTGATATGGAGCGTAGCTATGTACGGAAACGTGGGCATTAAAATAGGAGGATAGACGTAGACTGAAGACTTTTGAAATGTGGGTGTGGAGAAGAATAGAGAAGGTGAAATGGACCAAGAAGAAAACAAATGAGGAAGTGCTAGGTATGGTGGGTGAAGAGAGGGTGTTGTTGGGAGAAATCCTATTGAGGCAGGAAAAGTGGATGAAGGGGGTATTTACGGGCAGCGGTATGTGGCATAAAAAGATCACTAGATCACTCACACGTTATTTCTTGATCATTTGGATGGAATTCAGCTCCGTCTTCAGCGGAAGAAATAATAATAATAATAATAATACATTTATTTGTCCGGAGATTTGTTGCATATTCATACATACACAAATATAGGACACGTCAAATATAATTTTCACAATTTCACAATAGAAGAGATACCATATATAAATATATATATATATATATATATATATATATACATACCAATACACTAGTATAATTACATATCAATTGTTTAAGCCGGAATTGATGCATTGCGACAATTCAAGGTATTCATTTACAGAATAGAACATATTATTTTTTAAAAGGTTAAACAGCTTTTTCTTGAAAACAGGTACTTTTGTTTCATATTTGATTTCATGGGGAAGTTTATTGAATAACCTTAAGCCCATTGCTTTGGGCCCATGGGCAGTATTGTGTGTCCTGACAAATGGTTGGTGCAGGTCATTGCAGGTCCTTGTGTAGTGACTATGGTAATTGTGGTTGGACTTATAATGGGAAATATTACCCTTTGCATGTAAGATGACATTAAATATATATATGCAAGGTACTGGTAATAAACAAAGTCTTTTGAAGAGAGGTTTACATGGTGCATCGCAAGGAGCATTGCTCATAATGCGTATAATCCTCTTTTGGATTTTGAAGATTATGCCCGCATGGGGAGAGGAACCCCAGAAGAGGATACTGAAAGTAACACGAGAGTAAAATTCACCATAGTAAATGGATAGAAGGACCTCTAAATTTACAGAATACCTAATATTTCTAATAAGGAAGCATAGGGAGCTTAACTTGCTGCGTAATTTGAAAATATGTTCCTCCCAAGACATGTTTTTCTGTAGGATTACTCCCAGGAATTGGGTACTGGAATTTTAGGGAATGCTCACACCTTCTACATCTACTGAGATTGCAGATGAAACTTTCTTTTTATTCGAAAAATAAATCAGGCTGGACTTATTTAAATTGGGCTTTAGAAAGTTATGAAGACACCATGAATTGAAAAACTGAGCTACTTCGGCTGCTCTTTCTGTCAAGCTGTTTACTGAGGAGGCTGATACAATGATATTTGTATCATCAGCATACAGTATTGGGTCTATCCCCTTAATGAGCTTAAGATTGTCTGGGAGATCATTGATATAGATTAAAAATAAAATAGGACCAAGTACAGAACCCTGGGGAACACCCAGTGTTACTTCTCTACCAGGGGAAACAAATTTGGAGCCATTACTTGAGAGCTCAACATACTGATGCCGTTCACTTAGATAAGATTCAATCCATTTGTAGGGCGTGCCTCTTATACCATAGCATTTCAGTTTATATAGGAGTAACTGATGATTGACGAAGTCAAAAGCTTTACTGAAATCGAAAAATAATCCTAGAGTTTCAGTTCTATTATCCAATCCTGAAAGTATTTGATTCACCATGTGATATGTGGCTGTTGTAGTGGACCTTGTTTTCCTAAATCCATGTTGAGATGTGGATAATAGCTTATATGTCTCAAGATATGATACAAGACGTTGATAAAAAACTATTTCAAATATTTTCCCCAGCTGGTTTAACAGGGATATTGGTCTATAAGAATTCATTGCCATTTTGCAACCTTTCCCTTTGTATATTGGCACAATTTTTGCTGATTTAAGAGGGCTCGGGAAAATTCCAGTTTTTAAGGATTCATTAATTAAGAACAGCAGCTGATCCTTAATAGCATTAAACGACCTTTTTATGACTATCCCTGGGATGTCATCTAATCCAGGACTAAATTTGTTAGGGAATTTATTGATTACGTTGGTCAGTTCCCTGGCTGAACATGGGAATATATATAATGAATGGCATGAGTTAGGAATATGAGAATAATTTGCTGGATTGACTGAAACTGTGGGATTTTGATGGGATAGAGAGAAGTCATTCAGGATGGAGGCCATTTTAGAGTAATCTGATATAGCATTACCAGCGGAGTCCTGCAGTTGAAGATCTTGTACATGATGTCGACCCTTGGATTCGTTAATAATTTTCCAAATCTCTCTAGATTTATTGTCTGCATTGGTAAGTCTAAGGTTGTTGAAAGATTTTTTGGCACGCTGTAAGGTTTGGCGATAACTTTTCTTGAGTACTGAGTATTCTTGGCGATCTGCTGGATTTGATTTACTTTTGTAATACACTGCGGCGTCTTTCATTTTCTTTGAAAGCCAACGAATTTCATCAGAGACCCACTGACTTTTGTAGTTAACAGAAGAGCTTTTGTTTTTTGCATGCTTCAGGACACGGGGAAAGCAGATTTCAAAGTAATGTAGATCGGTGGAATAGAAGTATTCAAAGCTAAGGTCAAAGGACTTCAAGGAAAACAAATCGGACCAGTCATGGGAATTTAATAAGTCACAAAAGGCGATCATATTCTGATCAGAGAAATACCTCCTGTAGTATTTTTTACTTTCTTTGGATGTAGACACAGCAATTGTAGAAAGAAGTGGGTAGTGATCAGATATGTGGGCATTAATGGTATTTGTTTGTACTAGATCAAGGTCGATATTAGTTAGTACATTATCTAAAACTGTTTGCGAACTAGCACTCACTCTAGTAGGTTCACTGTTGGTAGCATTGATGTTGAATGACGTCAGTAAATCCATGAATTCCTTTTTAGCTTTAGAATCGGCCGTAAAATTACAATTAAAGTCACCTGTAATTATTATGCAAGGCTCATGGATTGACCAATGGATTATTTCCAAGAGTTTCGTCAGTTTGGTCAGGAAAACGCAAAAGTCACTCTTCGGCGAACGATAAATAGACAGTACATAAAAAACAGTAGTATCCATTTTGAAGCAGGAAACACAGCATTCAAATGATTGTTCTTCATTGAGAAATTCGTACGGGTAACCAATGGGAATATGGGAAAAACATTCAGACAGTAGGATTAAAACACCACCATTTTTGTGAACAGTCCGGCAAAAGGCACTAGCGATGACATACCCAAGCACATGAAGAGAGTCTAGTTCACTCGCATTTAACCAATGTTCGTGAATAGAAGTAATGACTGCTCAGTGAAGTCAGTGCAATGACTTAGCAGTCATTACTTCTATTTCTTCCGATGAAGACGGACCTGAATTCCGTGGAATTGATCATGAAATAATGTGTGAGTGATCCTTTTATGCGTTCTTATATTGTTTGTTGCTGTCCAAGTTTTATATATATAGCCTGGGAATTGAACCCGGATATATATATATATATATATATATATAATATATATATATGGTTATATAATATATATATATATATATATATATAATATATATATATATATATATATACACGTATATGTATATATTATATATATATATATATATATATATGTATATATATATATATATTTAGGGTAGAGAGTTGGACTGCTGACCAGAGGGTCCCGGGTTCAATTCCCAGGGTAGACCTCCAGGCAACCTTTAGCTCCACCCAAGCTATGTGATTTTTTGGGTACCAGATCTTCCTGGGAAACCATAACCGGCACAGGGAAAGGAACTGGCCCCCTTACCCCAATGTGTGAATTTCACATGCCGTCGGCCTTAGTACTGGGTGAACTTTACCATCACCTACCAAACCCACCTTCAGCTTGATTACTGTGTTTATGGTTTCGTGTATGGGTTTATGGATTTGTTTTAGAAAGTTTAAGCTTTCGGTCTCTTTGAGGCCTTCTTAACGTCAAACTATATATTATATATATATATCCATTTATGTCAGGATCATATGTTCCAGTAATTATGGTTAACCATGCTTTTTGATCACCAGTGCTTCGTTGTGCAGCCATTAGCTGATGGATAATTTTGGGTTCGCTGTGCATCTAATTGTCTCTGTTACAAAACCATCTTACTGCATGTCGTCTTTGTGTTGGTATGTATGTATGTTCAGAGGGGAGTATGTTTTCCTCTTTGCATATTTCATGTTGCTGGGTGTTTCCATTGACCTCAACTCCAGAATGTCCCTCACAATGAGTTCCTGCCGTGCTTGAGTGACCTCTGCAAGTCACTGTGGGGAATCGTGCGGAGTTACCATCAAGTAGTGAACTGGCATTGTGGCAGGACCAAAACTTCCACCAGTGAGGAGGGCAGCCGAGAGCGAGTGGATGTTCATGGTATGTGGCAAATTGACCTGTGGCACATCTATTGTGGTGGCCCTGTCTCACTCTGGGAGGGACCATCATGGTTGAATGCCTAGTAGAAGGATAGCATCAGATGTAGACATGGGGAAGTCGTTATCTTAGGAATGCCTAAGGTCAATAATAAACCTTGCAACTTTTAAAACGAAGGGAATCATTTTCTTTAGATTAACTCAGGAAAGTAACATATGTCGTTGAAAAATTGATATTTCTCTCATTTTACCCAGGGAAGTTCCCTATTCAGAAAGAATGGTCTTTCTTTCATTGCAGGTGGGTTGGAGAGGAAATAATTATTCACACCTAGGTTTATCTCTGTTCTTCTTCTTGTTCACACTGTCTGTACTCTGACACTCAATGAAAACTGAGTCACATGGCCTGGTTTCCTGACCAAACTGGTCTTGTACATTTAATGAAAAACTGAACATTTTATCAAATTGTGTGCCCCTAATGATCCTGTTGTTACGCACAATAAAAGAATTTCAACCGATAAAAGAGTGATACATATAATAAAAATACTTCAAATGAAAATAATATTAATATTTATTGTTTAAACAGCAGGTAATTGGTTCATTAGATTTTTTTATGAAATCGTTTGACACAGTATTTTGAGTGGCTCCCCTGTCCGGCTCTTCCATGTGCATTTAGCCCAACTATTTGTTTGGCATTGGCAGAGACTCATTCACATTAAAATTTTTGTTTATCTTTAATCGAAAAACAAACATTTACAGTATTTCACCATGTCAAAGACAAAGGTTTGTTGTTTATGTTATAATGCTTAATAGTGGAGTTAAGTTGGACAATATTGAGTGGACAATTTGATAAAATGTTTTTCAGCAAATGTACCAACACTAACTGGTCGGAAAAGTATTTCATGTGACTCAGTTTTGGATAAGTATGATGGTGCAGAAGGTTTGAGCAAAGTCTTCGAGGCCAATGCCACAAATGGCTCTTTTATTTGTCAACTTTACACGGAATGGTATGAATGAGTTTCACTTTTGCTTAAGTTTGAACAGTTATTAAGTGTATCATGCAACAGTCACTCTTAACTAACTTATCACTCGTAACTATTTTAGTAATGTGCTTAAACAAGTCCATGGCATTTATTTAGTTGTCACAACTAATTTTTTTTGGGGGTCCTGAACTCAGTCTAATTACATTCCTGTGTAAAAGTAAACATTATTATAAGAAAAAGTTGCTATCGCATTCATCGAAACAGTGTTTGTCGGAAAGCAGTAATTAGAGCCTCAAAATATTGGAGATTTATTCAATCAAAAATTGTTAGTTCATTTTATGTTGTGCATTCATATTATTGGTATGGCTGTCATGTCCTTAGATGGATGAATTAAAAAATATTGCGTATTTTAATCTTCATGTTTTTTATCAAGCACCGTTAATCTGATCTGTTGCTGAGCACTGTCAGTATCAAGCACTGTTTTGACAGAGAGACAATGTTGTTTCTTCTGCTCTTGGACAGCTTTGATGTGGTGGTCCCAATGTGTTCTTCTTTGCAGGAGGCCTCCGTGATGGGGAGAGGGCATTGGACAGGAGGAGAAGGGAAGAGGGAGGGGGGAGCGTGGAGCAGGGGGAGGATGAGGACAGCAGTGGTGACCTCTTTGGCAACGACTATGTGATGCAGAAGCTAAACACTGGACTCACCCGCATCTGGAACGAAGTGCAATCCAAGATATGCGTGTTCCTCCTGGCCTCTGACCTTTCCTGGTACAAGTTTGATGATTTTCTTCGTGTCCTTGACATCATTCACAGGTACGTCTCTCCTTTGATAAGGTTTTCAGTGGTATGGATTTTTGTCCAAGAAGTATCATGAAAAGTTTTGGAAAAATTTATTCATTTCAGATAATGCTCTATCAATGCCTAGAAAGTCTTCAAAAGGCATATCTTTAGTGTCGGCACACTTTTGCCGGAGTGACTTTCCCATGACTCCCCGGTAGGCGGTTTGCGGAATGTCCTTAAGGGTATGCATGCCAGCTACTTTGATGGCACTTACACGTGCCCATGGCTGTTTAAGGGAGGGTTCTTCCTTTCATCCCTTTGAGGGAGGATCTCACTTTTGGTAATAGGAAATAGTCTACTGGTGCCGTGTCGGGACTTTAAGGGGGTTGGGGTATCATCGCGATTCTGTTGCAGGAGGCCTTGGCAAACAGTCACTCTTGACTCTGCTCTTTGTCATCCATAAAGACCTTTGGGACAAGATTGGCGCAAATCTTTCGGTGAAAATTGTGTGCATTGTGGTCTCATCATTGCCAATACAATCTGCAGTCATGCACACACTAAACCAATGGTCTGAATTCAGTATTTCTCACAGTTATCTGGAAAAAATTGTTTCCAATACTTTTTACACAAAACTTGTGTGCAAATTCTCATTAATTAACCAATTTATTCTTGATGGGTGAGGGTTGAGATCGTGGTATAAAAGAACCAGTTTTAGAGGCTGGCTTGACAGCTGAACTGAGTAAAACACTTGACTGGAAATCAATGAATTCATCCATGTTTGGAGCCCAGTCAATCGCTTGCTTATTTTTGGTTGTCAAAATTTCACTTGTTTAACGTGTGGAGTTAACACATTCACTTACTGCATGACTTTCAATCATCAATTGTCTCATTTTTTGAGGATTCCATGAAATTCAGTTTCCATCTTGTGAATTGTTTGGGCAAAACCGGCATCACCCAAACAATTCAGGTGATGGAAACTCCAGTAAGAAGAATGAAGCCTTTAACAATTTTCTCATTGTTTGCTTGTGTAGTTTTGTATAAACATGAGTTTTTTTTAATAGTCCTTTGGAAAAAATAGGAAAACAAATTATTTTGGATAATGGAAATTTTTATTTTGGTTAAAATTGAAAACAATGTATCCTGTGATATGCCAGTGACTTTCACTATTTCATAAAATTTGATTCTTCGATCCTCAAAACCATATCATCAACTTTGTAAATGATTTCAGAAGAAGTCACTTCCACTGGACACTTCGAATGATGTTCATCATTCGTGGATCCAAGGACTTGTTTAAGATCACATATCCAATTGTAAACAGTCACAAACACAGGAGCAAATATGCCATGAAGTCAAATTAACTTGGCCTTGGTCTCTTTCGGTGCTAAGCTTTTCAATGTTCAATCATCACACAAATTGCATTTTTTCCAATATTCTAAATAAACTAAAGTCTCTTGCTTCCATTTATTATGGAAATGAAACCACCTGATGGATATAGCTGAAACTTTAACAGCTCTCTAGTGACAGATGAGACGTACTGATAGCAAGCCTACAAGCACTATCTCTTGGATTTTTTTAGGAGTTATTGAACAACCCATGTAGGTAATGATTGCATGGGTCAATGCAAAATTAATGGTGAGATAGAAAAAGTGTTGAGGCAACTGATATCAATTACGGCTGTAGGGGAAGATAACATCTACGCAGAAGTACCTAAAGGTTCCGGAAAACATGGAAGGAATAGGGAAAGGCAGATAGGTGTGAGGATTTAAGAGCAATAAGTTTTAATTTTGTGTGCAACTAAAATGGTTCTCAGAACTATCCAGAAGAGGAGAGGGAGGAGAGCAATGATTGGGGCTCAGGTGATTTTCAGTTTGGGTTCAGAATGGGGAGATGGGCGTGTGATGCCATGATGGCTGGTGGTATTAATTATTATTATTATTGTTACTTTTTATTTGCCCAGAGATCACAATACAAAAATACCAGGTGAGTGGTGTATGTACATGATATAAGGCACGTCAAAGAGGAGCAAAGACACACGCTCAGTTAAGATACATAGAGAAAGAAATGATGCTCATAGTTACATAAATGTTTGGTACAACCCCATGAACATTGGCTGTAACATGCACATGCAATATCAAAGTCAGAAAAATCATTGATCACCAACATGAATCAGACCATGACCATTGCTAGAAACTAGAAGTATGAACTTACTGGTCGGGAATATTGTTGAGATATTCGTCAACCGAGTAGAACATATTACGCTGTAGATATATATCTTTTTAATTTATGCCTGAATGCAGCAGTTCCCTTTGTATCCTTGACACTTCTGGGTAGTTTGTTATATAATCTGATGCCCATTTCAGTGGGTCCTAATTTCAATGTTTTAGTTCTTATATTCCCACAATGGATGTTGTGCCTTCCTCTAGTGTAATGATGATGATAGGTAGAGTCAAGAGAATAGTTGCCAATATTATTTTTTATATGCAGAATTAAAAAGACAATGTAGATGTACAGGAGTGGTAGCAAATTTAATTCATGGAAATTAGGCCTTGAGGGAGCATTGTGAGGTTTCCTGGTGATGATTCTAATAGCTTTCTTTTGCATTTTAAAGATGGTTTGAGAAATGGCAGTTGATCCCCATAATATTATACTGTAGGTTATATTTGAATAAATTTCCCCATGGTACAAATTGAGTGGTACAGTTTTACCTGTAGTTTCATACAGGATCTTAATAAGTAGCAAGTTGAACTGAGCTTGTGTTGAAAGGCTTTTACTTGAGTATCCCAAGAAATATTTGCACATAGAGAAATACCTAGAAATTTGCATTCTGTCTCATGCTCAATTGATTGGTCATTGATTTTTACCAGCTGATCATCTGACATGTTCTTATTGCATGTATAGTGTACTATTTTACTTTTATTTACAGTTAAGTCTAGAAGGCTGTTTGTACACCACTTGTTTAGTGCAAGTGTGACAGACTTTGATTTCTCTACAAGATTGGGATATGTTTGTGTTGATATTATTACATAAGTGCTGTCAGCATACAACACTGGTATAGTTCCTTCATAATTCTGTAAGCAGTTAGGTAGGTCATTGATGTATATCAGCAAAAGGAGTGGTCCAAGGATTCAGCCTTGTGGAACGTCTTTATTAACTTGGTATGCTTAAGATGAATATTTTGACCTATCAACTGATAACATTACTTTCTGAGTGTGATTATGATTGTAGGACTTCATCCAAACTTATAGAAATTCCTCTAATTCCTATTCTATTGAGTTTAATTAGTAGTCTATTGTGGTTTACATTATCAACAGCCTTTGACAAGTCAAAAAACATTCCAAGAGCTTTGCGTTTAGCATCTAATGAATTAAGTATGCTGTCGATTGCCTGACATATGGCAGTTGTGGTAGACCTTTCAGATCTAAATCCATGCTGAGAATTTGAAAGTAGGAAGTTTTTTTTTCGAGATAAAATGCCATTTGCATAAACATGGCTTTTTCAAGTATTTTAGCAAATGTATTTTGGACGGCTATTGGTCTGTAGTTGTTCAAATCATTGACACAGCCATGGTTTTTATAAATGGGCACTACTTTTGATTCTTTTAATTGAGATAGGAAAATCCCTTGTATCTAAGATTCATTAATTAAAAATAAAAGGGGTTCTTTTATGGATTCAAAACAATGACGAACAACTTTACCAAGAATTTCATCAGGGCCAGTACTGGATTTGTTTCTGAGTGAGGGGACAATAGTTTTTAAATTGGTTTCAGAACAGGGCTTGGCAAACTTTGATAACGGTGCATTTGAAAAAAGCACATTGGCTGGAGAAGTAGTTGGGCAAGGAGCTGATACGTAGTGTTTGTTAAATTTATTAGCTAAAGATGAATAGCTAATGGCAGTGTTATTTTCAGGGTTACAAAGTTTTAATGAAAGTTGTAGGGAGATTAGTAGCTCAGTGTAATGGTTGTGTGATTAGAATCACAAAATAAAGGTTATGCAGTTTTCAAGAAAGAGGAAAGGTGTGGTAAGTGTAAGCTAGGCAATAATTAGAGCAGGTGGAGCAGTTTGCCTACCCTAGACATATCCTGGGCTGAAATGGTCAAAATAGTAGGGACGTTAGCAGAAGAATTGCATTGGGCAAAGAAGCTTTGACAAAGAGAAGGGAATTGATGACAGGGATGTTGGGTAAGGAATTTAAGAAAAGGCTCATTAAAACTTTGATATGGAACGTTGTTATGTACGGCGCAGAAGCATGGTCATTGAGGCAGGATGATGGACAAAGATACCAAGCACAAAGATGGACCGAGCACAAAGCCAAATGACGACTGCTTCTTGCACTTCCTCGTCTGACTTGAATTCTGTCCTCCAAGGTGTTTTTTGAGAGCAGGAAACAAGTGGAAGTCGCTGGGGGCAACGTCCGCGCCTGAAGGAGGGTGGTCGATGATATCCCAGCCGAATTCATTGAGTAGGGTGGTCGTGTGATGTGGCACATGTGGACGTGCATTGTCATGAGATGCAAACACTTTGCTTTGCCTTTGGTGAGACACCTTGTTGTATCCGAGGACCTCCGACACAATAGTCTGCAGCACGAAGAAGTAGCCACCCTCTTCATTAAGGCCTTCCTTTATCTCATGAAGGGTGATTCTCCGGTTATTGCGCACTATCTCGTCGATTGGAGCCACCGTTGACTACGGCCGTCCTGACCGCTGCTCATCGTGGACGTTTTCCCGGCCGTCAAAAAACTTCCTGCACCACTTCCGCGTGTTTTTGATGTCCATACACTTCTCATCGTACACTTCCACTAAATGGCGATGAATTTATATCGGAGGAGCAGTCGTCAGTTGGCTTCGCGACGTGGCGGGAGAAAGGTACAAGGCCGTTATCAAGAAGCTGCTTACAAGAATGGAAAAGGTGACTGGTAGTCAAGGCGACTATGTAGAAAAATAGCTAAATGCTCAGCCTTCCCAACGATGTACGCATAGTTGAGATTAAATTTCGTTTTTCATGTGTTTTATGTGATCTTGTTCAGCTCCTTCTTCGATGCAGTCTTTATCTTGTCAATCGTAGCGTATCGTCGTCCTCTTGTGGGCCTCTCCAGTTTCAGGAACAAGAAAAAGTAACTGGGGGGCAGATCTGGGGAATACGGTAGCTGCGGCATCATTAGTGTGTAGCTGTCAACAATTAAGTGAACATTCAAAATGGCCAAACTTTTCGGCATAAGTGAGAGATATAGGTACGAACATAATGCCACGAAAAAATCAAATATACGTAATCTGTGGAAATCCAAAATTCGCGATACTTTTTGAACGGGCCTCATATATACCTGTGTGAATATAACTACCTTGTCTGAAGATGCTGCACCACAGTGACACCTGGGTTGCAATAAAGCTTATTTTTCATGTGGAATTACCATGTTTTATTTTTAAATTATTCAGTAGAATGTTACACAGGTTTTATGACATTTTCATTATATTATTGAAATTTGGAATATAAAAAAAAGTTCTCCTTGAGCTGTACAATCAAAATATGGAGGGAAATAATCATTCAAACTTAATTTGTATCAATTATACTCTCTCATGTAAACTAGCACTGAAAGAATATTAAGTTTCCTTTAAAATATCAGATTTACATCATAATTTATATTCCTGAGTATTTTCCCCTCCAAAGGGAACCATGTTTAGGTCACATCAGGTCTTGGTTT
Source organism: Hetaerina americana (assembly GCF_022747635.1). Lineage (NCBI taxonomy): Eukaryota > Metazoa > Arthropoda > Insecta > Odonata > Calopterygidae > Hetaerina > Hetaerina americana. The sequence goes on from NW_027287616.1 coordinate 133,248, forward strand.
GATTTTTTTTATTTTTGAAAATCCACATTTCACCCAACCTTGGTGCACGCCACAGATCTCTTCTGTCATTGGTATTTGATGCCAATTTTTTCTTTGGGCTCTTGTTTTCATGTGTTGCAGGCTCATTGAGGTGGGTGAGGAGTTCTGTGGGAGCAGATCACCCGAGTTGCAGGATTCCGTGCGTGCCAAGAGCCTTGAGTATGTGTCCCACCACCACCGTGCCACCCTGGATGAGCTGCGCATATTCCTGGAGAACGAAGGCTGGGAGATTTGCCCAGTGCGACCCTCATTCTCCATCCTCCAGTTAAGGGTGAGCCTTCCCACACTTTCAAGCCATCAGGTTTGTCAATTTGCGCAGACAATGAACCCCCCCAATCGATGCTGGGCTGCCAAGAGTGCGAGGGAGGGTCAAAAGTGATGGAACTGTCATCTTCTGCTTGTGGATGCATTGTTAGAACTATGAGATTTAGCTCTCTCTTCAATTTGCTAGAACACTCTTTGCTCTCAATGGTTAAGTAGCTTGTTATTTATTTAATCAATGTATAAACTTGTTTAATGGCTTTTTTCACTCAATAACTCCTTATTGAATTGTAATTTAGGGAACATCATTTTTATTAAATCAAGTATTTTTAGTTCACAAAAAAATAGTAACACTCGTATGTAATCAACCTTATCATACATTGCCTACTTCTTCTTAAACTTTTGGGAATATGAATTGTACCTTGCGTAAACATCCATCATGCAGTGATGTATGCTAAGAAAAGCAAGGGTGACTTTCCCATGAATAAAAGTTATCACCGACACAATACCAGAGGATGTAAAGAGATACATACGTGTGAAAAAATCAAATCCATCTATGGTAGCTCAAAGACCAGCATCAATGTTCACAAAATTGTTTAACTATCTGTCTGTTTAAAAAATGAGAAAAGAATATTGGCATTCAAGGAAAGTCTATTTGCATATCCGGTTGAGCAGTGTTATTATAGTGTAAATGACTATCTTTGTAAAACTTAAGTGTACATTTATAAGTTTCCAGTCATAACTTTATTTGTATCTCAATTTGGGAATAATGTGATCCCATTGATGTTTCCTTTACTCCTGTCATGTATTGTCAACACTGTACGCAGTGCCTGCAGGACAAATAAATATATTATTATTGATATGCTTCAGAAATAGAATCACATTGGTACTGCTGTTATACTTAATTTTTTGTCCCAGACAGGTCGACCATATGAAAGGTTGCAAAATAATTTCCCAAGTTCTTACAATTTGGAAGTCCATGGTTTTTGTTATGTTTTGTCAGATAGGCATGCAGCAGATGTTTCATATACTAATTGCAATGACAAGGATGGATCTCTCTTCAATCTTAGTGCCATGTTTTTCACATTCAGTACTTACCTATGCCTATGTGATTCTAATTTATTTTAATACATGTATGTTAAGATTCCTGTGTCAATTTCAGTTAGCGTTTGAATAAAAAGGGCAGTAGATAGGAATGTGAAGAGCAGCATCATTAAGTCTCCCTGAAAGATGGATAAGTAAGGGCTCACCTCTTATGGCACCAAACGAAACAATTTTGATTGATGGCTTCATTGGATGCATTTAGGAGAAATTGGTTAAAATTGGGTAAAAAGTTAATTGGGTGCATTGAAAGTTTTGATTTATATCCCCGCATTAGCAATCCATTATTTCCTTTGCATTTAACTGGTTTTTATATTGACAATGATTGCAGTCTTTTTTAGGCAGGCATAGGCACTAAATGAGCAAAATCATTTTCTATAATGCAGTTCTATAGGCCATGGTTGCTCAGAAATGGGATATAATAGGGGTTTCAAACTAATTATTTGAAAGAAAAATAATGAAATAATAAAAATAAACATTTTAAGCACTTTAAGATGGCAACATATTATTTCTCAATTTCCGCGTCTCTTTTGGTTATAGGCTGCAAAAAGTCGCATTTGGCTTGCAGAGTGCCGGAAAGTGATTCCCCATCACTTATTGCAGTTGATATTTCTCCAAAAAAGGGGGACTTTTGGATGGACAACTACAGTTATGATTTAATTGGAATTGTTTTGCCTGTGAACTTGAAAATGCACTCTGTTCCAATTTGGATATCCTTTCTTGAAAATAAAATAAGTTCAATGGATCTAGCCCACTCCTTCATGACCAAAGCATAGTGAAGTAGGGAGTGCAAGAGTTTTTCAATTGGTAAAGAGTGAAATTGGCCAAGTTGGTGGTGTTTGGTTTTATGTAATAGGGGTGTCACTTGAAGCAGGAGAGTACCTAGTTCTGCATGATGAGGGGTGCAGTTTCAAAGAGCAGTGGCCTGGGAAGAGGTCTCGAAGGAAAATATTCATCTCTCCGTACAACAAAATTTCGACCGTCCGAAGGAGTTTTAGAGTATTCTATCAGATACCAACTAGTCTCATATTAGTGTTATATTTGCTGGGTTTAACCATGAGCTTACCTCATGCCTAACTTTGTTTCCATTTCGAATTCCCTCAGTTTGTCTTTCACCGGTGTGGTTTGAATGTGGGGAGTCTCCCCCTCCCTCCCTGCCTAACCATAGTCCCTTCTTCGGTTGTTGCAGGAGTACCGCTGTTTGAGATCCCACTTCCACAGTCAGTCATCACTCGGGACGTCTGATGTGGGTGGAGCAGAGACATCATTCAACTCACCTGTGGCAAAGCATGGTATGGAGGAGGACGGTTACTTCTCCAAGTATGCCAGTGCATCAAACGGCACACCCTTTGACGAGGATTCGTTTGCTGATGAGGCTCAGGATGAGGACATTCTACTGGACAAGGTTTTCCCATGCCCCCCCGTAGCTCACTTCTGTTTGTCCACTGTCTCCTCCCCCCTGTTGCACCTTTGCGTGCCACCTTGAATCAAGTCCGCACTTTGCTTTGCTTTGGGGCTGACTTGTGCCTGGGAGAACTATAGATATGAGGGAAATATTTTGCGTGGGATGCAATGGTGAACTTGGTCAATTACCACCATTTATCTCTGTGGGAAATTGGTTAAAACATTTCAGAATTAAAATATTTATTCGACAGCTTTCATCCCTAACTTTATTTCCCTTTAGAGACGTAATAATGTGCTTTCATGAAACCATTTGTTGCTACCAAAGTTGGATAAAATGACACCTATTCCAACACTGTACGAAGACACTATCCTTCCGTACATCCATGGAAGACTTGAATAAATATTTTTATGCACTAAATATTTTTTATCTACATTTTGGAGTTGTTTAGAGATAGGGAGAGAGGCATATAGGCTTGATGAAGCTATGTCTTCATGCCATCCAGGATTGATAACATGATATGTATTGACTAAGCTTCGGCTGTGTGTAACCAAGTCTTTAAAGAAAAGAAGGGCTCATGCATTCCTGAAAAAACTCTTTCGGGATACAGTTATGGTAGGACTTCCTTGAAAACATTTTTATGTCAAGTGAATAAAATTAAATGATTATTTTAGGATTTCTTAGCTTCGCTTCTGAAATGTCAGGAAAATTTGTCATTTGTGCTTGGAATTTTTGATGGACCTTTTTTATGGAGGAAAACAGTATTTAACCCTCTTAGTGCGGCGGGGATTTCAGGGGTACTAGTGAGAAGTGCGAAGTGTAATTTAAGAAAATGTATCACCTTAGGAAAAAAAACATTATGAAGTTATTTGTTTAGATATCCATATGCAGTTTTTTTATTTTAAAATATAATATTGTAGTTAATAATGATGTAATACATTTACATCATCTGAATAATAAATGTAATTATTACAGTATGATAAATTTGAATAATATTTTTTTAGCAATAATATTTCGATTTTTAGACACAAAACTAATATTTTTTTAAAAACATTTTTCAATTAAACTACAATATTTAAATATAATAAAGAGTCAAAAAGAAATGTAGAAAATATTATAAATAAATAAAGAAAAACCAGTGAGTTACAAATTTTTTTGTCAGCCTCTGCATAGTTCGATTTTGTTGAAAAGGATTATCTCACTGAGTCAAATCGGGACTTTTCCCCTTTCCTTGAGACTGCGGCAATGTGCTTACAATCTAAAGGCAGAAAAAAACTAAGTTCTAACTCACAGAGAACTGCTGACAATGTAATCCATTATACAGGGCGCAATTGATTAGATACGACGGATGGCAAGAGAAACCAAAATGATTACAAAGCAGTGCTCTCATTTCCATCGTCTCAACAAAGTCTGAATAAGCAGGTATATATCAACACCACGACACCACAACACATTCAAGAGATTACAGATGAAAACAGATTATTAGCCTTTCAGTGGCTTTTCATAGTGGAAAGACTACTCAGAAAAAAAACGAGCAAACAATTAGGCAGAGCTTCCCGACATGTACAAAACTGAACGAAAAATTATGGTATGAATAATACTTTTTTAAAAGCATTTAAAATTGCTAATAAAAAATTTAAAAAATAGTTACGTAATTCTATGGAATTCAACCTATCGATAGCACAAAAACCATAAATTATTAAAGAAAAAACCATAAGTTACAACGATTTAAACAAAAGCCTACGCAAGAGCCGATATATCGGCCCGCCGCACTTTTCGCCAGGGATACGAAAGCCGATATATCGGCCCGCCGCACTAAGAGGGTTAATGTAGGTATGTCCCCTTCCACCAAGGTTGGCGGGAGTGCAATCGCATGACAATGGTAATTACATCGTGAATGCATATTAATGCAGTCATTTGAAACACAAATTCACTTACCTTATCAGAGTCCTGGGACGGCACTTAGCACTCTTTGTCATCGGAGAGGATTAATTTGTCATGGATCCTCTCGAGCAGGGTTTCCAACTTATAACTGTACACTCGCTCGGTAGACAATGGCTAGAACAATGACAGAGAGACGAGAAACAAATGTAATTAGTGTTGCCATATGACACTGGAGAACACGGAAATACAAGAGAGTAGCAACCTATTGCCTTGACTGTAACTTATATGCAGCGGGCTCTTGCCAGCATTTCTTTGAAGGGGACATAGAATTCTGAACCAACTGAAGAGTAAAACATCTTTATGGGAAGTGTAACCCAAAGTAGGGAAATGAATGGCTTTAATATTTTTCACGGCTACTTTAGTAAATGTTTTCACTCTAATCTTCAGGAGTAAACACAGGAATTCCATTTCCCCACAGTTGATGATAATTCCATGTTGCCTAAAATCAAGGTTTTTGATCATAATCCTGTTGATGAAAAGGCAATAAATCTGGCTGCGTAGGTTTTCACAGCGGTGGTTTGAAGGATTCTTCATTCTCAGGTTTCACTGCGTTGTTGTTCAATGCTGGCGACAGTTTTGCGGAAGTTGCATCCGGCATCTCTTCGACCTGAAGATGCCGAATGCAACTTTGGTGAAACTGTTGTCAGCATTAAGCAACAGCGCGGTGAAACCCGAGAATGCAGAGTCCTTCAAGCAATCAATCTGTTTAAAACATTCAGCGATTGTTTCCATCCAGACTGTTAGCCGTATTTCAGCCCATGTTTCATGCATATTACTTAATCAGGATGACGAGTGACCACGGAATGTGAGTCGATAGCAAGGGTCATCAGAGTCGCCCTTTCATGGGCTATCACAAAATTCGTCCCAAGCAGGAAATGCAGCAATTAACATTTTAGTGCTCCATAATCCTCGAAACTTCTGCTAAAAGTTATAATAAGTATAAAGGTGGTGGGAATCAGAAATAAAGCACCCCAAGGCTGACAAATGGCACTTGATTGTTGTGACAGATGACCCCTTTCATTAGACTGATTGAATTTATCATTCCTCTCCTCCCAATGGCACCAGCTGCATGGGTTCCATCCCATAGGAGCGCACTCCTCTTGATTTTGATGTGGGAGTCACCTTTACTGCTCTGAATGAGGAAGGGATTGATCCGTCCCGCTGGACAGTCACTCTCGTGCTTGGGTGTGCGTGAAATTGGTTTGCTGGCAAGGGGAGAGTTCTCTCGTAAGCCCTTTGTGTGTGTGTGAGTGTTGGGGCTAGGGAGGGTCAATACAATATAACCCTTTGCTTTCGGGTGCTTTTTTTCTCGATTGCCTTAATCTACTCGGGATTTAATTTTTTCAATATCCCAAATTTACTAAGCGTGGCACTAGAATGAAAAACTGGAGTTTCTTTTCATACAAACTTATTTATTTGGATTTTTTTACTTAATTATTGATAAATTTTTTGATAAACCATAATTTAAACTCTATAATTATTCATGGTATGGTATTTTTGGAAGCATTCATCAACATGAAGACCTGGTTTACATTCACATGTCTCACAGATATGTATCCTCTCTCTTCTTCCACCTTTGATTTTTCGATTATAGCAAACCGCACAATCTTCATGTTTTTGTCAGGGTGAGGTGTGATTTTATGGAGTTTTCCATCTAAACATTGCTCTATGTTTGTGGATGGTAACCTAACCCTGTAAGTTAGTGTACCATCTCGGGATTCTCCAACGAGGTCGTGTATTAGTTTCCGAACAAATTTCACATGCGAGATCGGTTTTTCATTTTTTCTTTGTTAGCATTCTTTATACTATATATATGAATTAACAACACTGACCTCAAGCCCCGAGAAAAACAATTTACGCCGTCATTTTAGAGTATCCCTCATGAAACAATACATGCTTGTGTAATGATCTGCTATATCAACTCCCCCATAAACTCGGTATAGTTTGTCACAACCTTAGGTTTGAAAACTATTTCATTCCCACCACCGCCACGAACCCTCCCTTCCACGGACTCAGTCTCTGCAGTGTCCCACGCACTGAGCATTGTGACCATCCTCTTGTCCTTCCATGCAAGGAGCATTACATTTTCATCCCTGTAAGCCACTCTCTCTCCTTTCTTTAGCTTTGGATGTTCGATCACAGCTGGATTATCTTTCCTATTGGGCATTATTGTCCCTGTCAAGTTTGCTTTTTCCTTTAGCAGTTCCCTTGCAAGAGTGACACTGGTGTAATACCTGTCAGTGAAGAAATGATGGCCTTGAGAAACAGATACTGAGTTCTTCAATCTTTCATGCAGCTCTAAAACCATTCTGCTATTGAAAGGGAGATCAGGTCTCACCAATGTTTCAGTCGTTATTCCGCCATAATAAGGGACAAATGAACGAATGCACGTAACCACATTGGAATCTGAGAGGACATATAGACTAATGCCCCATTTTGTTGGCTTTTTAGGATTATACGTGATGAAGTGTATATTTCCCGTGAAATCAACAACAGCCTCATCAACAGAAATCTCTCTTCCAGGGCAGAATCTCTCCCTAAATTTCATTTCAAGGTATGACAAGAAGTAGTTTACCCCCTCGGTTCTTGTTCTCAAATCTTTACTTGACTTTTGATCATTTTTCAAGCGTAACATCAAAAATATTTGCAAGAACCTTTCTCTTTTGAAAACAGCTCGAAAAAATGGTGTACGAGACTCAAAGTCCGTGGACCAATAACTCTGTAAATAAAGTAAAGCCTTCATTTCCTCAATCGTCACATCTTTCCAATTATTGCGAGTGGATCGCCGCGGTAGTTCGTTCTTTCTGGCTAATTTTATGCCTAGCATACTCGTTTGTCTCTTCCGTTGTATTTTGTATCAATGTGTTTGTAAAAAACAACTGAAAAAAACTATTGGTGTGGCACATCCAGAAGGAACTTGAGGTCCAACTCATAAGTGACCAGTGGAGAAGGGGATTATGCTAGGCTCATGGTCATTCACAGATACAGCATTCCACTTTTCTTTTTCCGGTTTTCCACCATTAACACTACTTTCACTGGGCCTTATGCCCGAATGCACAATGCTATCACCTATATCTCCATCACTATCGCTTGAATAAACAATTGTGCATCTTCGTTTTGTCAGTATGAAGTCAACATCACTGTCACTGTCAGTACATTCACCCTGATCTTTGGGTGAAGCAAGGGCCGTTTTCCTTTCCATAGTTCCACTTGGACCACCGACTGGTTCATCATCTCCATATGCATTCTCAGATAACTCACTTTTGTCGCTATTATATTTGTCAATAAATTCATCAGTTTCGATGTGAAATTCATCGTTGCTGCTTTCTAATTCTTTGGAATACTTATCCAGTGGGAGGAGGTGAAATTCGTCCGGAATGAGCAACTACTAGCTGGCAAACCATTCGTTCAACTAAAGGGAAAGCATCTGTTGTAAGAGAACCCTGTGTCATCAGGGAAAACATCTGGGTTATGCTTCTAGAAATGTAAGCAAACCTCGTGGACTAAGATAAGGAAGGTTCTTTACCACAGGAGGATGATGCAACCTGAAAAAAGCACGACAAAGGAAAAGTGCTAGGGTTCGAGTTACTATGAATATAATGGACTCATGTCTTGGACCCTCCTACTCGAGATTCCTGACTATGCAATAGATAGTAAAAGAGCAGGCAGAACATTTGATGAGACAGGGGACACAAGGAAGAAAAGGAAATGAAAGAGTCCTAACTAGAAAGCTATGAACCACGGAACAGCTGACTGAGGTAACTTTACATTCTGATGCTCTTTTTTCAGACACAAATCATCTCTCAAAGGCATTGCTTTACATTTAGCCGACTTCCAAGTAATGAAGGGGAAACATTGCAAATGAAAAAGAACGTACCACACTGTAAATAGATAACAACAAACATCTTCGTACGTGGTGGCATCCGTTGGGAGATGGCATTTATGTCGGCAATGACATTATGGATCAATGCTATTCATTTATAAAACAAGTCATGCTACTAATTAAGCTTTACTTTACTTGTCCTTTAATGCAGAAGATTACAAGAACAGTCATTGGAAAATTAGACAAAAATCCCAATTCCCCTCGTGGTCAAACTCCGTGTCAAGTGTGGCTCGCAATACGATCTGCTACCGTTGCTAACCGTCACACTCGACGTCCAAGTGCAAAAGGTCCAAGCCAGAGAGTGCGTGGTTTATTTATTTTTATTTGTTTTTTGTTGTGTGTTTGGGGGGCTTCTGGCATGGGGAGAAATCTGTCGCCAGTCCTGTGTGTTTTGAGTGCTTGCGATGGGCAAGGGTCAATGCTATCTAGTAGCCCACCTTTGCCAGAGTGTATTTTGATATTGTATGTTGGTTTGATTGTTTGTTCTGTCCTAACCCACTATTTCTCATTTAATTTTATTTTATATTTTCTTACCCTGAGTATTCCCTCACCATATCCTTTGCCCACCATTAAGAGTACGGCTTGAGTTGATCTTTCCCATAATATCATTGTTCCAACTCATGCTGAAAATGCACGCCCGAATGTTGCTTCGCAGCAGGGCAAGCACTTGTAAGTAAGAAGTCTGTAAAATAGCCACTGTGTACAAAACAGCCCCTGAAAAATGTGAATTTAAGGTCTTTTTTAGTTGGCTTGATTCCTCGTTGGTGGTGCCAATCATTCCATCTCTCTTCTTATTGTGATTTGAAGGGGGAGTCTTCGGTGTACTGGAGTGATGAGAGTGAGGAGGATGAGGACATCCCGGAGGACATGAAGCGCGACCTGGTGGACGAGAATGCTGGCGAGGTGAACATGAGTGGAAAGTAAGATCTGGACTTGGTTAAACGTTAAGCACTTCCTTAAGTTCTGTCAACACGATGTACACAAGATGCTTTAGTGCCAAAAATTGAAGCGTCCCACTGAGGATGGGAGTTTGGAGCATAAATAGCGTTGATTGGTCCCATACTGGCGACGGGACCAATCATTGTTGGAGATGTAGATGTAGAAGAACACATCATTGTTTTCAAGGAAAGCCATACACATTTGTTTACAATTTGCATTTCTGTGTGCTTGTGATGATGTTGCTTTGCAATTGTTCTTAATACTTGCTTGAAGAAATAATGAATTTTGTCGGATATGGTTTTGAAACAAAACTAAACTAGGTCTTTTGGGTTTAAACTCAAGAAGGGAGGCATCAAAAGTCAAAACAAATCTTTGGTAATTTGGCGCTGCATCCGACTGAAACATAGCATTTTGTGTTCTATTTATTCTAGCATTTCAAAAATAACAAGAGCATGAATGATGAAGATGATGAATTTTCCCGGCCACCCTTCTACCGCTTTCACCAAAATTTTTCGCTGAAGTTCAGAATAATGTTAGAGGTTGTCAGCAAACAATTCATCTTATATGCGAATCTTTTGTTTTGGCCGTGCAAGGCTCAGTTAATCTTATCAGAAGCCCTTGAAATGCATCCCATTTTCATCAAAATTTGTGCTACGTCTGCTAACAAATGAGTAATTTGCCGGCCCCAGTGGTGGCAGGGTAAAGTTTTCGACTGCCAACCCAGAGGTCACAGGTTTGATTCCAGCCTAGGTGGTTTTTCCTCCACCTAGGGCTTGGGTGTGTGTAATTGTTAAATGTTGAAATCAATGTTCTAGGTCCGATGTGAAGGTTGAAGGGCTGCTTTCGGACTGATGCAAAATAAATGAAGAGGAGCACTGGAGGAAATGTGTGCAGAGAACACTTTGGGAAGCACCCGGAATTCATTTCACCGTCTGATGATGAAGTGAAAGGGTTTTATGCGTGCGACCAAACTCCAAGCCAACTCTCAGCGGGCGTCGCAATGAAAGCCGAAGAAGTCTGTCCACAGGGGGGGGGGGGGGGTCGCCTATTTGACTCACTGTGTGCAACCCATCCGGCCACTAACCTCGTCCCCTCTTTTACAGGGGCCTTGGGTGTGCCAAGAAGCGACCGAATAGGGGGCCGTCATTCCGGGGCAAGCCCCCCCTGCCTTTCCTCACTAACACGGCACTCACCGTGCTGCGCCTGGTGGGCCGCTACATCCGCATGGCCTGCCTCCTGCGTCCAATCGCCCCTGGGGTCATCGTCCGAGCCACGCATCTCTACGAATACTACCTCTACACCGTGTTCCACTTCTTTGCCTCCGAAGTGGTTGGTATCCCGCTCTCCCGGTGAATTTGCTTGCCTTTCCCCTCCTCCACCCTTGCCCCCCCCCCCACTCTCGCCCCCTTGTCGGCCAGCCAGAGGACACTTGCTAGACGCACAACTTTAAAACCCCTGCATTTTCCATGAATTAAAAAGAAAAGCGTGAAGAGAAAATGGATAAGCATGAATTTGATGTTCAAATCTGATATTAAACCATTCAGTGACTCCCGATGATATCAAATTTTGGGCTGGCCAAGAAATCACCTTTATTTCATCCCATAAACACCAAATGCATTGAATTGAAATATGCCATTTAAAATTGCAAATTTTTTTGGTTCAGATATTTATTACATTTCTCTGAGCAGAGCAGTCAGCCATGACATCGCAAGAGTGTATCATTGTTGTTTGAGGTCAGCACTGTTCTAGTGAGTGGTTTGTTTCAAGGTTCTTACCCCACATACTGCAGTGTTTATGTTTGATGAAATAACCACATCTTATGAAATCATGCCATTCGAAGGACATTCTTTGATTGCAATCACAGATTTCATTCTACGATATTTTTTGGGGACATCCAATAGCCTAAGTACTGAAAATTATTGTTTGTTTATGCTTATGTAAGTATGTCGAATTGTTTTATCCATTCTTAAAAGGGATTTGTTGATTTTTGGTTGTATTTGGTCGAATAATTATGTGTACAAAGTCAATAGCAAGTAATAGTAGAGCTCTCTAGTAATAGCAGTTATTGAGGCACTTCGATTTAATTTGTGGTTTACAGGTATGCCTTATTTTTCCCTTTCAAATACACAGGTTTTCTGGATGAGAAACTGGTGAGACGCTTTATTCCTTAAGTCCCCATAAGCTCTTGAGCACAATGAGGTGAGATGATTATTGTGGTGCCTTAGTAGGCCTTGAATTCTGGTGCCTATTGCTCCTCTTTTGAGATGTACATAGTTAGTATAAAAAGTATCAGGAAAAGTTCAGGAAAATTAATTTGTTTCAGATAGTGCTTCAACTCCTCAAAATTCTTCCAAGTTCATCCCTTGAGCGTTTACATACTTTTGCCAGCACCTTTTCCACGACTCGAAGGCTCCCTGGTAGGCAGATTCCAGAAAAGGGTATGCGTTCATTCTTTGACGGCACTTGGGGTCCCTTAGGGTGGTGTCCTCCGAGGGAGGATTTCACTTTTGGGACTAGGAAATAGTCTGCTGGTGCCAAGTCAGGGGACTGCTAGGGGTTGGGAAATCATCGCAATGCCATTGCAGAAGGTCTTTGCAAGTACGCACTCTACTATGCTTTTGGTTGTCCAACAGGACCTTCCGGAAGGGTTCAGTGCAGGTCTTTCACATTGCCAAATTTTCAGTGGTAAGTCTTCGCAGCAATGCCAAAACGAAGTGTGACCATGAGCACACTTAACTGATGGCCTTCATTCACCACTTCAGGCTCACGCTGCACATGGTCATCGGTTCTTGAAGTCGATGGCCGTCCAGCAAGGGGCTCGCTCGTATTCTACACTCTCTCTGCCATCTTTGAAGAGCTTGTGCCTCTTAAAAACTGCAGTTTGTGACATGCTATCATCCTTGAATGCTTGGTGAATCATGCCCAACGCCTTCTTACTTAGATTTCCCCTGTCCAACGCTTAATTCGATGGCATGCCACTGTCCGACTGTTAGCTGTATTTTGCGCTTGCACTGAGTCCCTCGACCGGGCTCCACTAAAAACACAAAGCAGCCTAAATGAATGCGCGCTGGCGATTGGCGCATGTTGAAGGTCAGGGCCCCCACCACTGATCCTGTGGAAATAATAATCCCACCAGTTGAGAAGTGCACACTGCGATTTGATTATTGTGTGCAAAAGGATCATCAGCTGCCCAAATCCATTGGGAGTGTGACTAGTTTGTGGAGGCAGTGGCGTAGAGGCTTCAAAGATGGCAGGCAAATGTGCACAGGGAAGAGAGCTGAAGAGTGACTGACCCCGCAATGAAACCACTATTGATTGAATTGAGCTCTTATGGCTAGTAGTATTGAATTAATGAAAATACTCCAGTAGTCGTAAACTGTTTACGGCTCTTGGAGTTTTTCATTTATTCAATGAAACCTCTTATCAAGTGGACCAGGATCTCAGATCTGATTGACAATTTCCAAGAAACAGCTGGAGATGCTGCAACAGTAACTCGCCAATATGCATTTCAGGGCAACAATTTCAGAGTGTAAAAGTCAACGGCGTCTTTTTCAACTCTGAAATATTTTTCCAAAATTTCAGAGTTTAAGAGGACGCCTATATAGCTTAACTGGCTAAAGCACTTGGCCGTATATCGAAGGATCCAGGTTCGAATCCCAATCAAGGCGAATGATTTTTACACTCTGAAATTGTTGCAATGATTGACAATTGACGAATAGTGTGCTGTGGCTGATAAATTTCCTCTTATTGGATGCACCACTATTTACGCGAGTGTTATAGAAAAGCTCAGGTATCGCAAATTGTGTGCAAGGTGGGCACTGGAAATGCATACCAACTAACGCCAAGAGCCAAAGAATATTGAGTGGATGAGTGCGCTCTTGGACCACAATTGACGAGGCAGAGGTGACTTGACCTTGCACCCAGCATCTGTTTCTTCTTGTTGAAACAGTGGTTTGGTGGGCAATGGTTTGAAGATGACTGCTAACTAACAAAGTCTGTATTCCATTCCGAGGATATTGAAGGGAAACCTCTTTCAAAGTTGGCTGAAAATTCTGGTACGAAATGTATAGAATTGTAAAGGGAGTAGAGCAATGGCTCTTCCAGTCACTGAAGCATATTAAATGCTTCAATTTTTTCATTTTGTTTTAAGAAATGCACATGTAAAACCCATGAGGTTCAATTGCCGCTAAGATGTCCCTGTCAACTCCAAATGCACCCTTCGAAGTTCTTTCAATTGGGAAGTGTTTTTTGGTTCTTTACCAATCCTAAAATTGTTTGTAATTGTAAATTTATTTTGTTTTGAAAAATATAATCATTAAAATTTATCTTTCTCTTTAACAAACATTACATTCGCCGAAAAGAGTTTTTATTCACTGGTTAGTAATTAGGAAGTGTATGGGACTTGCAAAAAGAGTTGGCAGGAAAACATGAACACATCGTGGACTTGTTTAAGACTAGTTGCTTGGGTAGTTATAATTATAAATGAAGCCACTTCATGACTCGGTCAACTATTGTGGCTGAAATTAGTAATTAATGAAGTAAATGCCTGTATGCAGAATGGCATCAAAATTATTATGAGATTTATAAAGTATCCATAACACAGGTGTGTAGTAAGTGATTTCTGGAGAGGCAGTGTATTCATTTTTCATTATTATGCCCAAATAAAATGTAGTTCTGCCATATTTTAGCACCGAGCTACCAAACAGTAAAAAGATTTTAAAAGCCATTCATTTCCCTACTTTGGGTTACACTTCCCATAATGCTGTTTTACTCTTCAGTTGGTTCAGAATTCTACGTCCCCTTCAAAGAAATGCTGGCAAGAGCCCGCTGCATATAAGTTACAGTCAAGGCAATAGGTTGCCACTCTCTAGTATTTCCGTGTTCTCCAGTGTCATATGGCAACACTAATTACATTTGTTTCTCGTCTCTCTGTCATTGTTTCAGCCATTGTCTACCGAGCGAGTGTACAGTTATAAGTTGGAAACCCTGCTCGAGAGGATCCATGACAAATTAATCCTCTCCGATGACAAAGAGTGCGAAGTGCCGTCCCAGGACTCCGATAAGGTAAGTGAATTGGTGTTTCAAATGACTGCATTAATATGCATTCACGATGTAATTGCCATTGTCATGTGATTGCACTCCCGCCAACCTTGGGGGAAGGGGTGATTAATTGAACATTAATTATGATTATGTCCGCCTACGGTAAGTGGCTGCTGCTGTTGGGAGATGTCCACTAATGGGGGAACTGGAAGTCTTGCAAAATATGAGGGAGTACATATTGGTCCATAAGGTTAAGGCGAGTGTCCTGGTGATGGATCCTGGCATTTCATATTATTGTTCTTTCTAAGTCCTGCCTAACATTACACGTATGAATTATTTATGTATTTGTCTAAGAACCAGATAATTCAAAAGAGAAATTTCACAGTAGTATGAGATGCCAGATGGGAATAAACAACATTAGCAATATCTTGGATGTTATAGAACATTGTTTTCAGGAAGAGGCATTTCAGCTTACACTTACAAGGATGTAAGGCACATGTTTCAAATTTGACTGGCAGATTATTGTACAGAATGATACCCATGTTCGAAGGCCCTAGAGAGGAACAGTTAATAGATACATAGAAATATGCAAGTTATGGACCTGAAGGATGCACGTGTGTACACCAAAGATACAACCATTTCAGCAGTGCTCCCTCTGCTTTGTTCTGAAGCATGGTTAAATTATATCATCCACAGAATAAATTTGTATAAATTGCTCATTTTGCTGAAATATTTAAGGATACTAAATCTGATGGCTTAAAAGGTGACAGTATGATGATATAGTTAATGGCCATTGAATTCCTCCTGTTTTTATTTAAGGTGGCTGCATTCTATGTCCGAATGAAGTTGGCCCAGTTTTAAAAGATGTTGACGGATGAATAATGGGAATGAGAGCCTGTTTTCATTCTTGTGATCGTTACAGTAAAAAATTAATTATTAACAGCTTCATTAAATAATCAGTATAAGGGGGACCCCAGCTTCCGACTTCTCAAGTGCCTTCACCCAATAATGCTCTAAGTGATGTGTATTCATTGAGAGCCACACTCTTTTGAAGCCATTTGTGTTGCACTGGTTTACCATCGGAAGAACTCAAAATGATTTTGGACGTTACAAAAGTGCAAGGGAAGAAGTGGCCATTTATTATAAACATATGTTCCACAATTATAAGACATGCAGCATTTTGATGAGCTAGTCAATTATTGGTTTCACATAGCACTGGTAATTTATAATTTGCAGTACTGCTGGAGAAATGATGAATAATATAAATATGGTTTTCATTCATGGCGAGGGAAACTTCAAGCAAAATGTATTTCTCCTCAAGGGGCGTCCATCTACGGACCCCATGAGAAAGTACCTGCACTGCATGGCCTGATTCAGTTCAGATTAAGTGGGTGTCCAGATTAGGGAGTCTTCCTGTTTAGCTTAGGAGAAAACATCAACTGTTCATCCTTCCAACGACACTCTATCCTGTTTTATTCAAAAATTAGTTTTGTACTTTATTTTTTCAGGTCTTGAATAGATTTTTGCTCAAATCTGAGCTAATCCTAGGATATTTGAGCAGTTTCTTGGTATTCAGTCATCCTCAAGTTCAGAAAGGGGGGGCATCATTTGTCCAAAGAAATTTCCTTCCGGCAGTGCATCCCTCAAGCATTTCATCAAGTGGAGTTCCATCGGTGAGCACCATGGCTGTGCCCACACACTTCTCCTGGACCACATTTGTTTTTTACTCATTTTCAATGTCATGACTCCTCCATCGAGTCCCCAAAGTTGCATGCATCCGTCTATCTGCCGGTGCCTGCAGTTTGAGCCGTTTGAAAGGAGTGCGGAACCGTGAAGCACTTCCAACTTGGAGGCAAATTAGTTGGGCCGCCAGGATGAATATGAAAGTGTTTGTTTGTGTCTGATGAGGGCCTGTCTTCTGGTTCCTCTTGAAGATTAACACATACAGGGTGCGTTCCAAAAGTAATGCAATTAATTTTCAAGTGAACTTTTGCAATGTATTGAACCTGGTTATATGAACAACGCCATTACTGATGATGAAACCTGGGTGTTTGAATACGACCCAGGGACCAAACGGCAAAGCTCTGAGTGCACTCCAACCAGTCCCCCAAGCCCAAAAATGCAAGAATGAGCAAATCAAAAGAGAAAACAATGCTCATTGTCTTTTGCGACAGTAAAGGAGTGGCCCATAAGGAGTTTGTTCCTCAGTGACGGACAGTTAACGCTGCCTACTATGTGGATGACTCCGAAAAAGGGTCATCAGGATAAGAAAAGACATCTACATCTCAAGCCGCTGCAAGGGCGTGT
The DNA here is from genome assembly GCF_022747635.1 of Hetaerina americana. Taxonomy (NCBI): domain Eukaryota; kingdom Metazoa; phylum Arthropoda; class Insecta; order Odonata; family Calopterygidae; genus Hetaerina; species Hetaerina americana. The sequence goes on from NW_027287616.1 coordinate 150,164, forward strand.
GGCGGGGGGTGTTAGGTCACCAACCGTAAAAAGGAACAATACCACATGCAAAATAACAACGTGGATAATTTCACCCACAGCAGCGCAAACCCTCATGCAAAAATCCCTTCATCCAACACTCATCTAAACACATATACCGCAAAACAACAACTGCACCCCAAGATGCAGCACAAAAGCCATCCAACAACACGCAAGCCAGGACACAACAAGCAAGAATGTGAAACACCACTACCACATGAATATGTAACAAAAAACACTCTACCCCCCGAGGAGACTGTAGAAGGCAGGGAATGCAACCCTACGTTGCAGGTAGCAGGAATTTGCCCCCACGGAGAGGGACGAGGTATTAAAAGGGAGATTTAAAGACAGATGAAAAGGGCGCTAATGAGGTTATTCGGAAAGAATGGGTTATGATAACAAAGCACACAAGGTTAGTGAAAGAGCATGCAATTGACTATAACTATTTATTCCCTAGACGCTGATATGTGTGGCAAGTGGAATTTTTGCTATCTATAACCCTGCAGTTGCTATCCCGTATTGTCCGTGGGAAGAAGGAGTCCTTGAGTCGGCTAGTTCTGGCATCTATTACCCGAATTTTATATGCATGATCCAAGTGACTAATGTATGTAGGAGTACGAATAATTTGCGAGACCTCGGTGCTGAAACATGCGGATCTGAATTTATTTAGTAATTTCAATCTTGCATTGAATCGTCTCTCAGCCAATGATTCCCACCCCAAATCCATGAGCATTTCGGTGACGCTTTGCGTTTTATCGTAAGAAGTTTTTTACAAAACGGGCTGCCCGGCGTTGAACCTTCTCAATTTCCCGAATGAGGCCTCTTTCACTCGAATCCCACACTCTACATGCGTATTCTAAATGAGGCCTTACAAGAGCGTGGTAACGACGTTCCTTGACCTTCGAGTCACTTTTTCCGACAATGCGTCTAATAAATACCAATTTTTTATATGCTTGACCACAGATTTTACGTATGTGAGTCCCCCAAGTTAAGTCTTTTGTGAATGTAACACCTAGGTATTTTACCGTATCAACTACTGCTAGGTCACCTCCAGCTAATTAGTAAGCAAATCCCGTTGATCTTTTAAAGAAATTTACCACCAAAAATTTATTATAATTTAGTGTCAATCCCCAGTTAGAACACCATTTAGTAATGCAATCTAAATCCTGCGCTAGAATAAAACGATCCTCATCCCCAGATACGAGGGTCATCCGGAAAGTAGTACCCGTTCGTGCCGCATGAAGTGCTGACGACGCGAGTAGCCGCTGGACGAGGTCAGATAGCTTCAGTGGCTTGTCTGCCTTCTCTGAGCCAAGTTGCGTGACGCTAGCATTGCCTGTGTTGTTTCTGTGATTGTTTACAATGTTTAAAAAAATTGAGAACGCCGCCAGTTGTGAAGTGAGGGCAGTGATTAAATTCCTCAATGCAAGAAACGTTCGCCCATGTGATATTCATCGCCAATTAAAGGAGGTGTATGGAGACAATGTAATGGACGAGTCGTCTGTTCGGCGGTGGTGTCGCAACTTCAACATGGGGAGGGGGAACACACACGACGATGAGCGTTCGGGGAGACCGTCTGTCATTACAGACCAACTGGTGAGCTCAGTTGACGAATTCGTGAGGAACGATCGGCGCGTCACAATTGATGACATCTGTGAGCATTTTCCCAATGTTTCTCGAACAATTGTTCATGAAATTGTTAAACACCATCTGCATTATGCAAAAATTTGTGCAAGATGGGTCCCTCGCGTATCTCAATGAGCTGGCGGCGAAGGACTATGCAGCAGGAATACAGAAACTTGTCACACGTTATGACAAATGCCTTAATTTGCTTGGAGATTATGTTGAGAAGTAGTTTAAAGTATCCTCTTTCAGATAAAATTTTTTATGTTTGTTAATATTTACTTTTGTGTCTTTATTTCACGAACGGGTACTACTTTCCGGATGACCCTCGTATCTCCCTATAGATCACCGTGTCATCCGCGAACATCCTAATTTTACTTTTTACTTCGCGGTTCAAATCATTAGCAAAAATCAAGAAAAGCAACGGCCCGATCACACTTCCCTGAGGTACCCCCGACGTGACTCGAACGCTGTCGGAACTAGCGCCATCAAGGACTACCCTCTGTTCCCGCTCTGAAAGAAAATCTTTAACCCAACTTATGGCACCCTTGTTTATACCCACAACCTTTAATTTATGAATGAGTTTACCATGGGGAACCTTATCAAATGCCTTTTGAAAATCTAAGAAGATGGCATCCACTTGCCTACCTCTCTCACCCGATAAAAGTAAATCATGTGTAAATAATCCTAATTGGGTACCGCAGGAGCGGGTTTTCCTGAATCCGTGTTGATTGTCACTTAAAAAGTTAATGTTATCAAGGTGTCTCATTATTGAACTGACAATTATGTGCTCTAAGATTTTGCAACAGATAGAAGTGAGAGATATAGGTCTGTAATTACTGGGGCCCTCCCTGTCACCACTTTTATAAATAGGCGTTATTTGCGTGGTTTTCCAAATCTTAGGTACTTTGCACTCTGTGAGGGATTTGTTAAATATAAATTCAAGGTACGGGGCAATGTTTGGAGCTAAACCTTTTATCACCCTAGCTGGTATATTTTTGAGCAGTGTATATTTTTGGGACCCGGGGATTTGTTGGGTTCAATCTCATTAAGCAATTTGAGATTTCCTTGTTGGTCCGCTGTTATTTTTTCAATGGGTTGAGTATGTATTGTTTCGTGGAGATATGCGGTGGCAACATCTCCACTACCTGGCATCTCCATCACAACAACGCGCTACGAGTCCGCAAGTTCCTGGCCCAACACCAGGTGCCAATGCTGCCCCACCCCCCCTATAGTCATGATGTCGCCCCAGCAGACTTCCTTTTGTTCCCTCGAATAAAGGCAGCCGCGAAAGGAACCCGTTTTCGTCCATAGAAGAGATCCAATCAGGCGTGTCGAAGACCTTGCGAGAGGTCCCTGAAGATGCCATCCGGGGCACATACCGGTCATGGCAGAGTCACTGTAGAGGCCCAAGGAGTGTGCTTTGAAGAATTTTCAGTGTTTGTGCAAATCTGTTCAATAAATTACTTAAGAAAATAATTGCATTACTTTTGGAACGCACCCTGTAAATGAATGAATACTTTTATTATTGTGTATCCTTTGTATCTGAATGATATTTCACTTCATGCAGATATCTCTTGACATCTGTTGGCAATAACTGTGGTGGTATTCTTCTGAAATTATGATGGAAGCCGATGAAATTATTGTAATGATTCATGTCCATTCATGTCTTTGGTGGTTTGGTGTTTGAGATTTAATGGACGAGAAGTCCTGGGGAAGTATTAAGAGGGGGAGTGTCCCACGATGTGCACCATTGCATCGGTTTTACTCCGTCAACAGGTGCTCCACGCCCACCTCTCTCCCGTCGTGGAGTTGAGCAAGCCAGAGAACCTGTACGGCCTGGCCGAGAGGATAGCAGCCGCCGAGTCGGTGTCCTTCCTGTCCTCCCAGTTCCTGTTGCTGCAGCCGTACCTGGAGAGCCTCCTGCTGCCCCCGCCCACCCTCGCCTCTCGTGCGACCCCGCACCGGGGGGGGCAGAGCTGCTACCAGCACGGCACGCCCTCACACACAGCACGGCACTTCCTCACACAGTTCTACTCGCAGGTGCGCACATGCTGGCCCCGATGGTGGCGGGGTAACGTCCTCCTCATCTGCCAATCCAAAGGTCACAGGTTCGATTCTCACCTGGGTGGGTTAAATCCTCCACCTAGGGCTTGGGTGTTTGTAATTGTGTCCATTTTTATCATTGTCAGTAGTCCGATATAAATGCAAGAAAGTGCTGTTTTTGGATTAATGTCAAATGAATATTTTTTTAAAATAAGGCTGAACTGGCTGTCAAAAGGGTGAGACATTCCAAAGGAGAACGCTGAAGTTCACCAACCAACGTGGAATGAGGGGATTGAAGTGGACACGCTCAGCTATGAGTTAACAATATTCCCGAGCAAGTAAATCACTTGGACATCAGATTTAGAACCCCCTTCTCTCTGGGGTGATTGCGATGAAAAAGGGGCAGCGAAGCTAATCACAATGAAACAGAAGGGAATATTATGATCGAATTTTGATAATTTTTTCATCTAGAACAATAAGGAGATCAAAATCAAGAGGAACACAGCGTGAGGAAGGAAACTCGTAGATGAAGGGAAAAGAGAAAGATGAAAACACTCTTGGTGAAAACTAAAGGTCTCCTAGGGATTAAATCAAACCAATTTTCAAATCTTCCTACTGGTAGGACCACTTGAATCTCTTTCAGCAGGGTTAGGTTCCATGGCACATTCCAATTGTGAGTGGTGATCTATGAATTCACTTGGCTTTGGTGCTCTTACCTTTAGTTGAACTTTGAACACTTTTGGTATGCAATCATTGATGAGGATGTGGAATCTATCGTCAGAATCCAATGGTAGATATAACAAAATTATAACTCTTCCAAGTTAAGAGTTAACGTATTGGGTGGATTAAAATCAGGTTATAATAAGTTGTGAACTGTTTGCAATTCTATCTTTGCATATTATTTACTATAAGCTATAGTATATTTGTAAATAATTCAGGTTTCATTTCTAGGGCAGTGTGGTATCTGAAAACTGTTAGTTTGAAAAAATATTGCCAGGATAGTCATCTATATCAAATTCAAGTGAAGAAAGTACATTTTGATTGTCTACTGTCTAGTTCTCTACGAAATAACATCAATCCTCTAATTTTCCAGGTTTTACTTCTCAGGCTACTTTTCCCCAGGACTGTTTCAAGGATTTTCCCATTCCAAGTTTTTCCCAGTTTTGAGCTGTTCTGCAAAGCAAGCAAGCTAGACACACTGCCCTTCACCTATTTACAATGTAAAACAAACACAGTAATCAACCCGAAGGTCGGTTTAGTAGGTGATGGTAGAGTTCACCCAGTACTAAGCCCTATACGGCGTGTGAAAAATCACACATCAGGGTAGGGGGGCCAGTTTCATTCCCTGTGCCGGTTATGTTTTCCCAGAAAGACCTGGTACCCGAAAAATCACTTGAGCTTGGGTGGAGCTGCAGGTGCCCAGAGTGTATTGCTGGAAAAATGGTGGCCAAAAATATGGCAAATTCCTACAGTGCGCCATCTTGCAATCGCATAACCTCCTCTAAATGCCCAGGCTCATTCCAGATTAGAGAGGGTTTGCCGTGCGTACATTGTTGGTATATGCATAGTTGCGAGGAGTTACTATAAATAACGTGGATATCTTTCCATGAAACTATTCTAAGTCTGAGAAAGCTTGAAATGTTTCAGAATGTCTACAGATATGCGTGTTCACTTTCAGACTGTGAATGTGGCTGATGAGCTGAGGAGACCCATCTACCTGTGTGTGTCCAAGGGTGCCGTGAATTTGCGTCAGATCCTTGGCCTGATGGCGCAAGTCAACTGGGAAGTCCCAGACGTCATGAGTCAGCATTCACCATACATAGACATCCTTCTCCGGGTAAGAGGGTCTTCTGTGACAGTGAAGAGGCCAGTCGTCGTAATGGAATGAAGTGAGAGGAAGGGCTGTGGGCGAATCGCTCGTACAATGTGTATTATGTGCATTAAATGACAGAATTCATGGTTTGGACTCTCTGGCATACTTAGTCATGAGAGAGAAGGTAAAAGAAATGGCATATGTGATTTCAAGTGCCTAGGCAATAGTGCCAACTGAAAATTTATTTGAAAAGGGATAATTTGCATAAGAATACGTGCGTAGTAGCATTCTCAGGCATTGGAGGTAATCTCCCTTTTTCTTGGCTTCTGATATTACTCTTTCTGCTATTATTTATTGTTGCGGTTGAAACTTTGTGGAATGGGTCATTATGATTAAAACTAAGAATTGTGAGACTAGGGAATGAATTCCTTTGCTATCTTCCATCGGAGTCATGTGTTCCCCATCGCCACTCGGGAGGGAGGAGGCATACACAAGAGGATTTCATATGGCAAATATGCCGGAGAAGCAGTAGATATGAAACTTCTGTTTTCCACAAATTGAATGCTTATTACAATTTATTATGTAGGTTTACTACGCTAATGTCAAATAATTTTTACAGATTTCCATCTTTTTTACGAGATTAGTAACCAAAAATTAGATTATATCTATTATATATATTATATATGACAAACTAAAGCTTGGTCATCAGCAAACCTAACTGATTTTACGAATTCCCCTCCCAACTTTCATTCCTACCTCAAGATCTTTCCATGCCTCTTTAATCATTTCCTCTGCATACAGGTTGAACAGCAACGGTGATAATGGGCAACCCTGCCTTACACCTCTTCCTAACACTGCCCAACCGGACTCCCCATTCCCCACCCGCACCTGAGCAGTCTGAGACATGTACAGGTTGAGGATTAGCCTCCTTTCCCTCCAATCTATTCCTATTTTTTGCAATATACTCATTAGTTTTTCCCAATGCACTCTATCAAAAGCTTTTTCGAAATCTACGAAACAGGCAAATACCTCTTGGTTGTGTTCTATATTCCTCTCGATTAATAATCTCATTACTGCAATGGCATCACGCGTACCTCTCCCCTTCCTAAACCCAAACTGATCATCCCCTAAGTAATCATTTGCCCTATTCTCTATCCTTTTGTTTATAATCCTGAGAACAACTTTAGCTGCGTGGGATATCAAACTTATTGTCCTGTAGTCCTCACTTGATGTAGCCTTTACCTTTTTCAGATTAGGAACTAAAACTGATTTCACAAAGTATTCCGGATAAATTCCTTCCTCATATATACTACAGATCAGCCCATTAAGCCTCTTCCTCCCACATTTTTCTAAGATTTTTAAAAGTTCCGCGGATATGTTATCCACCCCCACGGCCTTATTTAGTTTCATCTCCCTGAATGCCCTTTCTATCTCATTGTCTAGTATGCCCGGACCTAAGCTGTCTTCCTCTACGTCATGTTCCTTTTCTATGTCTAACTTTGTTGGTCTAAGCTCTTTACTATACAGTTCTTCTATATATTCCTTCCATCTCTCTTGTATCTTTCCTGCGTCAACTATTACCTTACCCGCCTTATCTCTAACTGCTATCATTGATCTCCCTTTCTTACTTCCCGATAAAGATTTAACTTTGCTCTACAGCGCACCGATTTCACCCTTCCTCTGCAGACTTTCCATATCCTCGCACTGCATCTTCCACCATGCTTCTTTTGCTTTATTTGTTGCCCGCCTCAATTTATTGTTTAATTCTTTGTACTTCATTTTGCCTAATTCTGTATTTACATTCTTCCATTTTTGCCGCTCATCCATCTTTGTAATCATCTCATCCATGATCCATGGTTTCCTAGTCCTTCTAGCGTTAACGGTTCCAATAGTTTTTGCGGCTTTAGACAACCCTTTCTGGATACTTTCCCATTTCACTTCGATAGTACTCAGCTCTTTACCATCCCCCATGATTTCCTCTACCGCCTGTTTGTATTCCTTCCTTTTCAAACCATTTAATGCTTCTACATTCCATTTTCTAACTCACCGCCCCTGCCTTATCTTTTTGAAACAGACGCTGCATTTCATAACAACTAAACTGTAGTCAGAGTCCGTATCCACTCCCAGGAAGCTGTGGGAATTTATCACACTATTCCTAAACCTGTGTCTAACCAGAATATAATCTAGCTGATACCTTCCTGAGTCACCTGGCATTTTCCAAGTATACCTGCGTCTTTTGTGGTGTCTAAACCAAGTGTTGGTGGTGACTAACCCCTGTCTCATGCAGAACTCAACTGCTTTCTCCCCGCGGTCATTCCTCGTGCCTAAACCGTAGTCGCCCACCTCATCACCATCTCTTCCTTCGCCTACCGTCGCATTCCAATCCCCCATCACTATCAAATGTTTCCCTGCAGGAACACACGCGATTATGTCCTCTTAACTGTTCGTATATCCTATCGACCTCTTCTTCCTTATGGTTGCTCGGTGGCATGTATACGTGAATAATAACCAAGTTTGTCCAGCCTGCACTTCTCTTTATAATTTTACATCACATACTAGAGCATCTTTTGCAAAAGATGAATAAGCCTATTTAATTCTTATCTATTGCTGATCCTCTAAATATTGCTCTATCTGCTCTTTGGCCCTTCTCTTCACTTTCTCCCAGCATCATCTTTGTGCCTTGCACAGGTTCTCTTAATATTTTGCAACTCCATGTATGTCTTCTTGGCACGTTGGTTTTCTTCAAGATGTAAGCACACATGACCTATTTGATTCACATTTTCTCTTCTAGATACATCAGTGAATGGCTTTGTGTTCAAAACATATGCTTTTAGTAAGCATGTTGAATTACTGGCTGAATAGCCTTCCATCTTCAGTGCCCTCATTATTTCTATCATGAATTTTCCTGCTACACGTTGCGGGAGACCCTCCAATTTTTGCATTGAAATCCATCAGTAGCAATAATAATGTTTATTGGTTCTTATGAGACATTTTGGTAACAAGTATGGAATGCATCACATTACATGCTCATATTCTTGGCAGACATCACTGAGTGGATACTACAGAGTAAACATACATGTATCTCAAAATAAAAATGTAATTAAATGTACAGAGTGAAAACCCAAAACAGGAGTCCGGAGCAGTTAAATGAGTATTTTCATAGAGTTATTTATGGAGAAAATCATTTACCTAGAGAAAGGGACGTATGAATTCATTAACTATGTAGCATTGATGATCACAAAGGAATTGACGTAGTGTAAGACTTAAATGACAAAAAAATATCTATTTCCCTTAATTTTCTCTGTAGTGCTGTCAAGAATTTCCCGCCAGCATATCCAGGGTTCTTGGCAAACATGGATGAGTTGTGGGCAGTGAATCTTAAGTCCTTACAACCTCTCGTGATATACCTATGTATGTCAGCATTGGTTTTCAGAGTGAACAAGGTTTTGTGGAATGTTGTGGAATTTTCCTTCATTAGTTATTTTACGTGGTCTATCACCTAGTGGCATGAAATTTATAAAACTATTCCTTTTATTTATCTATTTATATTTGAAGTGATCATGAAGCCAGTTAAATGGCTAGGGTCACTAGCGGTGGAACTGCCCGCCCAGCACCTCTTTGGAAAGGTGGTGCCTCCTGGGGAGGATTGTATTTGTGGTCTACCCTTAAATTAATTAATGCTTGAGTGATAACTTAAGGAACTAGAAAATATAGTAATTCCTCAATAAATTTTGATGCTCTGTATCTTAATGCCGCTGGTGATGTAATACATTACTCTCTCTAAACACTGAAATATTTTTTCTAGAAGATTCATTAGCGCCCATCGAGTTTATAAAAGTCACAATCTTTAGCAAAACTAATTGTGAGTGGCACACGTGGTATTTGGCGTGTGCCTTTTCATCAGTCATTGCAAGCGGTGGGAAATTTGAAATTTCAAGTTGAATAATGAAATAAAATTACATTAATGATAATACAGAAACTGTAGGGACATGAGGAAGATGTAGACACCATGGATGCATCCCAGTTCTCATTTAAAACCAGCCAAATAACTTTATTATACCCCTGATTCTCTCATCATGGCACTAATATGCCATCATGGCATGACCCCGAAGTCAGTGCAAAATACACGAGCTAGAATTTGGATAGACTCCGGGAAGAAAGTGCCCAGGTGATGATGCTCCTGGAAAGTGAACCCATTCACGTTCACAGCAGTTGATTGAACATTGAATCATGTGTGCTCTCGATGATACTATTTGATTTGTGGTTTGATGCTTTCTTTTCACCACTGCCATTGTATTATTATCTGTTGACATTTGGTGTCATTGTTCGCATTTATCTCGGAATTAGCCTTGCAAGTGTCGAAACATGTCAGTTGTGTTGTCATAATCTCTTGACCATTCCACCATTGTTTCCCCCTCCCATTCGCAGGAGCTGCAGATCTTTGCGATGCGACTGGAGGGTGTGGCGTCGCGGGTGCCCCTGCCCTCCTCCGTCCACCTCATCCTTTGGCAGCAAGTGGTCGGACTCGTCTGTGACACTTTCGTTGAGGGGTAAGCCGGAGAGGGAGTTGTTTCCATTCAAGTCCCACGAGTGACTTGGCAAAGAAGACTCACCAAAATCCTCGTTTCAGTTCACTCTAGAAGCATTGACTTTGTATAAATTTCATTTTTATCCGGACAAAATTACTGGTTTAATTTTACAACAAATTGTGAGATTTAATTAGATCATTTATTTCTGTTGTTTATCGATACTTGAAGATTTATAATTTCTTGGTGTAAAAGTGTTGCCTAGTGTTATCAACATAGCTGTATGATAGTATTAATAGTGGCTTTATTGAGTAATGCGCAAGTCTTAACACGCATGCGAGGAGTATGAAAATGTATAGTACTAAGGACTCTATGTAACCACTGTTAGTTACGAGGGCTGCTGTTTATATTTTCAGCCTAATAATGAAAAGACAGTCATTTATTGTTGAAAATGGCTTTATTGTTTTTCAAAGCATTATCTATGATGATCAACACAATTTTGCATGAGCTTGAATGAAATGACAAAATGCTCTGAAGGAAGTTAGTGTTAAAAGGGTGAAACTTTCAGATGGAAACGTCAGATGTTGCCTAAAGTACTTAGTGTCGTCAAGTCTCAAAATATATATAGCAACCCTCGTATTATACTTTTATTTTTTACACTTTTCAATCTACAGAAAGCTGCATAATTTCTAGAAAGGGAAAGGCTAGGCTAAACATTGGAATAGGAGAGCAAAAACTAGAGCAGGTAGAACAGTTTACGTATCTCGGAAGTTTTTTGGACCAACACGGTCAAAGTAGTAGGGACGTAAGGAGAAGAATTGTGCTAGGCAAAGAGGCTTTCACAAGGAGGAGGGAGTTGATGACGGGGACGTTGAGTAAGGATGTTAAGAAAAGACTCGTAAAAACTTTGATATGGAGTGTAGCTATGTACGGAGCAGAAACGTGGTCATTGAAGCAGGAGGATAGACGTAGACTGGAGGCTTTTGAAATGTGGGTGTGGAGAAGAATGGAGAAGGTGAAATGGACAGAGAAGAAAACAAACGAGGAAGTACTTGGTATGGTGAAATAGGATTCTTGAGAGAAATCAAAGAGAGGCTGGAAAGACGAATTTATAGCATTTTGATTGTGAATGGGAATTTGAAGACAGTGATAGAGGGAGAGCATTAGGTGGATGAGGAATGGGATGGAATAGGACAGGTATGTTGGATGAAATGAAGGAAGGAAGTATGGGGAATTGAAGGAGGACTTACTTTAATGTCCGTTTTCAAGTTGTGTTTTTTTTGTTAGGAGAGGCTAGTAACTGTATTGTTGTGTTCGCTTTGTCCATCCAAAACCTACCCTAACCAGTAGAATACCAATGATGAGAATAATATTAAATTGCACGTCTGCCTAGGGGATGGTACTGATATTGGTCCAAACCCCCGTTTTGGAAATCTTGCTCCAGGAATAAATGGACTGTTGTTGTCTTGTAATAGGTTTGCCAGTGCTGGTCGTCACTGTTCGAACGGGGGTCGGGGTCTCATGCAGCTGGACTTCACGCAGTTCCTCACCAAAGTGGAGAGCATTCTGGGAGGAGAGGGGGTGGGTGGGGGCACGTGTCGGGGGCGGGGGGTGCAGGGGGGAGGTACGGGGGCATGGAAATCTGGGGTGTTTGGCACCAGCAAGGAGCGAGTTGAGGCATACGTGAAGGCCTTCTACCAGCCCGAGGCCGGTCTCGAGCTGTGGATCAAGGAACACGGATCGGTAAGCATTCCAATCCGTAACTGTTATTTCAACTCCAAAAATTAAATTTGTTTGCTCAACATAGTTCAAACCTTATTTGTATAATTTTTCCCCTATTTTCAAATGAGCACAGATAATAATAATAGTATATTTATTTGTCCAGCCGACAAAGTTTACAGTGTTGAGAATTGAGGCGTTGAGAATACATGGCTGGCGTATACCTATGACATTTCCTATATGTGTGTATACAAAGGACACATCATTGGGATATAGATCACATTATTCCCAAATAAAGATACGAATAAAGTTATGTCGGGAAACTTATATATGTACACTTAAGTGTTATATAGATTGTCATTTACACTGTAATGAGACTGTTCAACCAGATATGCTGATAGACTTTTCTTGAATGGCAAAATTCTTGTCTCATTTTTTAAACAGGCTGATAGTTAAACAATTTTGTGTGCATTGATCTTGGTCCTTAAGCTACCATAGATGGATTTGATGTTTTCCCATGTATGTATGAGGTCTGTTCAAAAAGTATTGTGAATTTTGAATTTCGGTGGGTTACTTATATATTTGATTTTTGATTATTTTTGGAGTAATGTTGTTACTTATTTCTCTCACTTATACCGAAAAGTTTGGTCATTTTGAATGTTCCGTTAATTGTTGACAGCTGTTTCGCTTACATGTGTTTTGGCTTGTCTTCGATTTTTGCCTGTTCCAAAAAATGGATCAAAGAATCTGTATCAAATTTTTTGTGAAAAATGAAATTTAAGTGTGCGGACGCATTTCAAAAGTTGACTGTGGCATGTGGAGAAGCTACCGTGGACCAAAGCAACATTTATCAGTGGTACAAAATGTTCTCAGAGAGCCAAGAAAATGTGAATGGCACAAGGCGTGATGGACGCCCGATCACGTCAACAGCAGACTAAAACATTGATGAAGTGAAGGAAATAGTATTGGCCGATCGTCGTATCACCGTTAGAGAAGTTGCTGGGGGCCTAAACATAACGATTGCCTCGTGCCATTTGATTTTCACCAATGGTTTGGGCATGGCACGGGTCGCCGCGAAATTTGTACCAAAATTGCTCAATTTTGATAAAACATAGCAACGCATTAACATTGCTAATGAGGTGTTGGTCTCTGTCCGCGACGACCCAAATTTGCTCCAGGGGGTCATAACTGGTGACAAATCATGGGTTAATGCTTATGACGTGGAAACTCCCAATCATCCCAATGGGAGCTACAGCACGAGCCAAGGCCAAAAAAAGCACACCAAGTTCGGTCGAATGTGAAAGTTTTGCGTACAGTTTTCTTTGATGTAGGGACGTGGTGCATCATGAGTTCTTGCCACAGGGTAGAGCAGTAAATAAGGAATACTACCTGCAATTTGCGCGAAGCAATCCACCACAAACGCCTGGATTTGTGGGAGAACAAAAGTTGGCTTTTGCACCATGACAACGCCCCTGCTCACACATCATTACTTGTGTGTAAATGTTTGGCCAAAAACAACACACTAATGATGCCGAAGCCACCGTGTTCACCAGATCCGGCCCCCAGTGACTTTTTCTTGTTCCCGAAACTGGAGCGGCCCATGAAAGGACGACCCTGCGATACGATTGACGAGATGAAGACTGCATCGAAGGAGGAGCTGAACAAGATCACAAAAATGATATTGTGAAGTGCTTCGAGGATTGGAAAAAATGTTGGCACAAGTGTATAATATCTGATGGGGATTACCTTGAAGGGGACAAAATAGAGATTCAAGAGTAAATAAATAATTTTTGAGAAAACACAAAAGTCACGACACTTTTTGAACAGACCTTGTATATCTTTACATCTTCTGGTATTGTGATGGTGATAACTGTGATTCATTGTAAAGTTACTCTTGTTTACCTTTGGGTAGGTCACTGCATGACTCAAGGTACAATTAGTATACCCAAATGTGTAAAAAGAGATCAGCAATGTACACAATAAAGTTAATTACATATGAGTCTTACTATACTGAGTTAAAAATGCCCGATTTGATAGCGATGATGTTCCCCACATTACAATTCCATAAGAAGTTATTGAGGAAAACAAGCCATAATATAGAATTTTTAGGGCATCTAAACTTACGGTGTCTTTTAAAACTGAATTTTGGTAGTAAACTGAATTAATTATCTTGCATACCTGGGAGATGTATTGATCCCACTTAGTATGTTGGTCGGCCTTTATCCCTAAAAATTTTAAATTTTCTACCACCCTGACATTACACATCTTCCTTTGAAAATCAAAATCGTTAGTTACATACTGCCTTGAAAACAACATCATTTGTGTGTTACGATTGTTAAGGACCATGCTATTACCATTACAACATTCCCCAATTCTCTAGAATCCAGTAATTTATTGAATGAATCACAGCAATCGATGATGCTCGCATCATCAGCGTACATGACTCATTTATTGCAGTGAACCAATAAATTAATGGGTAGATTGTTAATAAATATTTTAAAAAATATTGGGCCTAGCACATGCTCCTGAGGTGTGCTTTTGATCACCTTCAGTTAATTTCTCCCTGTCATTTATTCTAGTCACGTTTTTTAACATGCCTGGCAACTCTCTGAGGCCTAGATAATCTAAATTATATTGGGTGGTTAGGACATCCAAAGGCAACGCCCAAAAACTGAGCCGGCCCATGCTCATATGGTACGTCAGCAGACAAACTCATTGGGATGGTGCCATCCTGCTCTCAACAATATGATATTTGAAGTTTTAACCATAGCTGTCAAGCACTTAGTTCTACCCGCATGTGCTGCTTATTTATTTGCTCTTGGGGATGGTGCGGTGGCTAATGTACTTACTTCCCACCCAGAGAGCTTGGGTTCGAATCCCGGAGGCGGCAGGTATTTTTCAGTGGGATCCCGATTCCTACTTGAGGTGCTTAATGAAGAGAGAGTGAGTGTGATGTCCATCAGATGGGACGTTAAACGGCAGACCCCTTGGCGCCTTTCGGCACGAGTAGGCTAATGCCGATGCCGGGTTTTTCTCCACCCTTAGTCCTTTCCAATCCATCCCTAATGGTGCAAATGACCTCAGCTGTCGGTCACCTCCCCTAAAAATACTACTACTACTATTTGCTTCCAATGTTGGTTTTTACCTAAGTGTGAGTAAATGTTACCTTTAATTTTATTCTTTTTTCATGGACAAAAAAAAAGTGTAATTTGTTCAAAAATGTAATTTGTGCAACATAATTTTGCAGGAATTAGAAGTAAAAATGTAATCAAATGAAATCTAATCTATCCTTTCTTTCATATTTTCATTTTAAGCAATATTCCCAGAAGCAGTTAGTATCGCTCGTAAGCTGTGTATGCCAAAATAGTAAGAAGAGTAGACAACGTTTGCTTGGTTTGATCGAGGACATAGATCGAGGGGGTAGATGAAGGGAGACACCTGCAGGATATCTGTGAGTGTGATGGCACCAGGGGCCGTGATGCTGCTGCAGGCCTTAAGAAGGCCGTCACCGAGTGTCTGCAAGTTAGCAGCAGCCAGACGATTCAAATTGGTGCACTCCAGGAAAGAGAAATGGTTTCAACTGTAAAAGAAACTATATTTCTCTGCAACAGTTTATATTTTGTTGTGATGTCCACTCTAATTTACCAGTTTTTGTAAATATACAAATTATACATGTTGTTATTTATATTTGCTAATCAAAATGAACGTCAGCATCATTTATAATCTGTTGCTTTCTTTATTTCATTCCTTAAAATCCAAACCAAATTCAAGATGGAGCCAAATCTCCAAAATACCTGAACCTGGCTATATCCTACTCAGGGTCTCAATGCTCCCAGAATTGACTGGTGTCTCAAAAATTTGCCTAATGATTGACTTATGGGGAATAAATTAAAATTAATAGGGAAAATGATTATGACACAAGGAGTTCAAATCTCGATGTGGTGTGTGGGAAATAATGGCAGGATCGCAATTATCAACCGAAGCCTGAAGCCAATGATCAGTTGCCCTTCACGGATCTAGGAGATGTTGCATTAACTTCACCGCTTCCATGTCCAGCAGTTGGTCTTATTGTCTTTCGTCCTCTTGACTCCTATTTTCCTTTCCTCCACTCACAGCAGGAGTCCTATGTCCTCTGGTCTCACAATAAACAAAAGGCAATCCTCACCCAAGATTGCACGAGGGAAATTCTAAATGGTATACCCTTATGCCAGCTCTCACATGCCCCAATACTATCTGTGTCTGGAGAGTCTAACTCTGGTAATGTACTCATTGCCATAGCAAAGTATTTTACCAGTATGACATAAAGTTCTCAATACCAAACGACCATTTAGTGAATTAATTTTAGGTACTTAGTTCATGAACTTTGTTTGCATAAAGTTGTACTTATGTCTCATCCACATTTGCATTGTCTGGCCCAGAGAATTGTAAATTTGAATTTTACTAACACTGAAAATTCTTAAAGAATTCTTTGAACCCCTCTGTCATTCTCTAACTCTTTTTGGCCTGGTAATGCGGACAAATAAAAAAAAGTGGCAGTCTCGTGTACTTCTGGCAGAAGTGAAAACCTGATCTGGATATATGACCCAGCTACTTTGGGGTTGAATTGATATTTTGGAAATTCGATTCTCTCGACTATTCCATCAGCCCCCACCCCGGTAACAGTTGACCTTTTTAAACAATTTCTCAAGATCGTGGAAAATTATATATATTCAGACACACATGAGGTATGTTAAAAAAGTATCGCGAATTTTCGCGGGTTACGTATATTTGATTTTCGATTATTTTTGGAGTAATGTTGGTACTAATGTCTCTCACGTATGCCGAAAAGTTTGGTCATTTTGAATGTTCCGTTAATTGTTGACAGCTGTTTCGCTTGCATGTGTTTTGGCTTGACTTCGCTTTTTGCCTGTTCCAAAAAAATAGATCAAAGAATCTGTGGGGGATCGAGATGGTGCGGGGGCTAACGTACTGGCTTCCCACCCTGAGGGCGCGGGTTCAAATCCCGGCGGTGTTGAATATTTTTCAGAGGTATCTCGATCCCTACTTGAGGTGCTTTGTGGAGGGCACTTTGAGTGAGTACGCCGTCCGTCGGATGGGACGTTAAACTGCGGACCCTTTGGCGCCTTTCGTAAAGAGCAGGCTAATGCCGACGCCGGGTTTCTCTCCACCCTTCATCCTTTCCTGTCCATCCCCTATGGCGCAAATGACCTTAGCAGTCGGTCGCCTCCCCTTAAAACTACTACTACTAAGAATCTGTATCAAATTTTGCGTGAAAAACGAAAGTAAGTGCGCGGACGCATTCCGAAGGTTGACTGTGGCATATGGAGAAGCTACCATGGACCGAAGCAACATTTATCGGTGGTATAAAATGTTCTCAGAGGGCCGAGAAGATGAACGACGAAGAGCGTGCTGGACGCTCGAGCACGTCAGCAACAGACGAAAACATTGATGAAGTGAAGAAAATAGTATTGGCCAATCGTCGTATCACCATTAGAGAAGTTGCTGAGGACCTAAACATATCCATTGGCTCGTGCCCAATTTTTGGCCAAAAACACACTAATGATGCCGGAGCCACCGTAGTAGTAGTAGTTTTTGAGGGGAGGCGACCGACAGCTGAGGTCATTTGCGCCATAGGGGATGGATAGGAAAGGATGAAGGGTGGAGAGAAACCCGGCGTCGGCATTAGCCTACTCTTTACGAAAAGCGCCAAGGGGTCCGCAGTTTAACCTCCCATCCGACGGACGGCGTACTCACTCAAAGTGCCCTCCACAAAGCACCTCAAGTAGGGATCAAGATACCTCTGAAAAATATTCAACACCGCCGGGATTTGAACCCGCGCCCTCAGGGTGGGAAGCCAGTAAGTTAGCCGCCGCACCATCTCGATCCCCACCGGAGCCACCGTGTTCGCCAGATCTGGCCCCAAGTGACTTTTTCTTGCTCCCGAAACTGAAGAGGTCA
Organism: Hetaerina americana; assembly: GCF_022747635.1. Classification (NCBI taxonomy): domain Eukaryota; kingdom Metazoa; phylum Arthropoda; class Insecta; order Odonata; family Calopterygidae; genus Hetaerina; species Hetaerina americana. The sequence continues at coordinate 167,867 of NW_027287616.1, forward strand.
ATGAAAGGACGATGCTGCGATATGATTGACGAGATAAAGACTGCATCGAAGGAGGAGCTGAATAAGATCACAAAAAAATGATTTGAAGTGCTTCGAGGATTGGAAAAAAAAAAAACGTTGGCCCGAGTGTATATTATCTAATGAGGATTACCTTGAAGGGGACAAAATAGAGATTCAAGAATAAATAAATAATTTTTGATAAAACGCAAAAGTCATGATACTTTTTGAACATGCCTCGTATATGCAGCTGCGATCGCGTGGGCGCATGCGTACACGAGCGTCGCCTGGCGTTGGCGCATGAGAGAGGGGGGGTCGCCGCTGTAGCAGCGCTGGGTTGCGCGGCGGTTCGGTCGCAGCTTGGAAACCCCGTCTTTTATGCCATGTTATAATGTACAAACTTACGTATTTATTTAAAAACGGCAAATAAAATAATTAACACAACACAGGATGTGTGTGTATACATAAACAAATCAATAGTAACAACATGTGTGGAAACCTGTTGATTTCTAGTATTTGTTGAATAAGTTGACACGGTTGTCACCACCGTCGGCGTATTGAAGAAGGAGCTGTATCTCCATTAAAGTAGAGTTAACGCTTTTCTGACCAAACATTTGAAGGGAAAAGGGGGGGTGGACTAACAATCCCCACAGCAAGTTAACACCCTCGAAGATGGAGTAGGTGGGGGTTTGAAATTAATGATATTGTAAGAGAACCCATGTTAATGTCAATTAGATGCACAACAATAATAACCAGCCACGTAACGGGACATCACACAACCCTCACCAAATATCTCCCCATCAAGAAAAGCCGAAGAAGCGGACCTCGCATATGAAGTTTTCACTTAAAAAACTACATATTTAAGTCCCCCTTGATAGCGGTTGTGGAACAGCTCAGGAAGTTTTGCTACACGGTGTCACCTTCCTCATAAAATTTCATGAAAATATATGACGGATTTTTCAGACACTTCTGGAGTTGAGAGCCTGCTGCCCTCATATTCCTATGAAACATTTTTTAGGAGTGCAATAAATTGAAAATGTATGCTTGCTTTGTGTAATAGACTATTGCAGCCAAATGACGCACAATGTAAACATCAAATGAGTCTGCATTGTTAGGTTGTGAATTTACATCCAATTTTTGGGTATCTGATGCAAGTAGTCGCTCAATAATTCTTTAATCTCAAATTTTTTATATTTTCTCTCAGATTGGGAAATAGTATAGGGCAGATATATCTGTGGTATGAGGTCAAAACAACTTTTATCTGTTTATGTTCAATGGTGGCTACATCGAGTAATATCCTGGTGTGTTGATTTTTTTGTTTTTTCATCTCACTGTCCATTATTTTCCTGTTTGAAAAATCAGAGGCAACTATGAAAGTGGAATTTTGCTGGAGTTCTTAGAGAATAATTTAAGGATTTCAGCGCTGAAAAATACGAGGTCTAATAAGAGACAGGAACAGGGACTTTAATGTCACATTATGTCCAAAATGTGAACATGGATAATTATCTAAAGGAAATAAAAATTGTGGGAAACTGATAGAATTAATTCATATTCCAAATTTAAGTGACCATTCTGTCAGGAAGAAATCTGGATTGCTCAAGTTCTTCAAAATTTTAGGGAATCATTGGGAAAAGGGCTACTTTTGAAAAGGTGGTGAATATGAAATGACACACAGGGTGAATTTATGAGGGTGGTTTTTTTCGACCTCCAATAGGCCATAAAAAAAGACAAGTGAATATTTAAAAATTATTTTATTACTAAAAGTATGTACATTTACGGTTACTTTTCGACGTGCTAATCACCTTGATTATTGAGGTACTTGTCGCACCTGTGGACAAGCTTTACAATACCCTTCCCATAAAATGTTGCCGCTAATGAATTTAAATGAGTCTTGACGTTGGTTTGAAGCTCCCCATTGGTTTGGAAGCTCTGCCCTCCAAGCCACTTCTCCAGGTCAGGGAAAAGATGGAAGTCAATGGGCACCAGGTCAGGACTGTATGGTGGGTGATTGAAAATGTTCCATTGACATTGAACCAGGAACGGCTGGGTTGCACCAGCACTGTGAGGATGGGCGTCGTCATGGATCAGAACAATTCCAGAAGTAAGCATGCCTCTTCCTTTATTTTGGATGGCCCTCCGTAAAGGTAGCATTTTACAGTAAACAGCTGCATTAATCATTATCCCCGCCACATGTAACCAACGAGCAACATTACTTTTTGGTCCTGACACACAGTAACCATGACCTTTTGATTGGTGAAGGTTTGTTTGGTGTATTTGTGGGCACCCATTGCTGTGACTGTTGCTTTATTCGAGAATGTCATATTGAATCCACGTCTTATCTCTGGTCACAATTGATTTCAAAAAGTCTTCTTTTCCTGCAGCATCTTGATCAAGGATGTCTAAGCTGAAGTCATTCTGTGAGTTTTGTGGATGTCAGTCAACATTTTTGGGACCCAGTGATCACGAAGTTTTTTGTAGCCTAAATGTTCCGTAACAATCGAGTGCAGGGAAGATCTTGAAAATTCCACAGACAAAGCACTTATGGTGAACCTAAGGTTTTCTCCAACCACTTCATCAACTAATTGAACAAGGCCGTCTGTGGCAACAGACTTGCATCCTTGACCCCCTTCATCATGCACACCAGCCATCTTGAAATTGTCAACACCATTCACGCACAACACTATCACTCATGAAATTTTCTTCATACACTCACCTAATTCTTTGATGAATTCCTGCTGCACTATTCCCTTCTGCTTGCAGACAATGAATAACGCTTTAAAATTCACATGTAGTGGGAGGCATCTATGTTTATGTGGCAGGTACTCAGCGCAGACCGATGACTTAAGCTTGGCAGTGGCAGAGCATGTGGTGCAAGAAATTCCCTGTTACCTAAGCACAATGCACTCCACTCACCTGCCGCTTGTCTAGTGTTTATGCTGTGCGATTGGAGGTTGAAAAAGAAGCTGCTCTCGTATACTATTTGTTGACTGACATCCACAAAACTCACAGAATGACTTCAGCTTAGACATCCTTGATCAAGATTCTGCAGGAAAAGAAGACTTTTTGAAATCAATTGTGACCAGAGATAAGACGTGGATTCAATATGACATTCTCGAATAAAGCAACAGTCACAGCAATGGGTGCCCACAAATACACCAAACAAACCTTCACCAATCAAAAGGTCATGGTTACTGTGTGTCAGGACCAAAAAGTAATGTTGCTCGTTGGTTACATGTGGCGGGGATAATGATTAATGCAGCTGTTTACTGTAAAATGCTACCTTTACGGAGGGCCATCCAAAATAAAGGAAGAGGCATGCTTACTTCTGGAATTGTTCTGATCCATGACGACGCCCATCCTCACAGTGCTGGTGCAACCCAGCCGTTCCTGGTTCAATGTCAATGGAACATTTTCAATCACCCACCATACAGTCCTGACCTGGTGCCCATTGACTTCCATCTTTTCCCTGACCTGGAGAAGTGGCTTGGAGGGCAGAGCTTCCAAACCAATGGGGAGCTTCAAACCAACGTCAAGACTTATTTAAATTCATTAGCGGCAACATTTTATGGGAAGGGTATTGTAAAGCTTGTCCACAGGTGCGACAAGCAGATCATCTGACATGTTCTTATTGCGTGTAAAGTGTACTATTTTACTTTTATTTACAGTTAAGTCTAGAAGGCTGTTTGTACACCACTTGTTTATTGCAAGTGTGACAGACGTTGATTTCTCTACAAGATTGGGATATGTTTGTGTTGATATTATTACATAAGTGCTGTCAGCATACAACACTGGTATAGTTCCTTCATAATTCTGTAAGCAGTTAGGAAGGTCATTGATGTATATCAGCAAAAGGAGTGGTCCAAGGATTCAGCCTTGTGGAACGTCTTTATTAACTTGGTATGCTTAAGATGAATATTTTGACCTATCAACTGATAACATTACTTTCTGAGTGTGATTATGATTGTAGGACTTCATCCAAACTTATAGAAATTCCTCTAATTCCTATTCTATTGAGTTTAATTAGTAGTCTATTGTGGTTTACATTATCAACAGCCTTTGACAAGTCAAAAAACATTCCAAGAGCTTTGCGTTTAGCATCTAATGAATTAAGTATGCTGTCGATTGCCTGACATATGGCAGTTGTGATTGACCTTTCAGATCTAAATCCATGCTGAGAATTTGAAAGTAGGAAGTTTTTTTTTCGAGATAAAATGCCATTTGCATAAACATGGCTTTTTCAAGTATTTTAGCAAATGTATTTTGGACGGCTATTGGTCTGTAGTTGTTCAAATCATTGACACAGCCATGGTTTTTATAAATGGGCACTACTTTTGATTCTTTTAATTGAGATAGGAAAATCCCTTGTATCTAAGATTCATTAATTAAAAATAAAAGGGGTTCTTTTATGGATTCAAAACAATGACGAACAACTTTACCAAGAATTTCATCAGGGCCAGTACTGGATTTGTTTCTGAGTGAGGGGATAATAGTTTTTAAATTGGTTTCAGAACAGGGCTTGGCAAACTTTGATAACGGTGCATTTGAAAAAAGCACATTGGCTGGAGAAGTAGTTGGGCAAGGAGCTGATACGTAGTGTTTGTTAAATTTATTAGCTAAAGATGAATAGCTTATGGCAGTGTTATTTTCAGGGTTACAAAGTTTTTGGAGATTGAGTTATGGATTTTTCCTCCACAATCATTGATTGTATCCCATGCAGTTTTGGACTTATTATTGGAATTAAGTAACTTATTATCGTAATAAGTTCTTTTCATGGTAGGAATTAGTTTGCGGTAATACTTTTGAAATTCCTTATAGCGTAACCTTTGTTCATGATTGCTTGAACTTTTACTGGAGATAGCAAGTTTTTAAGGATAGTTGAGTGGTAACAAATTTCATCAGTTAGCCAGTTAGCTTATGTTTTGTTCTATGAAATATTTTATGATGTGTTACTGGAAAACACATTTCAAATTGGTGTTTGAAAATTCAATAAAAGTAATTGAAACCTTTGTCTACTGACTTAAGGTCATAGACATTGTTCCAGTTTTGGGACAGTGGAAGGAGCAGGAAATGCTGCATATTTCCATGAGTAAGAGACCGACTTAGGCAAGTTTTATCATTTAGGCTCTCTATTGGTTGGTTAATATCAATACCTATGTTCACCAAACATATTTTATCAATACTTATTGTCTGATGTACCTGCGTCAATAAATGCAACTTAATGAGGATCTGATATACTAGCAGTATGCTTTAAATGAGATCTAACTAGTAGAATATAACATTTCTCTTAAATCTTCTTGTTGCATTTCCGCAATATTCTTCCAATAAATTCTAATTTATTGCTAGCTTGCACACATGTTTCACCCAAGGGAGGTCGTTTGAGTGACAAAATATTCAATAGGTTCTAAACTTGCTATTTTTAATGCAGTCAACGTTCAGGAGGGAACTACTACTATTCAAAAAGTTCATCGCCGCATGCTTTCTTAAGTTTAATTCTAAATACTAAGTTTCCTGCCTAGAAGAACACGCTGAAGTGTTACGACCTCGTCCGAGGTCGACTAGGGGGCTTGTCGTTTCATTATGTGAGGAATTTCATGGAGGTGGGAGGGGAGAGGAGTGTCATTGCATTAAGTTTTCCACCGGGATTAATGGTGAGGGTTTAAGAGGAAACTTAAATATAGATAATTATATTTCCTATACAATATGTATGAATAAATAATGTCAATCACCCTCTATCAACAAATGGGTCACTGAGTAGATACTAATAGCAGTCTAATCTCAGAATTCCTTATGGACTCACCAACCTGCTGAATGAGTTTCGAAATGTTTGAGTCATATAAAAGGCGGGAAAAGAGTTGTCGGACGCCAAAAACGGGCAGCCCTGATTATTCTACTCTGTAATTTTAACCAGGTTTGCGAAGTAGTTGACTGAGACAAAACACTTTACTGAATATACTATGATTTTCATGTAGGAGAATATTCGTACTGCTATGTACTAGCCATATTTAACGAATTTTGAGTTTTTCTCCTAGAAATAGTCATTAACTTAGTATCTATAGAGTGTGTAGTATACCGCGCACACGAAACACGGTTAACCTAACTTTAAATGTTTTTATCACTATAATTTTATGAATCATCCTTTGGTTGGTACCAATGCGACTATATCGGTGGACATCGTTTTTATTGCTACAGGCATGAGGCAGTCGTGGGCTAGCTTCCCGTGGGCAAATTTCCGTGTCGTTATTCGAGTACCCTGATGAGAGTGCCAAAGTAGCGAGAGTAACGCGTGAGACCGAGAATCAGCACTCGTTACTTCGTATCCAGAGAGTAACGAGTAGTAAACTTTTCCCATCGCTACGTGGAAACATATGTTCAATCTCACCCAACCTTGGGCTACCGATAACGTAGTTATAGTAGATGTACTTTACTTCCCAATGAAATGAGCCACATACAATTCTGAAGAAATATTTCGTCTTCGATGGTGGCAATGCAAGAAACTTCTCCTTAGCATGCGTTGATAACAAAGGCCTTCTTTAGATGATAGTTCATTTTGCAGTGCGAAGAAAACGTACCCGATTTTCAACGTTTTAGTGCGTTGATTACCAGGTTATATTCATGACGTTGGTTGTATACTTTTTAAAATTTTATCTGTTTAGCTGTTTGTGATGGAAAATATTCCAGACCCTGCTACTCCTTCCGTAAGTGCATCTCTATATACTACAGCTAATGCATCCACTCTAGATTCGAACTCGACTTTGGGAAGTGGTCTTGGAGATTCAATATTAATATATGATAGTACCAAGAATGACGATGAGTTTGTTGACAAGGATGGAAACAGTAATGGAACGATATGTTTGGACTCGACAGGCGACACGTCCAATTCCAGTGTGGTGGAAATTTCGAAAACTTCAACTCCAATAGTACCATATATTGCCAGTAAGAAATCGACAAGGAATATTGGTGATGATAGTTTCGCCGTTGTCATCGATGATGAGCCTGAAGGTTTGTGCTTAGTTTTTCTTGCAGTTATGACAGATATACCCTCACTTCCTCGTTATCATGTAAGGCTTCTCTGACCTTAATCCTGTAGCATTTCAGTTGAGTTTTCATAGACTTTAAGTGTAGTCAAGATGGTTTCAATATCCGCTGGAAATAAAACAACAAACCTAAAAGGTAATAATGAAAAAGTAGGCTGTAATGGGAATTTCATATATTTTTCAAGCATAGTGCATACATGTTAACATTTACCATCAAAATAAAATGGATGTGGTTTATTTGTCACGGATTTCATTAGAAGTTCATCGCCAATTACAATGTATTAGTTTTTCTCAGAATTTATCGAAGAAACTTATTTATTGTAGTGCCTAATGAACTGGTTTTTTTGTTTTTAATCTTAGCCAAGCATGCTCTTTTGACCTACCATTAGTATAACATTAAATTCACACGTAAGTACTCGAAATTAAACTGGAAAATGTTACTAGATCGAAAGTCTTGTAAGTCACTGCAGTTGGTGCAACTAGATACACTCGAAGTTAACACCACAATTTATAATCATTTAGGCACCAAATCAATTCAGCTCCGGTGCAACATTTGGGTTGCCATGCCAATGTATGAGACCGTTTGAGTATTTGATTTCTTGTTCATTTATCAGAATACGACCGTTGGTGCCAAATTTCCAGTTGCGTTTAAAGAAGCCGTCACAAATTATTTTTACAAGTGAAAAACAGTCACTCATGTCATATCCGTCAGGATTCCGTAGTAATGAAGTCATAAGGTTATTAGTTGTGTGGTAAATGTCGTATCTACTTCACTCTATGATGAGGTTTCACTGTTGTCTAGTTTCTTGTAATGTATACTTTTAACCATGTTTCACTTTAAAAAATCTAACTTTGTATTCATTCAAATTCAACCGCCCCTTGTTCTTTGTTAAATGGTTTCTTTGTTCAAATTATAAATGATTAGACTGTAATATACTAAGAACTCCAATGGATATTGTAATTCCGGTCCACTGACGTAAGGGGGGATATTGTTTTATGTGATCTCATTTAAGTTTTCTCTGAAGGCTGCCTCAGAGTTTACTGAAAGATGCAAATATTCAATGATGTCATTTGGTTTGCATCACAAAACTGTTTTTCCTCTCTCAACCAATACTCGACTCTGTGTGTATGTGTTCTTGAACTGTTTTCATTATGTTTTGTCAACAAATTCTGTGTGCTTTGACTTTGATGCCAAATGAAAATAGTTTCATAACCTTCAGCTCTTTCAGCCGACTGGGCGAATAGCCAACTTCCCTGCTTCATTGCGAGCCTTCATTGACCTTATCACGAATGACCTCTTCTCTTTGGACAAAAAATCACACGGCTGAGGTAAAAAGCCAAGGGTGCCCAAGGGCATCATCGCCTGCAATTAAATTCCGTCTCTTTTCTACACTTTGTTTCACATGGAACCCTGGCTTCTGAAGTTGGATCAGTATATTCCTCAAGTTTATGCAACATCGAATCCTTCAGAAGAATTCCGCAATGAATTCTATTTCTGTGTTTTCATCTTTTAGTCCATGTTAAACAACCATATCAATATTGTTGGCTTCTTTGCCCAGCTAAATTAGCAAGCTAGCAGTTGCAATGTTTCATGAAGTTTTTTTGGGTCTTCCATTGGGTCAGGGGTTCCATATTGACCAACATTTGGATGTCCAACTCGCGCATCGTCCTCAGGGTAGAAGGTCGCCACTCTGTATTTGGCTGTCTTATATACTTGTGGTCTCAGGTCAGGTGACTCGTGATTGGTCCGAAGAGGAGGAGCCTCCTGATTGGTCTCCGGGCCATTGTGGTCTGTTCCTTCCTTTTCTTACCTCCATTAGTACAGGTTTCCATGCATTATTGAGGGAATGGCCAGTATCCCTGAGAGTGCAAGTATGTAAGACGGCCAAATGCGTAGTGGCAATTGTCTACCCTGAGACTGATGCACGAGTCAGGCATCAAAAGGCCAGCCAACGTGGAACCCCTTAGACCTGAGAAAACTTCATGAAGCAAATATGCCGGGAAAGTACCAGAGTTACAAGGTTGGCAGCATTATAGCAGATAGTGCAAATTATTTTGCTTATATCCTACTCTGTCAACTCATTTGAACTATTCAGCCAAATGCTTTGTCGTATAACCTCAGGATAAGGGAAGCAAACAAGCAAATTAGATTTTAATTTGAAGTCTTTGCTGCTGTATTGAATTATCACAAAAATGGAGGTCTGGTTGTCCTCGTATTTTCAGCCATCCAGAGTAATGCAAATAATCCATTTCGAAAACTGGGTTTTGTCCATATCTTAGTCTCATTATAAATCTGTGGGACAAGATCATTTTAATTTTTCTTCTCACCTGTTAAGCTGCGAGCATGATTTAGGTTTTCCAAGTAATTTTTAAATGCACACTTTTATCTAGTTAAAAAGGTAAATAACTTTTTACTTCCATTTTCACCCAAGTAAATAAACTCCTCGAGCTTTTGTGTCAGCTAAAGGTTTTTCGTTGGCACCATTCAACGTGGTGTCTGTCCCCTCTCTCTCTCTCTCAGCATGATTATTCCCTCATTGGTGCCAGCACTCTTTGGTGCACCTCTTCTTTTTGAGTTCTTCTCTCTCGGCTCCATTGGGATTTTGGTATTTGTTGCTGGCACTATTTTAGGTTTTCATGATTTTCTTGGGTTTTACCTGATTGATTCTGCCTTGCCTCAAATAAATGCAACTTCCTGTTGCATTTATTTGAGGCATTCTTTTGGTTTTTAAAGTAGGCTCAGTTTTACTTACTCTTCTATTTATTTTGAATTACTTTTTGCTCTTGATAAATGACTGTTTGACAATTGATTTAATTGCTTATTTGAATTGCAATATTTTTTAATATTCTCATGGTTTTTATTTTGTTTGGATATTTGTCACAAATCATATTCTTGGCTTAATGGCAGAGAAACAGGCAAAAATAAGAAAGGTATTGTTAATTCAAAATGAGAGAATTGAAAAATTTTAGCAGTACAAGGTACACAGCATTTTACGTAGTCGTGAAACTCAAATGGCTTATGAAAAGAGCATGAAGTTGATCAACTTATACTGCATATAAGCATACATACTGTCACAATAGACTCTGGCAAACCAACTTAGAAAAGGAGTAGCACATGCCTTTTGAAATCCATTCAAAAGGCAAGGACTAAGAAGAGAATGAAGTAATAATATGATCAAAACTTTGAAGTTTATATTAAAGTTATATTCGAACTCTCACCAAGCTCTGCTTAGTGTACACCAATAAAATGGCATCTTGTGAAATATTCACAATATTAAAATTTTATAAAATGAAAATAACTGCAGCAAAGGAAATGTGTAAAGGCAAATATTTGGTATCACTGCTAAAGAACGTTTCATAATTCAATGAGTCATTCAAATAATGGCTCCGTCGGGAACATCATCAACCATCCTTGAATACTTGGGAAAAAAGGAAGTAAAAGAGCCTTGAAAAATTGTGGAATTTAGCATTAAATCCTGAAATTTTGGAGGATAAATATTATTGAGTCAAAAAATAGGCAGTCGAAAGGCATATAGACAGGAAAAAAGTGTGCATTTTCTTCATTTGAATTGATAGTACCTGCTGATATTTCTTGGTATGATCACACGCTTGCAAAATTGTATATCCTAAACGCTGTCAATAAGAAATGTAAAAACGTGATGCGACGTAATTAACATTCGACGATATGCTTAAAATAAATTTAAGAAGTTCCAGCAAGATATTTTCCCATGGAAGGAGGCAGTTCCCATCAAAATATCAAAAAGTGTACGCCTACCTGCTGCGTACATGAGAATTAAATGAATTACATCAGTGCATCAACAAAATAATTTGTGTGTACTATAAGAAAAAGACGTGAAACTGGCCGCAACATTTGTTTGAGGAACCACATCATACCAGGGTATGTTCGTCTTCGTGGCATGCCAATCCACCAGACTTGCAGTGATAAAACGGCCATCTTCGAAATGGTGAAGCAACTCCAATACCATTCAAAGCATGAATGAAAGAAGAAAATGCAGCAAACCAAGTGGAAGTAATGGAACCAAGTGCTTCAAGTAAAATTGTGCTTCAAAAACTGATAAATCACTGGCACACAACGTTGCTCTTATAAACTCCTCATCAATTTTGTTTCTGATAAAAATGCACACAAACTGAATGTATTGGTTTAAATGTGGTGTGGGTGTGATCTCATGGACATAACGTAATACTTTCCAATATAATACTTTTAACACATTGTAATACTCTTAATACAGTGTTATATTATATTTTGTTTTCCTTTCTAATGTCTGTGAAATACTTACCTCATTCAAAAATTTTGCTTGATGTTGTCATAATGCTTATAACTTGGAAAGCCTTTCAGTAACAGTATTCAAGTGGCTTTGCCTCGACTGATCCACTATTGCCTGAAGTTACCTTCTGTGACATAACCCTCAAACGTGCCCCTCTCCTGCACTTATTTCCCTTACTGTGGTTTTGGCCACGTAAGGGTGAATGGATTATACTTTATTCTCATGCTCTTTCGGCCTGTGGCAATGTTTAATTAAAACATGGCCGAGAAAAAAAAAAATGTGTTATTAAAAAGTCGGATTGATTTTCAGTAAAATGCTGCCAGAATTCAATCTCTCTTTGCCAATCAATCATTTATAATTGATGTGATGAGTGGAAACATGACTGAATCCTTCTGTTACCAGGCAGTGAAGTGTTTATCAACAATTTCATTCGACATGGTTTATGTAAGAAGTATCGTGAATCATTTTTTCCTGACGTGATTGTACGTTGCATCACTACGCAGACTCGGTGGTGAGGGGAGGGGGGTGTGACCTCCAACAAGGGCCTGTCGCCTGCGAGCTTTCTTTCAGGCTGGATGACATTTTTAGTGGATCCCTGTCGAGTGGCTCGGTGCAAGCACTGGATTTAGTCCTGTTTCCACTGAAGTGACGTTGGGCATGATTCGCCAAGTGCTCAAGGATGAAAGCATGTCACAAACTGCAGTTTATAACTGACATAAGCTCTTCAAAGATAGCCGAGAGAGTGTGGAGGACGAGCCACAAGCTGGACGGCTGTTGACATCAAGAACTGGCGACAATGTGCAACAGGTGCGTGAATCCAGACCATCAGTTGAGTGTACGCTCGATCCCAAATTGTACTGGCATTAGCAAGATGATGATGCGCACCAATATCGCTGAAATTTTGGCAATGTGAAAGACCTGCGCTGAACTCATCCCAGAGGTCTTTGGACGGGCAACCAAGAGCAGAGTCAAGTGTCTCCTTGAGAAGACCTTCTGCCATGGCATCCTGACGATTGCCTTAACCCCTAACAGTCCTTACTTCCTGAGTCCTTACAGTACCGGCCAACTATTTCCCATTCCCAGAAGTGAAATTCTCCCTCAAAGGACACCACAGAAGTGCAAAAAAAAGCCAGTCCAAAAAGGTTTTATTTTCCAAGTGCCATCAAAGAAGCTTGCACGTGTGCCCTCCAGGACCTTCTAGAATCAGCCTACCAGGGAGCCCTCAATTCATGGAAAAGCTGTTGGCAAAAGTTTGTCGACACTCAAGGAATGTACTAAGAAGAATTTTTAGGCATTGATGGAGCAATTTCTGAAATATCCATTTTCCCAAAACTTTTCGTGATACTGTTTATTCAAACCTTGTATAACACAAAGACCGGAGTAGTGTTCATGGACGTGAGAATAAAAGAGGTGCTAGGTTGTGGATTTGAGTTGCATCGGACATTCAGTGCTAGATCAGATGTGTCGTTGAAACTTCATGTAAGCCGGTGTTTGTTGAGAATCTCCTCTAACCTCATCCAAGGCCTGTTCTTGGCCTTGACCATGTGTGTATGTGTACCTCTCTTCTCTGTGACTTTGGGGCTCTCCTCTTTTGTCATTCCAGAATGACTTCATCTGTACTGCTGCTCGTTGGCTTTGACTTAGATGTTTACAGAACATCCAATTGCTCCAAAGATGCTTGTATTCCTTCCTCTGTCATACATCAAATGGGTTATCAACTTAAAACCAACCTGGACTCCATTTATGAGTTTATTTTTCATCAAATTGTTGATTTTTAGGCCGATAGGGAGAATTTTCCAAGCTTCTTTGTTTCCCACAACCTGTGGTCATCAACTATGGTGAACTTACAAAATGTTCTTGTTTGATCACTGGTATTGAAGGTCAAAAAATTGACTGGACCCTTGGATATCTAGATCCTACTCGGGGGTCAATACATTATCTACCTTTGTCTTCAAATTATATTATAAAGTACTCCCAGGTATTCTCCTATACCGAGATCATTAAGAACTGCCAATAAAAGTTCAGATTTTGTCAGAACTAAGAAGGTTCTATGATCAATTATTTCACTTACCTTGTGATTGTGACTTGTAAGGATACGTACATATTTATCTTTTCAAATATCATCTTCATGTTTTATTTTTTAATATCAAAGTGTATGAGATTTTGGTAACATCTTTGTATTAAATGAATTATTTTGATGTGAAATATATTCTTAACCAGGTTATCTTTACAAAATACACCCTCTCATGTTTAAAATTTGCTGTCTCCGGCATAACATATTGAAATGAAATTATTGACTTTTAAATGAAGTGTATGGAATTACAAAGTCAATAATTTCATTTCATTTCTCTCACGTTTAATATATTTTGTGGAAATTTCCATAATTAGTTAAGAAAAGAAATTAATTGCTTGTAACTTCATAAAAATTTTCATTCTTACAGCTCATGTATAGGCTTCAACTTCTTCTTAAAATGTTCTGTCATCTTCTTAAAATGCTCATGATTTAGGTTTACTGCATCATGAGCATTTCAACTTTCAATGGAGCTACAAGCATTTTATGTCACTCCTTATCCTACTGAGTACTCTTTGATTGTCGTCAACAGGAAATTGGTATTGAATCTGTCGTGTATATGCCACTTATTTGAGAATGTCCCCACAAACAGGATTCAACCCAAGCTCTGAGGAAGATTCCGAGCTTGACCTGGAAGATGAGGATGAGGAGGCTGGGGCTGAGGTCACCATTGGAAATGTGCTCAGCGGCAGCCCATCCACCACGGCTGCCATCAACAGCTCCCTCCCCGACACGGTCACCCTGCTCTCCACGCCTGATGGCGGATCCGTTTACCTAGTTGGTACGGCTCACTTCAGCAAGGAGAGCCAGGAGGATGTGGCACAGGTGAGGGCCAACTCCCACTCCTTCGGACTCGAGATTTAGTGTTTTGCCATCACTGCGCCAAAGGGAACAATGTAGAGTCAGTATATCCATCGATGAGGTGTGTTTAAACCTTCTTGAGGCTTGTTTTAAAAGAAAGAACTTCTCTGCTCGTTACTTCATTTTTGTAATGAAAGCATAAACTTACTGATGGCTCATGAAACACAATGAAATGTTTCCAAAAGGGAATTATGAATGACAATAGAATGCTTAAATTTGATCGAAGAAACAAAAATTAAATGCACATGTTTCAAAGTTCTGGCAAGTGTTTATGGTATAGGTTTGTCTAGTGACGGAAGATTTCACTGCCACCTCCATTTTATAAGTTAATGCCCTAGGAAATTTTCCATCCTCTTACCACTTCTAGGCCTTGGACTGGCTTTGGCAAAGTTCAAAATCTGCAGTTACTTTTTGTTTCATATCCGATGCATTTATCGTGACCCTTGTCTCTTCTCATGCATGCTGCTTACCAAACACCTGCGAGCTGATGATATTTTTTTCTCAACCAATGCTTACAACACTCACTTATTTCCCTCGGCTTCTATTGGATTCAGTCATGAAGGCTCCTTAATTATTTTTTCAAATTTTTATGTTAAAAGTTGTGATTGAAACTAAGGTGTAATGGCAGCCTATCACTTAGAGCAGGGGTGACCACTCCGTGGCGCATTGGATGACTTAAAGTGGCTGGCGCATTGCATCCTTGTGCGTACTTATTTTTTTTAAACAGGTGTCATGAATCCATCTTAATATTTTCCACTCCAAAGTGATCTCTGTGCAATTCGTACAGCCTTCGGTAATGTTCAACCTCTCTGTATCTGGAACTTAGAATAAAACTTTTGAGATGTTACTTTAGGCGGGTGTACAAACGTAGAAATATTTTTATCGTTGTTGCCATTGCACATTTCTGCTCAAACGATCGCAATCACCGTGCGCACCGCGTGATGTATTGCTTTAGTTAATACATCATGAGTTAGCTCGATATGGTCAGTCAGTTCTGAGTGAGCCATCATGGCGTGGAGTTTGAAGCTGTGTTTTATTGAGTTTACTGGCTTGGTTTTTGTATTGAGAGTGATTGAAAGACAGATTCAAGATTAAAATATGTATTAAGTTTCCAAAGAAGAGAGGCATTACTTTTTCTTGACGCGAACATAGAATTAGGTTCCACATAATCGATATTCTCTGTGATACGACGAAGTGATATGCACTTCCGATCGATTTGTTCTATTTTCCCTTTTTTTGTTTTATACTTTTCTATGCTTTAATTCCTTTTATCCAAAATTGCAAAAGAAGCATAGAAAGTGATTGTAAGCAAGTTCATCAGGATAACCATTTTGCATTGTTTGTGAAAGTACTCTTTCACATAATAGGAAACTTGATCTTAAGAGACACTGTAGAACACGGAATCAGACTAATATAGAAGAAAAAATGAACCTTGTTCTTGGTTCTAAGTTATGAAAAGAATATGCTGCTAAGAAAGAGCAAGAAATGAGAACAAGACAAAATATATTTGTTAAAATAAGTCATGAAGACTTGATGACAGAAGCGTCTTACAAAATTGCTTTAGCATTGGCAAAAAAATAAACCTTTTTTGTTGGAGAAGAAATTGTTAAGACTTGTCTCCAAATATTTGCACGCCATCTTGGTAATAAAGGTTTTGAAAGGAAAGCAGACGAAATTGCCATATCAAGGCAGGCAGTAACGAGACGTATTGCGGAAGTCTCTCAGCATCGCATCTCAGCAACTGGAAGACCTCATCCATTCTTGTACTTTCTTTCCTCTAGCTTAGAATGAATCCACAAACAGATGTGATGTTGCTTATCTAAACATTTTAATAAGAGGCAGAAATGATAATTGAAATGCCTTTGAAGAAATGGCCAGTTTGGAGTAATGGCATGGTAAAATAAGAGGATCAGACATGTTTGAAAGGGTGAAATCATGCCTAGGTCTAAAATTTGATTGCAACAAAATTATCGTGTGTGAAATGACAAAGTGCCATCAACGATAGGTAAAATCAATGGTGGTACAACTTTGCTTGAAAATTGTTTACAACGTCCTATACTGAAATATCACTGCAGTATACACCAAGAGGCACTGCGTAGGAACACTTAAAGCACACGGAACTTTGTTTTAAGTTGTGAAATTTGGGGAAAAAATTACAGCAAGTGCATAAAACAGACGAGAATTCAGAGAACACTGTGAATTGCTGAATTTGGAATATGGTGAACTCACCCTTCATAGTGAAGTGCGCTGGCTTTCTAGAGGTCAGGTTCTCTGTAGATTTTGGGAGTTGAAAAATGCTGTTCCTAATTTTTTGGAACCGGAAAATGAACTACCTGATGAAAGAACTCTATTGTTTGACAATAGCTGGATATTTGATTTGCTATTTTGAATTGATGTTATTAGCCATCTGATTAATCCAAATTTAATCTCAATTTTTTTTAATTAACTTTATTTAACTTTAATTCTAACACGACAAAAATAAATCATTTCCTAAGCGAATAGCATCAGTTCATTTAAAATGAAATGAAAACTGTTCATCTCCCAGTTCAAAAATAGGGATTTAAGTCAAATATCCACGTTTGAAAGAGCAGGGTGAATGTGCTGTGGATGATAGCAGTTTGGCTAAATTAATTGAAACAATCAAGCATTGCAAGAGTTTTTTGAAAGTTGTCTCTATGATTTTACTAAAAAGAAGACTGCATGTTTGCGTTTATAGACCCATTTTCACGTACTGAATAAAACTTAATGCATTTCGCCTGGTAACATGATAATGGAACTGATTGATTTAAAAACAAATTCTCTCTTGAAAATGAAATTTGATGAGGTTTTTCCAGATTTAGATGAATCTGATAAAATTAACTTCTGACATATATTACCCAGTGAAGATTTCCCAGAGCCAAGAAGATATGCAAAAAGTTGTATAGGTTGCTTTCGAATGACATGCAGGTGTGAACAAGCATTTTCATCCATGAAATCGATTACAGTCAAATCTGGTTACTATGCCACCTCGCTATTAAGCCACTCTTGGTATTATGCCTCTTTTTCTCGGTCCCGACAAAATTCAATGCAAAATAAATTTACTATGCCACTATTTCCAGCCAATTCGTAACCTATGGATCAAGGAATCATAGAGAACCCCAATTGCCACTACAAGAAGCTCCCACTATGCCGCTGGCTTGAGGCTATGGACGAGGGAAAAGAGCTCAAATTCACGTTGTTCGATGCTAGTCGCCCGGCGTGCTTGGGAGCAGGTCGGCGAGTGGACAATCAGGAATTTTTTCGCGAAAGCCAAGTTCATCGGAGAGATCCAAACTGAGGCACAAGATGCGGAGCTGTTCGAGATCAAAGAGGCTCTGCCTACCGAGGAAAAGATAGATGAGAAGCGGGAGAACGAGCTTTCTAACTTTCTCGAAGCCGACGAGCGCCTTGTGACTGGCAGGTCTTTCATGCTGGAGGATATCGCAGAGGAGATGCTGTGCAGTGCGGAGCTGGTGGAAAGCGAAGATGACGAGATAACTGTTGAGGAAGCCCAGTGCGCTTGGAGCACCGTCCGGAAGTTCAAGCGACAAAGAAGCGGGAAGCCCGGAGTGACGCAAGCGTGCGATCGGATAGACAGCGAGATGCACAAGGTCCGTTGAAAGAAGATGCGCCAGCCGACGCTTCTTGAGAGCTTTGGACTGATGGTTAACTTGAGAAAATAAAGCAGCCGTTTTTACAAACCCTCGTCACTATACCTCTCTCGCTACTATGCCACTCTTGCTCGGTCCCCGCAGGTGGCATAGTAACGAGATTTGACTGGACAAGTGAACAGGGTTGCGAAAACTTAATCAAATATGAAGAACTCTCTGCTGCTTTGTATGAAACATTTAACACCAAACATTAAAAAACTAGCGTAATCCAAGCAGGCACAAAAGTTACATTAAAGGTAAGTGATGTTTTTGTGCTATGGTAGATATTGTTTTTCATGCAATAACAGAACCATCTAAAAATGTTGAATATGTCAATAAGCATACTTTTATTTCAAAGGGCCACGACTGTTATAAATTATATTCCAGAACCCCTTCCAAATGAGAAACATGTGCCTTTTGAAATGGTGTAAATTAATTAATTGAATAGCATGAATTGATGTTTTGCCTTTTCCTCCCTCGAGGCAAAGCAGATCCTATCCCTATTTCTATTTTACAGCCCCGAACGTGAAAGTAAGAAGGTGAAAAACTTGCTCCAGTTGTATGGCGGATTTGAACTTGTGCGTGAAAAAATTGCCGCTTGGTTTGCTTAATGTTGGCCGCCACTGACCTAGAGTATCTCTCACTATCAACTCTCCCTTGAACTAATTGAGAGTATACATAGGTTGCATTCAGGCATAAACCTATGTGTTTTTTCTAGGTACAAATATATTAATTTAGTATTAAATTAACTGTGAAAATGTTTTCTGTTTACTTTTTTCTAAGGTTATTCGAGCTGTTCAACCTCACGTAATTTTAGTAGAACTTTGCAAAGCTCGTGTGAACATTCTTCAGTTGGATGAGCAGACTATTTTGGAGGAAGCCAAGAATATAAACTTTGGTAAGGGCTATGAAAAAAATACATATTACCATATTTTCCCATCAGTAATGCACACCCAGAACTTGGTAGTTGTCATGAATTTGTATGGATACCGTGCGCCCAGGGCTTCAGAGTTATCTTGAACGTGTATAGATGCTGCACATCTGTATTTACATGTATATATATGCGCGTAAAAATTGTATATAGTGCGTCTAAAAATACCTCTATATCGGATGTGTGTGCATAAAAATACATTTATGTTTGGATTTTTTCAAATTTCATTACATAACGAGCATTGTCATTTTTTCAATCATCTGAACACTTTTGTATAGAAATCATGCGCGAGCGTTATGGATGGGAAAATAGGGTACAATTTTGATATTAAGACACTAATTTCTGTGACAAATGCTCAAAACCTTTGTGTGCAAAATGAGCAATTGTTAAAACTATAAATAAAACCTTTAAAATTGAACTGTACAAATGTATGCATTTAGTATAATTATTATCATGGCGGAATTGGGAGATGACCCACCCCCCCCAATTATCAAACGCATAAGCACCCTTCCACACTTGATTGATTTTGCTTTAAGAAGATAGGGCCTGGTTATACTGGTCAAAGTGCATTTTATTGGAACTTGAGGGAAAGCCAAGTTTTTTCTTCAGTGAATGTTATGCAGATATAAGATGCCGTGGAATTTGTGTGGAGTTAATGCCGTTAGTATCCACCTGCAAATTTGGACCAGCAACCATATTTTGAGAAGCCCTTGTTTATAAAAATTTGTAATCGATAAGTTCGTTTTTGTTGTAAAATGGAGATAACCTTTCAAATATAATCAAATTTTTGCCGATTATTCTCCGTGAGTGTCCTGTGAGAATTTTTTGTCAGTGTTGGTCAGCCGTGGCTATGAAAGTTTATATTTTTAAAGATCTGTGAGAGCAAAATTGTGGTATAACTATTCTGTGGAAGCCATTTTTGTTTACCTTTCATTTTTCTTACTGCATACCGTCTCAAATTCCAAAGAAACTGCGGGAGATGCCGCAACAGTAACTTTTAACGGAGTCATCCGCTAATGTGCATTTTAATGCAACAATTTCAGAGCGTAAAAATCATTCGCCTTGACTGGGACTCGAACCCAGATCCCTCAATATCCGGTCGAGTGCTTTAGCCACTTAAGCTACCGAGGCGTCCTCTTAAACTCTGAAATTTTGGGGCTTTTAAAGGAACTAGATGTCCCAAAATTTCAGAGTTTAAGAGGACGCCTCGGTAGCTTAAGTGGCTAAAGCACTCGACCGGATATTGAGGGATCTGGGTTCGAGTCCCAGTCAAGGCGAATGATTTTTACGCTCTGAAATTGTTGCATTAAAATGCACATTAGCGGATGACTCCGTTAAAAGTTACTGTTGCGGCATCTCCCGCAGTTTCTTTGGAATTTGTCAAAGGGAAAACACCATACGTGTTTAAAGTTGGCTTTAACCTCGTGGACAGTGGCGCCTCGCGCACGACTACGAATGCATGTGACATTGTATGTACGGTATTTCGTCATAACATCTAGTTCCTTTAAAAGCCCCAAAATTTCAGAGTTTAAGAGGACGCCTCGGTAGCTTAAGTGGCTAAAGCACTCGACCGGATATTGAGGGATCTGGGTTCGAGTCCCAGTCAAGGCGAATGATTTTTACGCTCTGAAATTGTTGCATTAGCATACCGTCTCTCTCCAGATAATTCACCATTCTCATGTTCTGTTCAAATTTGGCAGAAATTTATATCAATAGCCTACAGTAGAAAACGTGGAATTTACTACCAATAAATAAAACTTGTATGTTTCAAGTATTTCCGTTGAATTCCTTGAAATTTTTCAATTTTTCTTTGACACTATATGAATTTTTTTTACAAAAAGCAGAGAGTCAGTTGTATTCCATGTTAGGAAAATCTTTGCATTTCTGCCATGCAAAATAAGAAAAACTGTGGCACTAGAAGTTACTAGATGAAGCTATGTCATGAATGAAATGCCCATAATTTTAAGACATTTAGAGAAGGGTATAATTTGAATGGAAATGTGGCCAAAATTGAAAATGGCGGTGAAGGAAAAAAACCACGACATGGTTTGGGTTTTGAACTGCCAAAGTAGAAGAAATATATTAGTAACTTTGATGATAAAGGAGAGTTCAAAACTTGTGGCCTTCGCTATGTAGAGTTATTTCTACTTCTCTTAAATCTTTCCTGGCTTAATAATAGTTTTCTTCGTGTATTCCAAGAAACTGCAGGAGATGCCGTGACAGTAACTTTGAATGGAGTCATCCGCTAAATGCATCAATTACAATGCAGCAAGTAGTTACTGTTGTGGCATCGCCTGCAGTTTCTTCGAATTTGTCCTAGGTGAAACACCAATCGTGTTTAAAGTTGGCCTTGACCTCGTGAACTGTGGCACTTAGTGCATGACTACGAATGCCTGTGACATTGTATGTAAGGTATTTCATCATGACTCCTTGTTCCTATAAAAGCCCACAAAATTTCAGTGTTTAAGAGGACACCTCGATAACCGGCTGTGGCACTCAGCCAGACATTGAGGGATCCTGGTTCGAATCCCAATCAAGGCAAATGATTTTCTACACTCTGAAATTGTTTTGTTGTTCTTTGTTTATCTCTAATAGTGCACATGTCCTTCTTACTTCTTAATAGTGCATTCACCTATCTCTACAGCGCACCATTTTTTCGACCCTCTGTAAACTTTCCATGTCCTTGTACTTTGTCTTCTCTAATACTTTTTTTGACCTCTTTAATTTCCCACCTCGGTTTATTATTTATCTCTTTATACTTTCCTCTAGCTCATTTTGTGTATACATTCTGCCATTTCCTTTTATTATCTGTCTTCCTAATCAGCTTGTCCACAATTCATGGTTTCCATCTCATTTCCCTATTGACTGTTCTTTAAGTTTTATTTGTGGCTTTCAATATCTCTTCCATTTTTCTTCTACTGTACCCATCTTCCTCTTAAAAATTTTCCTCCTGCCTCCCCTGCCCTTCCTTTCTTTTTCTTCTGATTTTAATGTTTATGCATCCCACTTTCTCATTCTGTTTCCCTGGTGTATCCTCTTGAATCCCAGATTACATGTCATTAGTTCTCTCTTATAATCGTCTTAGTATGCATCCGCTCCCTGGAAACTGAGGGACAAGTATGCCATTCTGAAATCTGTGCCCCGACGTAATACGTGTTTAGTCTTAACTGATATCTCTCTGAATCGCTGGGCGTCCACCATGCTTCCATGCATCTGCCGAGGTGTTTCAACTAAGTGTTCATTGTGGTTAAACTGTTTCCTTCTGAACCGTATTGCTTCCTCCATTTATTCCATTTTCCTAAACGTGTGGTACCTGCCCCACTGCAATCTCTCCATTCGCTCACTGCCACATACAAATCATCCATGAATCATTCCTACCACGGACACCTGAAATTATTTCCTCTAATTGATCATATAGCCTATCTATTCCTTCCTCTCTATAATTGCTTGTTGGCTTGAGTGATGACCGAGTGCGTTGATTCAGCTCGTGCATGCCTTTGTTGCTGCTGCTGTCGGTTCAGCTTTGCAAGAATTTGGGTGGTGATGGTTGGACTGAAACTTTCCACTTATCTCACGGAGATGATATTGATTTGGTTGGCTACCATTTATAGCACTAATTATTCCTGCTGGTTGCTAACCATTTTGTTCTTCTTGTAAGCTCCTCAGTGAAAATGAATAACTCAACTTCAGTATTTGGAGTATGCTGGCAATTTGGAACTGCACAATTTTGGCATTTCAGCTGTATTTTAAAGACTAAGTAGCCAATTAAAAATATCACTGATGCAATTCTTACGGAGGTGACCTCAAATTGAGCACAAAGGTGACCAGTGCCCCATCATTGCGAAAGCCAGTATCGGTGGAGATGATGAATGGCCGTGCCAATTATCATTTAATTGTGCCATCCATTTAACTCACGTCTTGCCGTTGCCTAGTCATTCCTTGCGTGTGCTCAGAAATCATCCCTCCATTGAAACTCCACAGAGTTGTATTTTGAGTGCGCCTTGCATGTCTTTATTTGTGCAATATTTTTCCAGATAAGATCAAGTCTACCATACAGCAGAATGGCTTGTTCCATGGGATAATGAATATTTTGCTGCTCAGCATGTCTGCACACCTCACTAAGGAGCTTGGAATGGCCCCGGGTGGAGAATTCAGGCGAGCATTCTCGGAGGTGCGTTACTTTGTGGTTTTGCGTGGTAGTTTCCTTGAAGAGGGCCCGGCCTGGACACCTGCCAACATTCATGCTCTGAAAGACACAGTCAGCATAGACATAAATACCCTGCGAACCACCAAAAATGTGTGTGGCAGGGGATGCAAGCACCAGGTGGGAAGGGTGAATGACAAGGGAAGAAATAGGAGAGGAAGGGAAAGAGGAAAAATATTTATTGCATATCTATTAAATAACGTGCAAACTTGTATACATGCTGGAGGAAGACTCTGTTCAAAACAAGGGTTGATTCGCTTAAAAAATAGTGACTTATTATGCGAGTAAGGGAATAAAAATGAACCAAAACCATAAATGCGAGAGGCCTCGACCAAACCTAGACAGGTCATGCAGAGCTGAAAAATAAGAGGGGGAAACTCCACCATCGCATGGACATGCATGTGATGGTCCCCTTCCCCTCAGACACAACTAGGGAATGGGACACACTGCCTCAGGCAGCGGAGGCCCCCACAGAGAGAGACGAGAGGTTTGAGTGTTGACTTCTCATAACAGACAGTCAGTCAAATAGTGCTGGAATGCGCTCATTTGCCAGCTTGATGAAATTTCACCGTGACATATTCCAGCCAATGGCACGAGAGGCAGAACAGGCCAGGATCCTGGCGTAACATCAGCCGAAGCATTCTCCATTTCCATCCCTTGAGTGCAATACCCTAATTACTATGTTTATTGGTTTTTTTAATTTTGCTATCCCCTGCTAACCCTCCCCCTATTTCCATTCAAGTCAAAAATCCCCCTTCCCACCACAAATTTCTCTCCCCTTCCTCCCCGGAAAAAATTCACATTAGACGGCACTTGCATGCTATTTGTACCTGAAGATGATGTAATGCATGAAAACTAGTCGTGTAATAAATCGATAATCTGGTGGAAAAGTGTTATCAATTGGCCATCATTAGGAATGAGAAACATGGGGAACGGAAAAAAATACTTGAAGTGGTGAGACAATGGGCTGAGAATAACTCAGACTCAAAGCAAACAAAGCTGCTTGATGGAAGTCTAGCTAATTAAATGCATTATTGAACCTCAAATTCCTGGCACTTCAAGTGGTTGGCTCCTGGTTCAATGATATGAGGTTATGCTTGACACCAGTCAGTGCACCAACCCCAGGTCAAATCATATGGTCATATTTTGGAATCTGCTTAACTCATTTAAATTAAATGACATAATTTGTCACAGTTTGCCAAGCATAATTTTATTTGCATGGTCAGAGGTTATTCAGTGCATCAATTGGATATGGTAAGCAAAACTTCTTAACGGAATCAATGAATACCTAAAAATGAGATATTGTCAACAGGCAAAGAACGTTCCAGGATGTGTGGTCCACCTTGGGGATCGGCCCATCAAGTTGACGCTGCAGAGGGCTCTGGCTTCCCTCTCCTGGTGGCAGACGTTGAAGCTCACCTGGCACATCATGTCCAAGGAGTCCATCAGGTCAGTGGAGAATTGTTTTGACTCGGGGCTCTCCTATTCTGCTGTATCCCAGTCATTTTCCATGTATACCTACGCCAATTGTGGCGTCCAAACCAAGGGTTAATTTTTTTAAGAAAATAATCTGTGGAAAACTCATTGTTTCAATTAAACCCATGCATGTACAGGGTGGGTTCTGAAAGTAATGCAATCGAATTTCCCTTGCCGCTCCTATGGGTCAGAGTTAGATCGCCCCCACCTACCATAAAGCCACTTGGAGTAGATGGGGGAGACGCTAAGCTTTGCTACAATACCCATCTCAATGCTCTTCAAGTTGTGGAAGCACCTGGGCATCAGTTATTGTAAACCCTTGCGTGCCAACCACGTCATGAAAAATATGGAATCGACGATCAAGCAACATTACACGATTACTAAGTTTTTTGCTCAACTGAAAAAATCTCTTGAGGAGACTAACGAAATGATTCGTGAGGCTTACGTGGACTCCGCTCTGCCCTACTCACAAGTTAAAGGAGGTGGTTAAAAGGCCTTTAAGGAGGGCCAGGAAGAGATTCACGACGAACAACACTCTGGGCGGCCGTCAACCAGCAAAACCGACAACAATGTGGCTCGTGTTCGACAATTGTTGGACTCTGACGTCGATTCAGTATCAAGATGGTTGCCAATGAACTGAACTTGTCATCAACCGTTGTGTATCGCATTGTTACTGAAGATTTAGTGATGAGGAGAGTGTGCGCCAAGCTCGTGCCCAAGGTGTTTGCCACAGCGCGCTACGAGTCAACGATTTTGTGTCTAAACACCAGGTGCCGTTGCTGCCCGTCCATGAAAAAGATCCGATCAGCCGTGACGAAGACCTTGCGAGAGGCCCCCGAAGATGCCATCTAGGGCACATGCCGGTCATGGCAGAGTCACTGGAGAAAATGTGTAGAGGCCCAAGGAGAGTACTTTGAAAAATTGAAAGTGTTTAGAGGCCCAAGGAGAGTACTTTGAAGAATTGAAAGTGTTTGTGCAAATCTGATCAATAAATTACTTCAAAAAATAATTGCATTACTCTCGGAACGCACCTTTTATGTACAATTTATTGTTAATATGCAAAATTATATTGTTTATTATATTATTTATTTAATATTACTGTTAAATGGGATGCGGAAGCCCTGTGCAATGTGGGTGCTGCATTTGCTGAATGCCGATGGAAAGCAAATGGGAATGTGATTTCTACAGCAATGTTCGGACCCACTCAAGTGGGAACCGACTGATTTTGTGCGGTGTTGGGCACCATGTGATGATGCATAGGTCACTGCTCGCTAGAAACAAAACCGTAGTCGAAGCAGTGGGTGGAAGCTGGTGGTTCAGCACCAAAGAAATTATAGTCAATCGCATCTGCCGGAAAGGTCATGGCGAATGTGTTTTGGTATGCCGAAGGGATCCTCTTAATTGGATTCCTTGAAAAAGGCAGAACAATTGCAGGTGAATATTACTCCAATCTTCACTTGAGTGATGTTTTCGTTAATCTTCGTGACGCATCTGGCTCTCTGGTCCTTTCGTCATCTTCAACTGGCTCTCCACCCTCCTCAAAAGGGTTCTACAGCCAAAAAACAGTGGCATGAGGCAGAGCAGATCCACCATGAGCCAATTTCAACATTTCAAATGTTTCCATCACACTTTTTCCAGCTTAAAAGGAAATTTACACCACGTTTGATATTTTCGTTCTTGGTGAAATTACGATCCTTTGATGCTACCACATGACCTGCGGCTGAATCGCTGCATGTCATCCGATTGACTTGAATTTTTGTTTGAGGGGAGAAGAAGGTTTTTAGTAACTAGTTGCCAAAATTTCATGAAGATGGCACTAGTAGTGCGGATTTTGTAACCACAGTCTTGAAACTTATGGGACGCACTGTGTACGTTGATTGGCAGATTGGAGAGCACTGTTCATACACTTTCCAAGTTTTCAATTTGACATTTTGGCCAGGTTTCAGGCTTCAGCTGGTGGTTCAGACTATGAGATTCAATGGCACGGGCATCAAATGACATTGCCTGTGGTCACTGTGTAGTCCATGGCACGGTTCTTCCTGGTCGTTTTCTAAATGTATGGTGTGGTACACCCAATCGCCCAAAGTCCAAATATAGCAGGTTCATTCAAAATTGTGAAAGGAGAAGACGGCATGGGAAAATTACGCTTCAGTTAATTTTTAGGTTATTATTGATTATGTTAACAAATTGTGCATTTAACTATTTGCATATGTCATATATCCCATGGGAAGTGGTAAAACGTTGGTTGTTTCTCAAATCCTGTCCATAAAATGTCAATAAATTGATTTCCCCATTTCATCCCAAACCTTTAAATGTCTTTTGCCCACTCATCCCGGCATATTTTACTATTTTCTGAAGGCTAGCATGCTAGTACTCTTTGGAGATGTATTCCTTGCCTGAAATTGAAGACCATTTTCTAAACTAATGTTGGGCCAGATTATTAATTATCATGTGAAATGGTTTCTTCCTGTAGTTGTACCCTTTCTTAAGCACTAATTTTATGAATTGGGAATGAGGGTTTTTTTTAGGAATCATTATTGAAATTAGTTATCGGAATTCCTGGGTTGGGATAGGAATCAGTTTAAGTTCGGAATCCACTCATTGTTCATTGTAGAGTCATTTGGAGTCATGGGTTTTCATGTAATGAAATTTATATAATTGTAATTTGAATAATGATAGAACTTGTTGGTTGATAAAAATAAAAATCTGACTTATTCAAATTTTTGTGATGCTAAAATACTGTAATGTAATAGTTGTTCATTAACTTCATTGTTGTGTTCGAGTATTTAGACATTAACAGTAAATGCGTCACGATAGCCAACCACATGGTCAGAGGTTAGACCAGTGGACTCGAGGGTAGCGCGGGATATTGGGAGAGGCTCAAGGCAAGGTGAGGCATCTCCGAGTGCAGTTGGATGTTGGATCAGCAAACCCGAGGGGCAAGGGGAAGACGGGGAAGGAAAACTGACGCCTGCTCTGGGATCGTGTCGCCTTAAAAGGTATCCGGAAGGGTCAAAGGTGGCTGATGACACATGAAGAGAGGGGCAGTTTGGTAGTGGACATTGTCTTGTTTGCTCGGGTGTACTCCTCCTAGGGAGAGATGATTGTTGTAGTAGGTTTCCTAGAAACCGGCATTAAAAATACATTTTTGTTTAAATGCTATATCTTAGTATTCTTAAACACTTTGCAAACTTATTCTCCTTTATGGTGGCTCACTGGTGATTGGGAAATGTGTGGGAGGTTTCACTGCCTGAATGGCATTGCTAGTTTGTCGTTAAGAATTGCACGGGTGCAGTTCGCAAAGGGTCCTATCTGCATGAGTAGTGGGCTCCTACGTTAGACTTGTCTAACTCCATTGTGACTTTTTCCTCCCTGGGTGATCATGGGTGGCGTCACTGTGTGCGTTGCTGTGTGATGACTGCCGTTGCCAATGCCACTGGTGTTTGGGCTGTGGAGCAAAGAGGAAGTAGAGCGGTGCAAGCAGCGAGATCTGCTCGAGGAGATGCTGGCCGAGCTCACGGGGGAGTTTCCTGCTTTCAGTCGAGTCTTTGTTGCCGAGAGAGATCTCTACTTGGCCAACTCGCTGCACATGGCCGCTCTGCCTATTCACAGCCCATCATCGCCCAAAGGTGAGTCCTCCTTGGTCCGTTGATCGGTGTCCTTTGTCCTGTTGACACTGCCATCAAGACTCCCCTTGGTGGTCTGTTCGACGCAGAAGCATAAATAGTACGAGGTCTAGCCAATAAATACGCAAACTGAGGCCATAAAAACTTTATATTGCAAAATTTAGTCTGCATCGATTTTGTTGCTATGCACTTATTCCGTCATCTTTTCCGCTGTTTAAAGCACCCTTGGAAGTCCTCCTCGGCAGTTAGGCTTATCAGCTTTCTCGTCGTTTCTTGCTTTATTGTGTCCACTATCTTCCCAGTTAAGTCCCCTCATCACATTTTTGCATTTTTGGAATAGGAAATAAATCACAGGGGTCGAGGTCTGGCGAACAAGGAGGAGGATGATCAAGGATCAAGGCGATTGAATTTTTGACCAAAAACTGGCGAACAATCAATTCTGAATGTGCAGGTGCATTGCCATGGTGAAGGTGTCAAGCATCTATCATGTTCGGTTAAAATAGTGTGCACTGTCGATTTTCCTAAATTCAGTTCATCAGACATCATTCGGACAGTTTTGTGGACAATCGGTAAGGACAAGGGACCACACACGATCAATGTTGTCCTCAACACAGGGGGTAGGAGGAGTCGTCCCGGCTTGCATCATCATCCGTGCCATCCTGTCGCCCATCTTTAAAACGCCTAATCCACTTTAAAACGGACGTTTTCCTCCGAGCATTATCACCGTAAACAGCTGCAGTCAACATTTCAGTCATTTCTTGATGACTTTAATTTAATGACTTTTACCACGCTTCACAAAAAAACTTGATGCTGATTTGTTGTTCCGTGATTGCTTCAATTACCATTTTCGACAAACAGTAAAAACAAGCGCAATGGAAACTGACATAACTGGCACCATACGCACGGCTTGACGATCAGCCGAGCGCTGACGGCTCATTGGGTCTCAGGCAACCAGCGCCTGGCTGGTGGGTGGGGGGGCTATAGTCTGTTTCATGGCCACCAGGTTGCACCAGTTCACATATTTATTGGCCAGAACTGACTCGTATGTGCCTTAAAAGGTGAATGGTACGAGGCTGAATGCTGACCATGGCCCGTGGTCAAGAGGGAGAGCAGTGGATGGCATTGAAAGGTGTTCGGGTCGAGGCTTTCCAACCCTCTCGCAAAGTTCATTAATATTCTGTTCATAGTTTCAAAAATGTCCCCAAAGAAAAGCCACGGAGGGAAAGCCATGAGGGAATTTAAATAACCATCGAAATGAAGAGTAAAAATCTTTAAGAAGTGAGAATGAGGTGTGAGAGTGGCTGTTCTAGTGTGCATGTGAATGTGGTCGGCAATTTGCACTCTCCTCAAGGACAAGGACAAAAACCAGGGGATGAATGCTTCCAAGGGAGTGACGGAATATCAAAGCCCCGGTGACGTAATCTCAACGATGTTGGAAGGTTGCTTCTCATGTGTATAAATGGAAAGCATTGCAAGGTGACACTATTAACGAGAGCATCATTTGTGGGAAGGCGACAGTGGTGTTTGCATATTTTGTTTAGAAGATGCCGGGAAAGGCCAAAGAAAGTGTTCAAGGAAAGTCGCGGGTGATTCAAGAAGTTTAAGAGAAGAGAAGTCATCCACGGCATTGTACGGCATGGTGAAGCAGCAAGCTCCAACTCAAACTCCTCCCCTGACTTCCATGTGGGAAAAATCCACGACTTCAAGAAGTTACCTGCCACAACAGGTTTTTAATTGTGAAGAGACAGGTCTCTTCTGGAAGAAGAAGCTAAACCGAACCTACGCAAAAGCAGAGGAGGATGTATTGCCTCAGCCACAAGCCAATGAAAGGCTGTCTCATGGTGCTATTTTGTTTCAATGCAAGCCGCGATTTGAATATTAAACCCCCTTCTTGCTTACCATTCAGAAACTTCACGAGCCTTCCAGAAGTGTGAGGCCCAGAAGAGCAGGCTAAATGTGATGGGGAGGTAGTGGGAAACTCCTGCATCATTGCATTGGGGAGCATCACCTTAATAAGGCAGTGGCTATGCACCCTACAAATTTTTTTAATGATAATGTTGTGTCATGTTTTTCCAAAATTTTGAAGTGCCAGCATGAGGAAATGTCTCCAAATAGGCTTCTTGTGAAAAATAGTTAGGCATGTAACATAAATGATGAATTAATTATTTTGTATCTTTTTTTGTTTTTACAAATAGAATTCACATTCCAGATTGATTCATTCCCCGTAATAAAAAAGATGAAGATGATAAACGATCCCTAATGATGCATGTGTAATTTCCTTTGAATAAACTTTGTAAACAATTCATTGTTTTTGGCATGAAATGCATCATATTTCGCATTAATCAATGTGAAACAAATTCTTTCATTTTACATGTTTTGCTTTATGAGAAAGATTCTGGATGGCCAGATTGTGCAAGGTTTCCCTGTATTTATAAACCTAGTGTGAGATGTTTTGAATGTGTCGGTAGGATGTGATGTGATTTGTTTCTTTGGTTTTTAAATCCTTTTTCTGGGGTAATGATATAGAAATGAAATCCACTACTACTCCACCATAGATGCATGCTAATGACTCTGACTCTAATTTCAGCTTGAAAACATGATTCAAACCGAATTTGATTATTGAAATTACAGTTGGGAGAAAATCCCGATAGATTTCTTCCTGGAATGATATTTTATTAATTGCACATTATTTTACAGTGACTACCTACGGTTTAAAAAATAATTAATATCATATACGAGATTTTCTCACACTTGACTTACTTCAGTGTATAATATTTTATGAACATTTATTTTTTAAAAAGTCTTTTAGAAATGCCATGTGCAAATGAAACCTTTTTCCAGTGAGTAACATTTTGGTGTGATGATGTAAATGGCTTGTCCATCAATCATTATACTCGTCAAGGAATAGTAATTAATGCATGTGGATGAATCTGATGTCGTCACTTGGAGAGACCAGGAAAAGATTGATTTTTCCATCTATCAAAATGGCGGGTGGCATCCTTGAAGTCGTCGTTGGAGAAGCTACCATTCCCTTTCATGTTCAGCCCTGTTGGCGAGTGAAAAAAGGTGTTACTGATTTACATGCCCAAAAGTTATCTTTCCTGTGCTTCTTTCATTTTAAATGAGAAACAAGCGTATGCCACCAACTTAAAAAGTGAATTGTTTGAAAGATGGAGTGGCTGTTGTCAAAATGTCTCCTTTACCACACCATGCCCCTTCTTCACACAGGATACATTCCTGCCAAGGTGGTTGGAGTGGTTGGCATAGGGCATGTGCCGGGGATAGTCCAGCACTGGGGCAAGGTGGACGTGAATGCCATTCCAGCCATCATGAAGTGAGTGTTGAGAGGCCCATGATCTCCCATTCCCTATTGCCCTGTGTCCGTGCGCGCGTACCTAATGTAGATCACTTGTGCCTCGCAAAGTCCCACCATGTGCTTTAATTCTTTGTTTTTCTTGCAATACAAATGTATAATCATGGGGAAGGGTCCCTTTAAGAAGGGCCGGCACAACCACAATAGCTCAATTAATTGCAGTGCCCAGTGATTTGAACATGATAGTATTCCTATTATTTCTCATAGTCCATTTAATTTTTCAAATGATACGTTTGTTCATTCGGTTTGCTCCTGTGCTGTGCTGATAAATGGCCAAAAAGGATTGCCAATTGGTTTGGTTAAAGTCATTGATTGATTTGGAAGTAACTACATAAATATAACAATTCATCAGCTCATAGTAGCAATCCATGAATGCATTATTTTTTTCTGTTCTTCTGATCTTTGGCAACTTGTTTTGACTGTGATCATATATTCTCGGCAATTAAGAGGAACTCCAGTTGATTCCATTGTCAAAAACCATGAATGCCACAATTAAGTTATTTAATCCAACGTCATTCGCTTGATGTTGACCGAGTTCATGAATGAAGTGAAGAGTGCATGAGCGTGTTGGGTGAGAGCGAATCACAATTTTTGTTTGCGATGCATGTAAACGGGGAATTACTCTGTTCTCTCCCGCAGGATCCCGCCGCCTTCACTCACAAGCCGAATGCTCAAAATCACCATGAAGGCTTCCTTGCTGGGCCTCCTTGTTTGGGGCTGCGTGCGCATCCTCCCCATCCCCCCATTCTCGAGGGACATTGCTCGTGGTGCAGAGAACTCACTGCGCACCATCAAGGCCACTGTGCAAGGCCTGTTCCAGGTAACTACCTCCTCCTGCTGGTGCACCATTTGTCATGAAATGACTGTCGAAATAAATGAAGCCCTCGCTGCCCCAGATGATATGGGGTCTGCTGGTGTTCTACAAAGTGAATGGAATCAGTGACCAAAAGAATAGTTTGTGAATTGGCGTTGGGGCTTTCCTAAAACTGAGAATACCTAATGGGAGATTGAAGGTTTCACCAGAGTAACGATAGCACCCCTCTGATAAATTCCTGATTGGGTATCATTGCAAGCTACAGGGGATCATGCATAGGGATCAAATCATCTTGCTGGTCAATGGGAATACAATGAAGCCAAGAGTAAAACAACATAGTTGACTTTTGGGTGATCAGGGGAGACGATTTTGAGGAGCAGGATTTAAGAATTGTGGGTGAGCCATCTTAGGGATACATCTCAATCTTCACGGATGCTCTCCGTATTGCTGCCATCTTTGCCTCCCTCCTTTCCCTCATCTAAATCTCTCCACCCTAAGTAAGATCTGGTGCTTTCTTGGCATACTGTGCGCATTTTGAGATTCTCCATTCTGGCCCACGACGTCTCAATATTCTACTCGTCTTCGGGGCAAGAGTGGCATGTCTCCCTTTTTGGTCCCCTCATATGCTTTCATCTCTGGTTCATGGGACACGGTATTGATTGGTAAGGTCAGATGGAACATGAAATCCATCTTCGTTATTCTTTAGTTGAGTTTACTGTTGGGACATAAAAACCAAAATGACATTTAGAGAATAATGGAAAAAATGAAAGAAAAGGGGGAAAATGGAAAGACCAACTCTAAGCAATTGATTACTGTATATTACTCAATCAAATAAGTGAATATTCATCTAAAGGGAAAAGTGATTCTTGCCGAAGACCCAAGTAAAAATGAGGACAACACCTTATGTGAAGTGGAAACAGTAAATTTACCAATACTATGCAGTTCAGAAGGAGAAGAATATTGAGATCTTGCATCTACGTACACTTTTTGCGAGCATGTAATATTACCACTGGTTAGCTCTTCATATCTAACATCCCCTGTAATAACTTTCTTGGCCATTCAGTTTCAGTGCAGAGGTTTAAGTCTGGTGAAATTTGCAGTTTTTCGGGTCAAGTTTGGGTTTAAGTAATCGGAAAGTGCTTAATATAGTGTGAAAGGTGGAATAATGGGAGGAATGCATGCATTGCATGTGTGTAATCTTGCCAGTGAGTAAGTCAGAGGAAAAAATTTATAACGAAATAATGCACAATTAATCAAGTATGATCTTCCAAAATAACTTCAATTGAAAATAATTGAAACCTTATGTTTTGGTGTATACCTGTATTTCATTGCGTGAATCCTCTTTCTAAGGTTTGAATCTCAGGTTCTTGGTATCTTGGGGGGGGATGCTCTTTGAGTAAATGCTTCCCTAGTACCTGCATTATTGATTCTTAATTAATGTAACTGTAATTTTGCAGCAAGTGTATGTATTTCTGTTTGCATGAATTTTGACTTTAAAATAATTGCCCCATGAAAACATCTCTGAATATATTTCACTCTTCAGCGCACACGCGCCCTCTCAGCATCGGCTGAAACTTCTTATTTTCATAGCAATGGGTCTCTGAGGGTCCCTCATCTGTGTCTAAATTATATCCGTGCAATAAATAATAGCAAACTGAAACATTTAAAATGCCATCATGGGTGTAAGAGTTACTGTGCCGCCACTCTGTCTGAACCTCATGCGACAACTACATTCTCCGAAGTTCCTGCCCTGTCATGCCTGTCCCGGCCCTCAACAAGTAGTCTCTCCCATGTGAAAATTGCTATGGAATCTGGAGCGCTAATTAGGATTCAAAGGGTGAAATAATTTCAGTCTTACCTTTGCTGGGAGATCCTACCCTCAAAATCTTCATGATCATCACTCATTTGCTATTCATAAGAAAAGTCCCTAACTATTGTCAGTATTTTGTTATAATTCAGTAATTTTGATTTTGTGAGGCCTTTTCAAGCATCATTTTTAAATAAATTGATCCCTCAGTCTACATAAAAATGTTTGAAGTCTCCTATAACAGTGCCATCAGTTTCCACTCATCCCAGGCATTTGGATGTTTTGTACAGAGCTCGTCTTTGTCAGTAGGCATTTAGCAAGAGACCGTTGCTGTTTTCACTTTCTCATATCATAAATATTATGAGTATTGGCTCATTACATTTATCCCATATAATGAGTGTCAAGGTGTAGTAGTGCATTTTCAAATTCATCCAACTGAGATTTAAAAGACTCATAGTTTTGTCAGGAAGATTATATTTGAATTGTGGTTTCAATCAAATCCTGAAAAATGTATGCTATTATTTCGTCTATTCATCATAATTTTTGACTAATTTGATGGGATACTTGGTCCAGGGAATGTGAGTGCTTGCCTCCTTCCTCTCCACAAATGTACAAAGGCATTTCCAAAAATGGGAGTCGCGCATTCAGCTGAAGTGATGTGATCATGTGTGTTGAACTGCGTAGGTCACCTGCTCAGACTCACTCTCTCCTTGTTCTTGTTTCAGTGAGGCATGTTGGTCGGCTGTGGCGTGCATTGGTTCAGTGCATCTCGACTCTCCTCGTCAGAACTCTGCCCCTTGTCTTGATCCTGGTTTGTGGTTTTTCTTTGGTGTATGGGGTTGTATACAGATTTTTCTGGGAAATATTTTTAACTTGCAAGGAGCTGGACCAAGAAGATTGGCTGGGTGGTGCTGGAGGAGCATTTGCTGCCTCGGGAGAAGCACCAGCCGACAAGTTGTGTCCTCGAGGAATGCCCGCTCCTCAGGCAGACTGGTGTGGCTGCACCCGGTGCTCTCCCGCTGGGAGTAGAGGAATGCCAATTCAGCATACCTTGCACGTTTTCATACCCAGTATTCATATTGTTTTTAGTTTCCATTTAATCAAAAGTAAGCATTGTTTTGAATGTAATAAACAAGAATATTTAATTAAGCAGGAGAAGAATATTGGCACATTTACTTGTTTGAAGAGGTCACAGTTTGAAAGTTGGTCAAATTGGAAAGTCTCTCGGAATAAAAAGAATGTTTTGGAAATCACCCTCGGAAAATGTTTTAAAACCATTTATAGAGGCATGGTTGAATTCCTTTTCTGTGTACTTTATAACAGCTGGGATTGGAAGAGTGACTTGTGTCACAATTTCCCCCAACATTCTCATTCCACATGTACCACGAGGATGTTTGGGTTATCTAGAAAGATTCCACCAATCCATCATTCTTTGAATGCCTGCAAAATGGATTGGTTCTTCCCAAGGTCGTTGAATTTAGAGTCGAAAGGACTAAGTCGTGTCAGTTTGGTCAATCGCAAAGGAAAAAGAAGTTTTTTCGACCTCGGTGATTGTTTTGATCCTGAGGGAGGTTTGCCGTTTGGTGGATTGGAGTTGGATTGCATTCTGAGGGATGGACGCTTTCCTGTGGAATTCAGTGCATGGGTGGGATTGGTGGGGGGAATAGGGAACGGGGGAGGAGGGGAGGAAGCTGGCCGGGCGACAACGGCAGGAGAGGGTGTGGCCGAGGGAGGCCCCTCGGGCGCGGAAGAGTGCGGGAAGTCCATCGAGCCAGAGCAGGAGGAGCCCCACCATTTCCCCCTCGACACGTACGAGCACCCAATTGAGAGGATTTTCTACGTGCCCACCAATGTGTGTGGCCCGGGTGGCCATGCGGAAGATTTTGACTCATCGTACTCGGGTTGCGATTGCTCACTTGGGAGTTTGACGTGCGCCGGTGCTGGCCTGAAGTGTGCGTGCATCGCCCGAAGCCTCGGGCCCAACTACACTTCGCACGGCCTCCTTAGGGCTGAGAAGCGCGACGGCCACCACCCGGTGTTGGAATGTGGGGACCTGTGTGGGTGTGGCGTGAACTGTGGCAATCGAAGGGTACAGTTTGGCCCTCTGGCCGAGCTGCAGGTGTTCGACACGAGGGCAGGGAAGGAGGGGGGGGGGAAGGGATTGGGGCTGAGGACGCTGGCGTCTGTGCGTCAGGGCTCGTTTGTTTGCGAGTATGCTGGGGAAGTGATTGGCCGGGAGGAGGCGCAGAGGAGGTGGAAGGCGGATTGGGCCGAGGGGAAGGCCAATTACATCCTCGCGCTGGTGGAGTGGTCGAAAGGATCCGGAAATGCAGGCGATGCGGACGTGGGACCGCACTCGGGGCATTCCAAAGTTCACGAGAGGGGTGGTGTTGCGGAAGGGGTTGGAGATGGGACTCCTGTGGGTGCCAAATGCCTGGTGTCAACTTACATTGACCCGACGAGAATAGGGAACATCGGACGGTATGCCAACCACTCTTGTGATCCCAACACCGTGGCCATTGGTGTGAGGATTCAGAGTCCAGTGCCACACCTGTGCTTGTTTGCTGCAAAGAATCTGTGTCCGGGGGAAGAGGTTACCTTTGATTATGCTGGAATGGGCAAGAGTCAAGAGAAGCACTCAAAAGACGATTGTCGAGAAGAAAAGCTTCAAGCGTCGAGTGTCCAGAGGAAGGCGTCCGACCTTTGTCCTGCTGGTGCTTTGAAGGAGGAATGTGATTGCTCGAATGAGATGCAGGCTTTGCAGTCTGGTGTTTTCAAAGGTGTTGGGGAGGTTTTCGGTGGGTGCACTGTGTCCATCAAGTGTCCATCAGAGAGTGGGGATGCGAAGGAGAGTGGGTCAGCCTCGGGGGATGGCCAGGGTGATGATGATGTGTGCCCTCTTGTGTCTCGGCACCCCACAATCGCCAGTCCTGAGGGCACACCTGGGGATCGTGGCGTGGTGTGGGTGGTGCCGGAGTGTGCCGAGGAGACTGGGGCGGCACGAATCCCCTGCTTGTGTGGTGCACAGAACTGCCGCAAGTTCCTCCCATTCACCGGTTGCTGGATCTGATTTATCATTGAATGAGTGTGTGTGCCTTTGCTGTCTGACGTTCTTTGCCTCGTCTGTATTCAGTGGGGCAGTCTTGAGAGTATTTCAGGGGAACAGTTGCAAAAGACGTGTCATTTGGGCCATGCTTGAGAGAACCTGCAGTTTTTCAGAATTCATGACAGAATGACTTGATCCCTTTTGGTGACGGCAAATGATGCAATGTTCTTGTAAGTTTTGTGGTTGCCACTAATGAATTGTGGATATGCCATTGAATCAAAGGAAATGTCTTGCCAAAATGTTGGCCAAAAATTGCATAAGATTTGAGCGCAACACAAATGCCACCTGGTGTCCACTCACACTTTCAAGCAGGGATATTATGTACACCCTTTTATGTCGTTGGGTGAAAGATGTGGCGAATGGTGTTTTGTACCCTCTGTTTATTTTCCTGTTAAATCCCTCTTAAGAATGGGGTTTTTAAGTCTGCGCTATGCTTACCATCCAGCTGGAATACTGGTGAATGAGATAAAACTTCGTTTAAGAATAAAAAAAAATTCCTGGCAAGAGACTATGGTAGTAAGATATTCCACAGGATTGACCCAATATTCTATTGCCTAATTATCTTATTGTGAAACCAGTGATCAGAGTTTGGTGAATCCCTTCCTAATTTGAGAAATCCTGCCATTGTCCCTCCCGCCCCCTCATTGGTGGTTCCTCAGTGACGCTTATCCAATTGCTGCTGTGCTCTTTGTTCAGGCCAGGCTCTCTCTCATTTGTTTTATGTTCTTGTTGACACAACCATGATTAAAAAAACATGGATCAATCCCATGAAGTGGAATTTATATTTTATTATTACTTGTAATATGGTTCATTCGTGATAAAAAGGAATGCCTGAGCTGCCTTGAATCATTGGAACATTTTATTTGTTTAAATGGACTTATGCTTTTTAACCGAAGACAGTGCGTCTCCTCTCCAAGGTCCATAAGACGTGGTTTTGTTTGGGAAAACTTAAATGCCTGCTTACTTCATAGATTTTTCTCATGTTTGTATTGGCATTCTTCACTCCCGTCATGTGACTCCTAGAATTGAATACTGTAAAGTGCTAATTGCCCTAGGTAATTTAGGGGAAGGCAGCAGTGGTTGATTAAAAGTTGTGGATAATAATATATCTTGTGTTTTGTGCTCTAATAGACTCATTTGCGGTGGCATATTAGATAAAAGTCTTCCATGTATTTTTTATTTCATTAATCCAATTGGTTTCTTTCACTCCTCCAAGAAATTTCATCAAGGCTGAAATTAATGCTAGTTTATTGTATAATTGCTGTTTTCATTCCATATAATCATTCAATCATCAGTTGCAAATTTTATGCCAAATTATTTCTAGAAGTAATTTTTTCAATTATCCATGATTAGTTACTCACCTATGGCACACAATTGATAGATTTATCATGTGGGAAAACTGCTCCTCTGATGATGGCTTTTCTAAGTAAGTAATGGTTCATCATGTGATAGTCCGAATGGTGTTATCTTCCATTGCCCATTTCCTACTTCGTGAAAGCCAGACAATCAGCGAGGACAATAGCAAGCAATGGGTCCCATTACCCACTTTCACTGAGGCAGGAATGGATTCAAGAAGAGAGAATACTTAATTGCTCGAACCAACAGGCAGTCCACCACCCATTGGATAACAGGACGCGAGATAGCAAATGGCCTACTTTAGTTTCACCGTACAGGTTTGCCTCTTGCCATCAAAAAAGTATTTTCACCATTTGATTTTGATTTGTGGTATCTTTGGAATAATTTGTCTACCAAAAATGTTCATCTTTTGATGTAATCGTTATGCTCTAGTGATAAGCATTATGATGCCATGTTCCTGCCTGCTGCAAGAAGATTCGTTTATCTTGATGTGAGCTCGGATGGCTCTACATACAAGCTGTAAATGTTGACATTTTAGAGACTCCAGTTTGTTGAACCGTGTAAATATGTCACATTTATAAATATTTTTACATTCATTAAAAGATTGTTAGGAATTGTATTTTGTGCAGTATGTTGTTGAGAGTAATAAAGTATGTGCCTGTTTCTTTGGAAAAGCTCTTTCTCAATAAACGTCTAAATTTATTCCTGTGGTTTTAATGGCATTGTTATCGGACGTTGCATTAGAATAAGCTCTGCAAGGACAGTCACTCCATGCATGCGTTATGGATCCTGATGATTGACGACTGGAGGGATAAGAATTGGTGAGACAATTGAAAGTGTGCATGCATGCGTTGGAATCCTGCATTTTTACATCTTACAGGCTTAGTTTTCCAACATTTTGCCATTTTCATGAAGTCCTGTCCATCATCCCAGCTGGACCTTGAAATTTATCCTTCCATTTAGTTGCCTGAATCTTAACTCTTAATAATTAATTATTAAAAACTGACCATGCAGTAAATGTCAATCTTTAGGAAGAAAAACTGGAAGTTGGTTGTTGTAGATACACTGAAACAGTTGACATGTGCTCACAGACAACAGGGTGCACT
This sequence comes from Hetaerina americana, assembly GCF_022747635.1. Taxonomy (NCBI): domain Eukaryota; kingdom Metazoa; phylum Arthropoda; class Insecta; order Odonata; family Calopterygidae; genus Hetaerina; species Hetaerina americana. The sequence continues at coordinate 207,583 of NW_027287616.1, forward strand.
CATGGTGTGCTCTGATGGAATTCTCTCTTAATCCTGCTTTGGTGAATCTATGTCAAATTTTTTGATTTTAAAAAAGCCCAGAAAATACAGCAGTTCTATTGGCATTATAATTCAATTGTCCATGTTCACAGCCTCACTTGCCTATGCAGTGAATACGAGGCCATGGTAGGACTTTTTATGGGACTCCCCAAGTGGCGGCTGTGGAATTCATGAGCACCAAGTTGAATGAGCTGGTGAATTTCATTCCACATAGCACTGCAACCCACCCCACTGATTGCACCACCTTTGGTCGTATGAATTGTGGGGGTGTTGTTGTGCTCCTTGCAGATGGACACTTAGTCAATTCCGCCAAAGTATTTAAGGTTGGTTGAATAAAACACCCTTCCCATGGAATAGAGCATGGTGGAAGGGCTTGTGCGTTCCCTAGAGCTGTCCTGCAGGGTCTCCCATTCAGGGTTGAAGGTTAGGAGCCAGACAAAAGGTAGTCCGCTCAGCGACTGTTCCTCAGTGAGGCAGCTGCAAAGGCATCAGACCCCAGTGGGGCGCGGCCATTGAGTAACAGTGTCACATTAATAACACTATTGAGAAGGCTGCCGTGGTCATCATCCCATGAAACTGTTGGAAAGGAAAACCAACAGTAGCAGGACAGATGACGCAGAAGAAGAAGACCGAATTAGTTTGAATAGGAACTTGGAATGTTGATGACAGGAAAATTAGAGAATAAAAAGCAAGGTATGGAAAGAGAAAATATAGATATTTAAAGTCTATGCGAGTTAAGATGGAAGGATAGTGAGGATTACTGGAATGGTTGTTCATCTACATCTACATAATACCCCGCAAGGGCGTGTGGCGGGTGGGGGTGTTAGGTCACCAACCGTAAAAAGGAAAAATACCACTTGCAAAAAAACAACACGGAAAATTACACCCACAGCAGTGCACACACTCATGCAAAAATCCCTTCATCCAATACTCATGCAAACACATACTATATACCGCAAACCAACAAAAAAACTGCACCCCAGGATGCAGCACGAAAGCCATCCTACAACACGCGAGCCAGGACACAACAAGCAAGAAATTGAAACATCACTACCACATGAAAATGCACCACAAAACACTCTACCCCCAAAGAGTCTGTAAAAGGCAGGGAATGCGACCCAACGTTGCAGATAGCAGGAATTTCCCACCGCGGAGAGGGACGAGGGATTCAAAAGGGAGACTTACAAACAGACGAACGGAACACGAATGTGGTCATTCGGAAAGAATGGGTTATTATAACAAAACACGTAAGTTTAGTGGAAGAGCATGCATTTAAGTAGAACTAATTATTTTTTAGACACTGAGGGTGGCAAGTGGAATGATGGAAAGTGGTTGTTATAGAGTAATATGCAGTGGAGGGGACAAGAGCCAATAAACAGGTAGGAAAAAGTATAGATAAGATAGAGTATTATTCGTAGAAGTAAAGGTGGAACTAATGAACTTATTCATTGTTCAGGTATACGTATGCCACCAACCAATCATAGGGAGGAATGAGTCACTGGTCGATTAGAGGACATAATCACGAGTGTTCCTGGAAGGGAAAATTTGGCAAATGAAATTAAATAATTGACTTTGTAATTCCACACACAAAAATATTCACAAAGGTACCTGGAAAATGCCTGGGAGAGGAATTGTGAATCAAAAAGATCATGTGCTGGTATCCAGGAGACATTCATCCTCTATATTAGACACATAAGGTCTGCACGAGGACCAAATTGTAACTCTGATGATCACTATCTAGTGAGAGTAAATTTTGGAGAGCGACTGGCACTCATGGATAAGCTTAATATGCCAAGAGTGTTTAAATGGAATAGTAAAATTTTAAGAGATCTTGTTCAAGCTTTGAGGTACAAAGATGAAATAAGTAGAAAGTTAACAAGGAATGGGGAAGATTAGACAGAGCAATATTCTGTGGAATATCAATGGACAAGAATTAAACAATCTTTTCTATCAACTGCAAAAGACATAATAGGTAAAGTAAAAAGGAATTCATATTGGTTTGATAATGAGTGTAAACTTGCATTAGAGGAAAAAAATAAGAATAGATACAATATGTTACAAAGGGAGACTAGATTGACCAGAGAGAAGTATAGGCAGAGGAGGAAAGAAGCTGATAAATAACTCAAAAGAAAGAAAAAGAAGTACTTAAAAAATCAGATAAAGGCTGTAGAGGAGCTCAATAATGCTGAAGAAAGCAAAAAGTTCTACCAAGCAGTAAAATGACTGAAGGTTATCAACCAAAAGTGCACTCCTGTGGAAATACAAATGGTCAAGTCATTGGGGACGAAAATGAGATGATAGAAAAATGGGCTGAATATTTTAATGACCTGTATAACAAGGAATTAACTCCAGGGGTAGAAAAGCATGAACAAAGTCACAGAGAAGACCAGGAAGTGCTTATTCAAACAATAGAAGAGGTAATTGAAAGTATTGCAAAACAAAGACAGATAGATTTATTCGCCATAGAACAATACATACTTGTATGGGCTTGGAAAAGGAATGACACAGTACCAGGAGAAGATTGAATAACAGCTGAATTGTTTAAAAATGGAGGTAAAGATTTAAATAGAGCATTACATCAGCTAATTTGTAGTATTTGGAAGTTGGGAGAGTACCCAGAAGACTGGAAGATAGGATTGATTTGCCCAATATATGAAAAAGGTGACAAATATGATTGCAAAAACTATAGGGGCATTACATTACTGAATGTAGCATATAAAATTTTCTCCAGTCTTCTTCTAAAATGCATAAGCACCTATTCTGAGGACATAACTGGAAGAATATCAGTGTGGCTTTGGAGCTGGTAGAAGTACCGTTGACCAGATATTCTTGGTGAGACAAACAATGGAGAAATGCTACGAATATAATGTTGACTTGCACATACTCTTCATTGACTTCAAAAAAGCTTTCGACAGCGTGGACAGGAAAGAGATGTTACGTGTGTTGAGAGGTTTTGGTATTCCAGACAAACTGATAAGACTGGTTCAATTGACATTACATGAATCACAATGTAAATATTTTATTGGGGGTAGAGCATTTAATGTAACCTCAGGGGTAAGACAAGATAATCTCTCAGCCAAGTTATTCAACCTGGCCCTGCATAATGCAATGAGAGATTTGAATTCAAGAGGGACCATTGTGCATAAGTGTTAGCAAGCTATAAAGCAATTCGCTTATGCAGATGATATAGCTCTAATTGCACAGTATGTGAATGACCTAAAAGAAATGCTTAACATTTTAGAAAAAACTGGTAAAGAAGTGGGGCTGAAGGTTAGTGAAGAAAATACCAAATACTTGAAAATGTCATCTCCTCAGAACAAGCGGGACTTGCAAAACATAATAATTGCAAATTATGAGTTTGAGGGTGTTGAGGAGTTTACCTAACTAGGAGTCAGACTTAACAATGAAAATAAGATATCCACGGAGATCAACCAAAAGGTAATGGAAGGTAACAAGGCATATTTTGCAAATGTAACACTCCTCAAAACAAGGTTACTATCAAGGAAGACATAACGGAAGAGCTAGAAAATGCTGATTAGACCCGTGTAACTTATGGAGCTGAGACATGGACATTAACAAGTCAGGATGAAGAAACCCTTAGATAGTTTGAAAGAAAAATCATAAGGATAATCTATGGCCCAACTGGAGAAGGAGAGGGATTGAGAATTAGAATGAGCATGGAGATAAAAGAACTACTAGAAGGGAAGGACATAGTTAGATCTGCCAAGTCACTGGGGCTGGAATGGTTGGGCCTTGTAGAAAGGATGGAAAATGACAGAATTCCCAAAATGATACTTAATAGCAAGATGGAAGTGGTCAGAAGAAGAGGTAGACCAAGGAAGAGAAGGCTACGAGGTGTGGAGGATGGTTTGAAGGCAATGGGAGTTACAAGGTGGAAGGAAAAAGTAAGGTCAAGAAGGGAATGGAGGCATATCATGGAGGAAACCAAGGCCTAAACCAGGCTGTAGAGCTGCAGATGATGATGAATTCCACTCACAAAAAAAACAATTAAGGCAAGAAAAAAAAGTGTGGAATTACAAAGTCAATTATTTCATTTCCATATGTTAAGCAAACTCAATAAAGTAATGGAGACAACAAATTGGATAGTGATGGGGGATTGGAATGAAATGGTAGCTGAAGGAAGAGATTGTGGTGAGGTAGGAACTACGGTTTAGGAACAAAGAATCACTGCATGGAGAAAGCAAAAAGTTTTAATGTACTAATTCATACCATTTTTGAGGAAGGAATCTGGCCGGGAGGCTCTGTGAGATCAGTGTTGGTTCCTATCGCAAAAAAGTTAAAGGCTACATCATGTGAGGACTATAGAAGAATTAAAATAGGAGGGCAAAAACTGGAGCAGGTAGAACAGTTTACGTATCTCGGAAGTGTTTTGGACCAACACGGTCAAAGTAGTAGGGACGTAAGGAGAAGAATTGCGCTAGGCAAACAGCCTTTCACAAGGAGGAGGGAGTTGATGATGGGAACGTTGAGTAAGGATGTTAGGAAAACACTCGTAAAATCTTTGATATGGCCCCTAGTTAAGTATGGTGCGGAAATATGGTCATTGAAGCAGAATGTTAGTCGTAGGTTTAAGGCTTTTAAAATGTGGGTGTGGAGAAGGATGGAGAAGGTGAATTGGATAGCAAGTAAAACAAACAAGGTGTAATAGGTATGGTGAGAGTGTGTTGTTAAGAAAAATCAAAAAGAGGCTGGAAAGATGAATGCAGAGCATTTTGATTGCGAATGGGAACTCGAAGACAGTGATAGAGGGAGAGCATTAGGTAAAGGAGGAAGAAGGAATAGGACCAGTATGTTGGATGAAATGAAGTGAGGAAGTATGCAGAATTGAAGAAGGACTTTAATGTGGGGTGACCGCCTGGTGTATATCAGGCGGAGGAGTTCCTCAAGTGATGAAGGCGATCAAGGTGGCGGTCAAGGTCAGGAAGTGCTCTCGGCTGCAGGTCGTGGCCCACTTGGGCACCAACGACGTCACGGACTGTGGATCCGAGGAGGCCCTCTGTTCCCTTATGGAACTGAGCTCTGAGGTGAAGCGTGTTTAGCGTATCAAGGGTGTATGGCTGGGTTTAACGGTCTGCAGCATTGTTCCGAGCAGGTATCTGGTTTGGAGCTGAGTGGAAGGCATAAACCGGAGACTTTGGAGATCCTGCTCGGACATAGGAGCCTCCTTTGTCGACCTAAGGCCAACTTGGGTCCATCACTTGTCAAAAACCCGCTGGAAGTCAGTCAGTTTCAGGAATACTGTTGAGAGCCTTAGTTACAGCCACTTGAACCGCCTCGATGGAGTCGAACTGATATCCTTTGAGCTCCTTTTGAGCTAACCTTTGAGGTAGTAACATTGTTGAGAAAATATTCATCTTTCTGGATGCAGTCCAAAATATCTTGTGAAATTTGCACCCGTGACAGTTTATGTTCCTCGCTCAAGACTTTCGGCACCAGCTTCTCGCACACTTTCCTCATCGCAAGATCCTCTGTTACAATGATGTGGACGGTTCCGACTGATAGGCCGGTCTCCTCACTGATAAGAGCGATGGTTAAACACCTGTCAGAGTCCAACACGTTTTTCACTTTGGCCACCTGAGCATTGGTTCGAGCGGTCATCGGGCGTCCGACGCGGTGCTCGTCATCGATGAGCTCCCGGCCTTCCTTAAACATTTTGTGGCGCTCAAAAACTCTTTTGCGGCTTAAGACATCATCCCCATAAGCCTGTTTAACGAGTTCAAGGGTCTTTGATGCGGATTTCCCGAGTTTAACGCAAAACTTCACAACGTAGCGTCGCTCGACGGTGCGCTCCATGCTAGCGCGACGATGCCGCAAACAATCACACGTCACAAGAATCCACCTCCTGTCTCAATGCATGCCCGAGGGCGACTGAAGTTCGCCTGAGTGGTGGGGGTCCCCTCTACCGAGCCGACAGGTCGGACTCCCATCCACCGCTCCGTTGAGGCTACAGCGAAACAGTCATGATACTTATTGTACCGACCCTGTAATTGGTGGTGACTTTAACCTCCCTGGTATCGATTTGTACAGCAATAGCGTTAAATCTCGCACCCGCCATCAGGAATCTTGTAATTTCTTATTAAAATTGGTTCCAAGAAACTCCCTCCATCAAGCAGTATGCATGCCCACCCGTAGAAAGAACATATTGGACCTATTTCTTACGAACACACCGGAACTTATAATTAGTGTATCATCTGACGAGGGCTTGAGTGACCATAAATGAGTTAATATCAACTTTGACGGAGAAATAAAAAAGATTGTTGAACCAAAGAGAAAAATTTATAATTATCATGAAGCAGACTATGAAATTTTTGCCAGTCAATTAAACTCTTCACTACCCGAGTTCAAAATGTGCTTAAGTCATACCACCGTGGAAGAAACTTGGACATAATTTGTCAATATCATGCAAAAAGGCATCACAGATTTTTATCCCTTTAAAATGCAATAAAGCAAAACGCCACCCCAGGTGGTACAATAAAGATGTTAGAAAAGCCCTTCGAAAGCAGAGAATGCTACACTCTGGGGTAAAGAGGGCAGGCATGAACACATCATCCTCGGAGAATAAACATTAATGGGACACATATAGATCCTCTAAAATTGAAACCAAAACACATTTACGTAGCGCCTTACTGGACTTTAAACGCAAAGTACTTTGCGAGTACTTGGACACTGACCCCAGAGCTTTCTGGTCATATATTAGGGAAGTAAATGGGAGTAAACACACCGTGGCTTGCTTAAGGGATTGTACCAATATAATTCATACTGACAGTGAGGGTAAAGCTATCATTCTAAGGACATTCTTCCAAAGCCTATTCACGGACGATGTTGCCTCCGCACATCTCCAAGAAACAATACATACTCAACCCATGGAAAAAAATAAAAGCCAACGAACAAGGAATTGTCAAATTGCTCAAAGAGATTAAACCCAACAAATCTCCGGGTCCCGAACATATACAATTTAGGGTGATAAAACATTTAGCTCCTAACACTACCCCATACCTTGCATTTATATTTAACAAATCCCTCGCAGAGTGCAAATTCCCTCAGAATTGGAAAACTGCGCAAATAACGCCTACTTTAAAAGTGGTGATGGGAAGGGCCCCAGCAATTACAGACCCATATCTCTCACTTCTATGTGTTGAAAAATTTTGGAGCACATAATTTTCATTTGCATCATAAGATACCTTCATAACATTAACTTTTTAAGAAACAATCAACGCGGATTCAGGAAAACCCGCTCCTGCGAAACCCAATTAGGATTATTTACAAATGCCTTACTTTTATCGGGTGAGAGCGGTAGGCAAGTGGATGCGAACTTATTAGATTTTCAAAAGGCATTTGATAAGGTTCCCCATTGTAAACTCATTCATAAATTAAAGGTCGTAGGTATAAACAGGGGCACAATAAATTGGGTTGAAGATTTTCTTTCAGAGCGGAAACAGAGGGTAATCTTTGACGGCGCTAGTTCCAACAGCGTTCGAGTCACGTCCGGGGTACCTCAGAGAAGTGTAATCGGGCCGTTGCTCTTCTTGATTTTTGTTAACGATTTGAACCGTGAAGTGAAGAGTAAGATTAGGATGTTCTCCGATGGCACACTGATTTATCTGGAGATATCTGGGGATGAGCATCGGATTCTAGCACAGGATATAGATTAAATGGTGTTCAAAATGGGGATCGTCATTAAATCTTAATAAATTTCAGTGGTAAACGTCTCTAAAAGATCAACGGGATTTGTTTACAAATTAGCTGGAGTTGACATAGAAGTAGTTGATACGATAAAATACCTCGGTGTCACATTCACTAAAGACTTAACTTGGGGGGCCCACTTACGTTAAGTCTGCGGGCAAGCATGTAAAAAATTGGAATTTATTAGACGCATTGTCGGCAGAGGTGACTCCATGATCATTCCACTCTAAGGGACGTTGTTAACACCATCTTGTAAGGCCTGATATAGGATATGCATGCAGCGCATGGGATCCAAGTGAAAAAGACCTCATTTTGGAAATTGAGAAGGTTCAATGCTGGGCAGCCCGTTTCGTTAAAAACTCTAACCACAAAATGAAAAGTGTCACTGCAATGCATATGTAATTGGGGACAGGACCATTAGAAAAAAGACGATTCAATGCAAGGTTGAAATTACTAAATAAATTCAGATCCGCATTTTTCAGCAACGAGGTCAAACGCCACACGCCCTTGCGGGGTATTATGTACAGTAGACTTTGAAGAATATCCGTTTTCAGGTTGTGCTTTTTGTTAGGAGAGGCTAGTAATTGTATTATTGTACAATTGTATTGGCTTTGTCCATTCAAAACCTACCTTGACCATTTGAACACCAACAATAATAATGATATGGATTCTACGTACAGGGAAGAGAATTGGTTTTAAGATAGTAAATAGAGAAATGTTGGCCATGAAAACCATAACTCTTTCCTTAATTACAATGTATTCTCGGACAAATGCGAGGATAGTAAAGGCATTATGTAGAGATTGAAATTCCCAATTATATAAAGTTCAGAGTAAATTTAAGGACATGATCTGATGACAGGCTCCCCTTATTGAAGCATGAATGTATCTAGTTTAGCATGAGCTGAACAAATTATTATTTTGTCGTTCCAAAACCATTCCAGAGCTTTGGCTGGTTTATTGCAAGCAAGTTTGTTTAGTAGATGTGCTATATTCATGCCAATCAAGATATTTATTTTCTATTGGTCTCTTTTGATATTTAAATTTAATAATTACCTTTGATTTATACTAGGTAGTTTATTTTGCACAATTCACTTTCGCAAAGAGATGTAAACCCCATGGCTGTAGCATTATCAAGCCGATTGACTGATATAGTAACATTGTATCATCTATGTTGAGCAGATGTGCGGCCTATGAGGGAGATGACCAATAGAAATATAGAAGCAGCAGGATCAAGGATAGTTTTCGGTGATCTTCAGTTGCAGATGTGAATTTGACACTATAATAATAATAATAATAATAATAATAATAATAATAATAATAATAATAATACTTTATTCATTTTAAAAATGGTACAACCATATTAAATGTCGTCAATCATAATATTACTTAACATATAAACATAAGTTCTTAAATGTGATGAAGATTGTCACAAAAGAATTCATCCAATGAGTAAAGTGGGTGAGCAAGTAACCAGGTATATACCCTATTCTTGAAACTATGGATACCATCTGATTTCAACTGAGTAGGCAGATAGTTATACAGTCGTATGTTCATATTGTGAAATGTGTTGTAAGTTGATGACAATCTACAATAAGTAGTATTTAGATTCGATTTACCTCTTGTGGAATAGTTATGGAGGTTGGATCTTAATTGGTAAGTTTCTAGATTAACTTTCACATGAATCAGAGCCTTAAAGATATACAAACAAAATACAGTCATGATTCTATACCTAATAAAAAAAGGTTTGCAGGAATCACGCGGTGGTATATTAGCAAGAGAGCGAATAGCTCTCTTTTGCAGTAGCAAAATTTGTTTAACATGAGGGGAATGACCCCATAACTCAACACCATAATTCAAATGACATTGAAAGAAGGCATGGTAAAGTGTTAAACGATACTCATTTGAAATGATAAAGTTGAGCTTTCTTAACATATAAACAGCTTTACTAAGTTTATTACAGGTCTGACTGATGTGAGTCTCCCAATTAAGTTTTGTATCAATATAAATTCCTAGTATTTTAGCAGTTTCAATATCAGTTGTTTTTGATTTAAGACTGCACACAATATGCTGAGTTTTGTTAGTATTTAATTGTAAATGATTAACATCAAACCATTCCTTAGCCTGTTTTTGGGTAGCGCTAGATCGTAACTTTGCATCTTCTGGATGTTGACACTTTTGCACAAAAGTAGTGTCATCAGCATATAAAACAGATCTAGGTTTCATATTACAGGGCAAATCATTAATCATGATAATGAAAAGTACTGGGCCAAGCACAGAGCCCTGTGGTACACCACATTTTACTTTAAGAGCTGCAGACCGACAGCCATCAAGTTCAACCAATTGGTGGCGATCATCCAAATATGACTTCATTAGTTTCAGTGCAACTCCCTTAATACCATAATATTCTAGCTTTGTTAGTAATATTGAATGATTAACACAGTCGAAGGCCTTACTAAGATCACATAGTGTCACTGAGACTGATTCCTTTTCTTCAAATGCATTAAGGACATAATTAACTATGGACTCTACTGCCAAAATTGTAGATTTCCCAGATCGAAAGCCATACTGGGATTTGGAAAAGAGATTATTTAACTCAAAAAAATTACATATTTGATCTTTCATAATAGCTTCAAAAATTTTACCAAAAACGGGGACTATGGAAATGGGGCGGTAGTTAGCTAAATCATCTTTATCACCTTTCTTATAGACAGGTACTGTTTTGGAATATTTTAGAGCTGTTGGAAAATCTCCTGTCTCAAAACATAAATTGACTAACATTGCTAATGGTTCCGCAATGAGCACAATAATGTCCTTTATTAGGGAGTTAGAAAGACCATAAATATCCTTACTGTTGGATTTTTTAAATTTTTTAACAGTCGATATAATATCAAGTGGAGTAACAAAATTCCATTTAAAATTTAAATTATTCGGAGGAAGATTTTGCAGCATATTACCAATATTGGCAGCATCAACTTTTCGAGAGAACAAATTGTCTTCAACAGCTTTTAAGAAAAAATTATTTACAGCATCTGGGGTGAAAGGAAGATTTTCTTTTCCATTACCATGACCAACTTCTTGATTGATTACACTCCATGCTGCCTTTTGTTTATTTTTTGCATTCAATATAAAATCCTTGTGAGCATTATTTTTTGCACACCTAACTAAATTATAACAATCTCTTTTGTATTTCAAGTAAGCCTCTTTGTCATGCCGGCTTCCACTGGTTTTGTAAGAGTGGTAGTAACTAAGTAAATCATTTCTAAGAGCTAATAACTCCCCAGTATACCAGAGATTTTTTTTATTTTTAGTGGGGATAGAGTTTAGAATTTTTTTAGGAAAGCATTGCTCAAAAATGCCTAGGAAATTACCTAAAAAACTTGAGAAACATGTTTGTTCTACAGAGTCTGTGCAAAAACCATGCCAATCGATACAAGATTGAAGCAGTTGGAAACTCTCTAAACCTTCTATTGTTATGGGCCTCACGATTATGGTTTTACCTCTATTTGGATACATCTTTTGAGTTATTTGAGTATTAAAAGTGAAGCTTATACCTTGATGGTCAGAAAGGAGATAGTCAATAACACTTATACTGTACAGTTCAGGACCATAATTGGTAATTACATTATCTAGGCAGGCAGAAAGTCGAGTAGGCTGTTTGTTTGCCCAGTATAAATTATAAGAAAGCAAAAGATTTTCAAGAACCTGACAATCACTAGTTTTTAGTGTTATGTCAATGTTGAGATCTCCACAAATTATGATATTGGCTTTCAGAGTCAAGAATAGGGATAGTACTAGTTCCAGTTGATTGCAGAAGTGTTCAAAAACACCATTAGGGGAGCGATACACAGAAGCAATGATCAAATTCAGGTCCTTCAATATGATCGCAGATATTTCAAAGTGCAATTCCAGACAGAATTTGTCCAAGTCAATTACCTTGAAGGGCATACCTTTCAGGACATAAATACAGGTATCACCGTTTTTTGCTACAGATCGGCAGTAGAATGATGCCAAGCCAAAATCACTAATGTTATACACATCAAATTCATTTTTTGCAATCCAGTGCTCATTGAGACATAGCACATTGTAGCCACCATGGGAAAGGTCGATTAACCTAACCATTAACCGAGTTATGGTAAATGCAACCCGATTGTATGAGATTCATACGTTACTTAGGAAATCAAGATTACTTATTATGACGTTGAAGCGAATAATATCAATAACTTGGATAAAATCAAATATCAAACCAACAGGTCATACCCTTTCCAGGAGTGGAGAGAATGAGATTAAATATTTTTAGTAGCGGAGGCAATGGTTCTGAGATTACAAAAACCAAATTATAAATCAAAAATATGTAAAATAAAATAATATCTATCACCAGATGAATGCTTTAAAAATATTTTGAGTTTGGAGAATTCATTCTGTATACTAATTGGAAAATGGGAATTTATAACATGAGGATTCCCCCATTAAATATTGAGAGAATGAATAAAAATTTGAAATAGAGAAAAAAAACATAAGCTGAAGAGATGTCTTTGTTGTGCCAAACTCTGTCTTAAAATTATGTTTTACCGTCTTCATTTCGTGGACAGTTCTCAATGGTCTTAATTTATATCTGCACCAGATCTGTCTGTAGTCTATCTGCAGTTTAGACACGTTGTCATTATTAAACACTTTTATCATTTGTAAATTAGACAGTTTAGTATCAGGATTTTTAAAATAATATACTTTTAACATGAAAACAGGATTCATGAGAGGAAACTTAGAGATTTATTCTAGGTGTATACATATATAATCCTTAGAACGCATTAATATCCCGCTGATAGCGTTCCTTTTCCCCGCTGAAAACTCTTTCGTTTCGCATTCTGTTGCGCACTCAAATTTAAACCAATGGGACGACGGGTGACTGCAGAGAGGAAGTGGCGGAAGTTGACAGTTGGACTGCCCTCTGCTGGCTGAAAGTCTCGACCCGTAGTAGATCCCCTTCAAGATGGTAAGTTGTTGAACTGTGTAAATTCCATCCTTGTTAAATTTAATCCATCCTATCACCCTGAAGCTCGAATGATATGTTTACTGAAAATCAATTAGTTTTCACTCAATTTTTTTACAATATCTTCGTTAGTTATATTGTTCTGCAATTCTCTGCGCATGTGATATGTGACCGCATGAGTTTCGTCTTGATAGGAATAAATGCCAAGGGCTAAATGTGATGAAAATGTGTATTTGATGATTTAATTATCTTTACCTCCAGACGAAGGGAACTTCAAGTTTTGGAAAACGTCGCAATAAGACACATACACTTTGTCGGCGTTGTGGAAGGTCATCCTACCACATTCAGAAGTCGAAATGCGCGCAGTGTGGTTACCCGAGTAGGAAACTTAGGCATTGTAAGTACAACTTAAGTTAATACTCGATTATGTGATTTAATTCTTATTTAAATGTTGTAGAGCTGCTTGTGTTGTTGAGGGTTTATCTGCCTGTCTGGCATGAAATCACACCAATAAAGAAACGTTTGTTTTCGTTAAAAGTGTGAATTTTTTTTGAAATGTAGGTCCCCAAAAGCATGTGGTTTTCTCTAATACCTTGAGTTGGTATTTGTTAGTAAGATTGATAGTTGAAAATGCGTGATCGCATTCAGAACTGGAAGAGAGGTTTCAGAACTGTTTTTTCTTCCTTTGTACCTGTCATTGTTAGGTTTATGATGATGTGGTTTTCCGTAAGGGTCCAGCTGACCACCGAGAATAATATATGTCGCCATGAGAAGTTGGGTTAACTCCCGTTTTTACATTAGTTGCCATTTGCCCTTAGTCCTTTTCGATGTTTCCTCTTCTGGAGTTAAACAGTTATGATCTGTCCTTATTACTTCGTGGCAAGGAAGGGTAATCGTCTGGCATTGGGGATTTTTGTGAGTGGTGAACTGGAAAGTAACTGATACGAGCAATGCGCAGTAAATCTTTAGGATTGCCATTCTTCAGTGCCTTGTGGTTCTTGCAGTGTTTGTGTGTGCCCGTTTCATTCGGAAAAAAGTGTCGACTACAGATGCAAAACCTTTATACAATATTGTCACAGAATGCTCGGCTTTATTTATTAATTTTTTTCAAATGTCATAAATTAATTCGTCTTTGCTGTATCACTTATCCCTTCCAGGGCGCATATGTGAAATAGAGTATCCAAAGCATTTCGCCGGAAGCAATATAAAGTTAGTTGCTCCCTTAGCTGCCCCCCTACGGCCATCGTTTGTGATGGAATGAATCAGTGGAGTTGGGTGCAATTTTTGCCCTATCCTTTCGATCACAATGTGGCCACCATTGCTTTCCAGTTCATAAATGTGGATTTTGACTGCATAATTATTTCTATTGGAAGAAAGTATTTAGATAATGCCCAAATATCGCGTGTGGCTTATGTTGGAAGTAGAGCCGAAAATACCCTAAATGAATTATTTTTCTAAAAATCGAAAGTATCACTCGCATGCTTACACTAGATCACTGATCAAATTACGTTCTGCCTAGTTCGACGCGAGTATCACTCATTCTTGCTGTATTTTTTAGTGGTGAAGTTGAAAATAGCATTAGCTGAACCCTGCTATCAAAGTTGATCCGTCATTGTATCAGCTAGTTTATATGGAACTATGTTGTGCCGATGTTCTATGCTGACGTCAGGATGTCAAATCCAACTTGACATATCGGTAGTCTGTGATAATTTATCATTATTTTCAGTCTACGCAGGTATTCTATAAGCTATAGACTCCTGTAGGTCATGTACTTCAGTGCGATGGTTTAATTTTTCACTTTTAAAATCTGCAGCATTTGGCTAAGAAAGAAGTGGTTTCTTAACATTCGATTGAATCATTTTTAATAGAAATTTGTAGTTTTGATAAAATGTTCACCAAGGCATAGGTGCACAGACAAAGCCCTTGTGTAAAAATTGGCTTAACATTATATTTCACCATCTTTAAGGACCTTCCATGTTTGGTTCTGCACTTGAAAAAATCCTGCATTTTGTCTACAACAAATGTATCAGACATAAATGCAATGTATTACTAAGGTCTGTTTAAAGTTATTACTTGTGCCTCGACGAGGTGAGTGGGTGGCAGTTGGGCTTCTATAGTGAACGCATTCATGGGAGTCAGGGAAATTGTACATTGGTGACATTTTATGAATTGTTTGTGTGAGATGTGATATTAAGATGAATCAGTTGTTAATTCCTATTATGTCCCTTTGAAATCCACGTGAACACTCCTAATAACCCAATTCTTTCATTTTTTGTTACCAAATATAAATGGTGCTTCATTTTCATTCTATTTAGTTAAAAAATAAGATTCACAGTTCCAAATCTCTTGCTTTTTTAAGACTTGTTTTATTTGTCGTGGTGCCACTGTCTGTTTTTTTCCAAAATTTAATCGGGTTGAATAATAAAAATGTTTTAAAATAATTAATTCTGTGCATATGGGCTCATCTTAACCTTTCATGATTTCTTGTGCCCAATGTAACTCATCGCATCCGCTAAGTCGGATGGACACTTGAGATGGTGTGGAAAATGATCAAAATATCATCAGGGGACAACCTCAAAACGTTTCATTGGAATCATGAAATCGGTTTTTGCAATAAGACAATTTTTCTCCTGTTCTGTTAATGGTGAAATGAAAATAAAATTCTTTCTATTTCATGTAAGTTTGGACAACTGCCATTCAAATTCGTTTTTATGTAATATTTGTAATTAATGATGATTTTAGTTAAGTAAACTGTCATTTGGCTTTCAGTTTTAGGCAAGCATCAAAGTTAACTGAAATCAGTAAACTTAATTTTCTGGGCAAACATTAAATGTCTCTCTCTCCTTTTCCATTTAGTTTACTTTTTACATCCTCTAAGCTGTTTAAACATGGAAAAGTAATGCATTATTAGTTATTTCATTTTGTGAGTTTGCTCCTACTATAAATGCCCACTGCTGGTTTAAAAAAAAGTATTTGGCGAAAGACGACACTATAGATGGAAGAATGTGGTCTAGGCATTGGGTCTCTGCATATGTTGGCATCACTGGATGCTCTGTAATTCAGTCTCCTTTCTTTGGGGGTAATGTGTGTGTGTGTGTGGTTGATAATCCTCAGATAACTGGAGCATAAAGGCGCAGCGCAGGAAGACGACTGGCACTGGGCGAATGCGCTACCTGAAGATCGTACGCCGGCGCTTCAGGTGAGGCTGTTGGGATTTGATTCTTTCCTCCTTGACAATTCCCCTCCACCCTGTTGCTTTTGTCTTTTGGTTGTATTGATGCTCATTGTGTGTATGTATTTACTGCATTTTAGGAATGGATTCAGAGAAGGCGGCAAGCCTGTTCCAAGGAAATCTGTTGCTTCGTCTTAAATGTGGAATGTCAATTTCATTGAATAAAATCATTTAAAAGTCTGAGTATGTTTTATTAATGAACTGAGTGGATGAAATTCAAGATGTGCGGAAACCTTCTTATTACGTTAGTTAGAAACTGAAACTAGAAGAAAGTGTGGAATTGGCGATGAACGTATCCCTATTATGCAGATTCACTGCTGCCTCTGATGATGTGTCAACTGCGTGTGGATCCATTATTATCCATTTCTCTTCTCCCTTATTTAAAAGGGAAAACTTTCTGATTCTAAGAAACTGGGAGATGATGCTGCAACAATATTTTTTAATGGAGTCTTTCATGAAATGTGCAGAATTCATGACCTTGCGAAAGATGCGCAATGCCCCATATGCAGATCAATGTTAGACTAGAAGTGGAAACCACAAAGGCTGAATTTTCTTGGGTGTTTATTTGATTTTCATAAAAGATATCTGGAAATTAAGGTTGGGAAGAAGGGATTGAGATTCTGAAAAGCCAACACCTGATGAATGTTAATGACAGCTTGGTGTGTGAAATATAAAAGGCTTTAAGTGCAACGTAACTTTAATCTGGATCATGATATTGTGAAGCAATTGTTATTCTATGTACACAGACAAGTACTTTGAAGATAGTTCATGCTAATAGTGGTGAATGTAAAATTAATTTTACTAGCATGAAATGGGAGCACTAAATGGGAAATGCATTCATGTGGAGAGAGGTTCGACCGGGGAAAGGATTAACCCTGAATGAGTAGGGAGATGGAACCACAACGTAAATTGGTGAGGTGGTGGGGCAGTGAGAGTGGGGGAAGGGAGTATGAAGTTGATGAGGGTAGCTGGTCCAGGCATACTTGATAGCAAGCTAGAGAATGATAAAGAAAGGTACATGGCTGTGGGGTTTGGTGTCATCCCTGCAAAATAGCTCAAGGATATAATGATACCACTTTTTAAATGCCATAATTGGAATGTAGGTTTTCCTGCAATTTACAATATTTTAATCAGCTCCCCTGAAATTTTTCCAACATTGGTTGAACCCTATCTTTACACTTTCATTTTCAGTATTCTCAATATGTGCTATAGTAAAAAACTTTCACATTCTAAAAGTTAGGTGTGTACATGTCTTTCGTATAAAAACTTTGAAATTCAGTTAGTGAATGTACACCCGAAAACGATATGAGAGAGTTCAGATTCTTGCTGTGAAATGATTGTATTTTATGACTAGGAGTCTGCGATATGTGATTTATGCACTACAGTAATGCCAGAGGAAGACTTCATATGGCACATTAGTTGAAGTTGTGAGGAATTAAACTTCTGGCAAAAAAATGTCCCAGGAATAACACAGTAACTGGCGACACAACTGACATCATTTGCACTGTCTCGACACTATGGTAATCGGCTCCTGAATAGCAAAAAGTATTGGAGTTTGCTTTATCTCTTCAAAACTACACTGAATCAAATATAATTTTGCTTATAACGAAATTTTACAAGTTGTACAGCAGATTGCACGAGTCAAACAGGTGGAACTCATTCTTATGTGATAATCTTCCCTCAATTACTTCAAAGTGTAAATTTTATCCTGCTTGACTTGGAAAGAAGAGGAAAAAATACTTTCAAATGAGGGTAAAATATAAATTTGGGAAAACTTGATTCTCATCATATAACTCTAACTGGGATGGCCCTCGGAAAACATCTTAAGGTTGCTGGCCTCTTGCGCTGATAGCATGAGTAGCGATTGTATTTTAAAACATGCAAACCAATATGGCATCCAGAAAACATGGTAAAGCCTTAGCCAACATCGGAAACTCGCTCCTCAATGATATCTGGGACTGTGATCCCCATGTCCGCAAACCTCTGGGAAGACCTAAAGTAGCTCTTACTCTGCAACACTTACCT
Organism: Hetaerina americana; assembly: GCF_022747635.1. Classification (NCBI taxonomy): domain Eukaryota; kingdom Metazoa; phylum Arthropoda; class Insecta; order Odonata; family Calopterygidae; genus Hetaerina; species Hetaerina americana. The sequence goes on from NW_027287616.1 coordinate 225,570, forward strand.
ACACTGATTGCAAAAGAAACACTTGGTTTTTCCACATAAAATATTTATTCACGACCTAGGTTTCGACGCTCAGCGTCATCTTCAGGTGAAATACAGGCCAAAATCTTTCTTTATATAACAGAAGGAATGGGGACTTTATCATTTAATGGGGAAATATTTATTCACGACCTAGGTTTCGACGCTGAGCGTCGAAACCTAGGTCGTGAATAAATATTTTATGTGGAAAAACCAAGTGTTTCTTTTGCAATATGTATCGTTTCCACAAAGTGACACCTGAAGTTATCTCCTTTACCTACACTGAGATATTTGTCACATGGCATTTGCCGACCCCATCGGCAAACGCCATATGAACAATAAATAAAACTAAATGGGAATCGAACCTTTACAAGACACATGCTGTAAACAGCCCATGGCTGGAAGCAGCTTCTCCTAGGAGCTGTGAAAGACTTGGAAACGTTCTCTCTCTCCTCCAATATGACATCATATTAAAATGCAGAAATCTATCAGGAAGGCAATCAAAGACTTGACAGTGTCCAATGGGTGGTAGGATAGGCTTGTTAGCGGGCACAATCTGGTGCCCAAGGGCTAGTGTGAAGACGTTGAAACTCCCAACTTGTGGATAGTGTTGGAATTGTACCAACTTATTGAAGGCTATTGCTTAAAAGATGTTCTGAATGCAGTTGAAATGGGGTCTTATTAATTTTGCAAATGTTGATGGAAGTGAGGAAACAGAAGTACCCGTTCCCAGCCACTAGTGCTTGGAAACTGGTAATTTTTGTCCAGCCTATCCACCAAATGTAGTTATACTGTTTGCGTGCAAACTAGCAGTGAGCTCCAACCACTGGATTTAGGTACGAAATTGACATCTCCGGATGATTGTGGTAGGAATGTCAAGACAATCGAATTAAGTGGACTGGGTTCTTTAAGGTCATGGGCTTGGAAGCAAATGAAGGATTCTACAATGTGCAACTGCTGCAGGAAGGCAGGATTCTATGTTGGTTGTGATGAAGAAATTTTAGTTGAAGTTACTCGTGGGGGTGATGATATTACAGAAAATGACTGGGATCTTCTTCATGCTAATTGCACGTTCTCAGAGGTGGTCAAATTAGAATATTGCGTTGTGACAATGGAGATACAAAGTGTTGATGACATTTTTCATTAAAACTTGGATGAGGGTGAAGAGGTTCCCCTACCTTCATACCAAGGCAAATGTTTGCTATTTTCACCGTAATAAAAAGGTGCAAGCAAGTGCTTGACAAACTGCAGAAAATTGACATTCAAGTGCATGATATCAATAGGCAGAAGGAATTCATGCTGTTGAAATTATGAGACTTATTTGTTAAGTAATCATGTTAATCATCGGAGAGTTTCAATGGTTCCTAATGGCAAATAAGAATGAAATGAACTTCATTCTTTCTTATTTTTACCAAATCTAATTTCTGTATTCAGAAGTTGATAGATTTTAGTATGTATTTATTTGTAGGGTCTAAAGCTACCTGTAAAGTGCATTTTCATTAAGTTTCTCCTTTAACCATTATTATTTTTTCCTGATGTTGATGAAGTTTTAACTTATTTTATGCTCCAATAAGGAAGGATAATATACTCGCATATTTTATGTAGCCAAGATTTTTTTATGTTCTAGTTATTTTTATTCATCATATATAAATAAGTAGAGCTATAATTTTGGAGATAAATAATAATGTTCCTCTTTTTCAATTTATGTCCATTTCTTATTTTTACCTTCAATCCAGAAATGCCACAATTTCTGGCATTAAAATCATTCGACTCGACCAGGATTCGAACCTAGATCCCTTGATGTCCACGCTGAGTGTTTTAGCCTGCTGAGCTATCGAGACGTCCTCTTACATTCCTAAATTTTGGGGACTTTAATGGAACAAGATGTTGTGATGGAATCCTGTTCAAACATTGTCACAGGCATTTGTAGTTGTGCTCGATGCACCACAGTCCAGAAGGTTCGAGCCAACATTAAACACTAGGGGTGTGTTACCTTTGAAAAATCCTAAAAAATTGTGGGATATGATGCAGCAGTAACGTTTAATTGAGTCATCCACTAAAGGAGCATTTCAATGCAACAATTTCAGGGTGTAAAAATCATTGGCTTTGACTGGGACTGCATTAAAAGTTACTGTCGTGGCATCTCCTGTAGTTTCTTGGAATTTACTGAAGTAATAACACATCTAAGAAGGAAATTCCTTTTCCAGAGATGTGTATTAACTCTCTGGTGTCCTTAGGAAAGTGTTAGGGATTCTGCTGCAGTTTGGGAAACTGCAGTAGAGTAATTATCCAAAAAAAGATGTATCTGTTGCTTTCTCTTTCCACATTATTGTTTTTAACAAGCTTAAATTGTTTAGTTTAATTTCAAAGTGAAATTGTAATGATACCTCCAGAATTTTTTAATTGCCTTGCAATATGCAAACATATTTTTTTTGTACAGAAAATGGGGACTATATTTTTCTATTTCAGCAAGAAATTTAAACTTCAATATCGCCCAAATGAAATTACAATGCAACTTTCCCATTCTTTGTCATACTCGAGCGCATGACGAAGAATGGGAAAGTTGATCAGCAACAATGAAAACTGAATTCATTCACTGAGATCAGCAACAACACTGAAAACCAAAAACATCTGCAGATTAATGAAGACTAAGGGATTGCCACCCTTAACTTTTAAAAGTCATACCAGCAACAACAGAATCTTCATTAGCTACAACTGTTAACCCACGACGTATTAACCTGAGACTTCTTCACAGCAGAATAACAGACATCATCTGTATTTAAAAGTGTTGGTGATCAATTCTGCTTGATCTATCCTGCTTGATTGCGTACCTCGCGCAACTGAGAGCAAGCCCGGCACTTGAAAAAGCCCGTAGGACAAGTGTTTCAATTCAAGATGATCATTCACTTGGCAGATCGCAATCTGAAATAACACCCGTATGGACAAAGGTTCAACCGTGAAAATTAATTGAATAGAGAGAGATGAAGTGATGTGAAATAAGAGGGTTGCTGTTTATATTATGAGCCTTGACAACACTAAGTGCTATCTGACGTTTCCATCTGAAAGTTTGACCCTTCTAATGCTGACTTTCTTCAAAATATTTTGTCATTTGGTCATAACTTGTGATATTTACTGCGACACGAAAATATTGCCTCATTTTAAAAACTGAGTTAACTCTTGAACACTTTGGTGCTACGATAATTTATGACTTTTGATGTGGATTTTCAAGACAGGAGTGCATCGCACTCTTGGTGATGAAGCCCCAACCTTAGCCTCCGTGAAACACTGGGATTACGAATTCCATCTTGGCCGCTGTTCCCTCAGCAACGAACGTCGTCCAAAATTAGTTGTGCCAAAAACACCAATGCTGTGCAAGAACTAGCGAAGAAAGATTGTCCTGTGACTTATCGTGAGATTGAGGTAGCCTTGGGGATTAGTATGAAGAGCATCAATAAGAAATTGCACAAACATTTAGCTATGAAATAAATTTGTTTGCGTTTGTTCGGAGATCAAAACGATGCTCAGGTCAATTGGTGCAAAGCAATGCTCAACAAATACTTCAAACACGGTGCATTTAAAGCTGTGTGTGTATAACATCTACACAGGTGAGGAATCTTGGTTTTATGAGCATGAGCTGGAAACAAAACGGCAACCCACTGTATGGGTCTTCCAAGACGAGCCAAATCCAACAAAAGTGATCGCCTGTTTCTTCGGAATAGCTAGACATGTGGCAACTGCACTGTTAGAGCAACCATGAATTCCGAATGGTGTACGAGCCATTTGCTTGCCAGAAGTGCTTAGTGAAATACGGAAAAAGAAGCGGCAACGAAGGATCATTCTTCATCATGAAAACAACGCAAGCTCTCACAGATCGGCGGAAACAACTACCCATTTGACCGGCCAAAATGTCGAATTGATGGGTCATCCTCCTCACAGCCCTGATTTAATACCAAATAAATTCTTTTTATTCCCGTTTATTTAGAAAAAGTTGTGTGGCAACCATTTTCCGGGGCTCGAAGAAGCCGTCGATACCTTAAAAAAACCATGCTTCGGAAGTACCTCAATCAAAGTGGAAAAAGTGTTACGAAAATTGGTTCGAACACATGCAAAAGTGTATTGATAATCATGGAGAGAACTTCAATAAACAATAAAGTTATTTTCAACCATAAATTACAGTCTTTTCATAATTAGGCTCCAAATATAAATGGCAACCCTCGTAGAAGTAAAGCCAGCACATTGAATTCCTCGGCCTTTCCTCGTTTGTTATCAAGTATTTATTGCACTTGCTGTTGGCGAGTTTAGTTGAGTCTTTAATTCGTTTTATTTTGACCGTCCTGAGTTTTCTGAGCAGGGTTAAATAAATACCTTAATTATATTGTATCAAATGAACACCCCGAATAGGCAGTGATTTTCTTGCTGCTAAAAAAGGTACAAAATACTAAACAGTGAGTGAAATTTGAACTGGTTTCACGAGAATGAGAACAGCTTGAAGGTCACCCATCTCTGCGCACTCTGCTCGAGTGTTTCTTTAAGGTCACTCCACGTAATGTGGCGCAGGTCCAGTGGCCCAGCCACGGCACAACACAAGGGGGCACATCTCATCCACGCGTCCCAAACACACTGCCACGGCCATCATGACTTTGGCGTGCTCATGCCAAGAAGTGACTTGGCCTCCCCCTCCTGCCGCACAAGGTCATCACTCGCATAACGTTCAAGCAGTTCCTGTTTGCGGCGCTGTAGCAGTGCAGCTTCCACTTCTCTCTGGGATGGCACCGGCACGTGCGCCATGAAGCGGGCACGGTGCTGCTGCTGGCTGACGCACGGCCCGTCCATCGAATCCATTTCCCCCTCCTCATCCACGCTATCGTCCTCCGACTGAAGCAGACACAAGAGCACTTTTCACTCAAAAAGCTTGAGATGCACATTTAGTAACACAGGTACATGCTAAGTGCTATGGTTTCAAAAACTCTGCTGGTTGAACATAATAAATTATAAGACTTATGTATCGGAATATCATTTATAATAATTTTTTCAAATATAATTTCTACATTTTGTCACATTCAATGTGATAATTTTTTTTAGCAAAAGGGCATGGATTTAGAAATAGGAAGAAATGTATTAAATTATAATAGCATACTTACAATCGTTCAATGAAAGCTCCTTTTGATATACATCTCAAAAATTAACTACAAATTTATAACGACTTGGCATATATTTAAATGAAAAACATAATCATTATAACTTCTAAGAATAATCAACACTGTCAGTGCGTCAAAGCAATGAAAAGCAGCTTTTTTTTTTAAGCAATGCAGAGCATGTCTCTTCTTGTTAGGTGGCAACAAATTTTTTATGCACAAATAAACTTTCTATGAGGCAAATTATACGTTCCACCGCATTGAAATTATTTTTCCATTGAGAGGACACATGTACTTGATAGACCTTCCGAAACTCATTGCATGTTGACATCTATGGTTATCAAGTGAACCTTGAGGTCGTCCCCCAACTTGAAAAAGGCTCACCTCTCCATCTGGTTCCACAGCGTATATGTTCTCCTCATCTTCCTCCAAGGCCTCCTCGTCGTTGCCCTCCTCGCTCCCCGCCCCCTCCTGCAGCAGTGCCTCCTTCTTGGCCTTCCACACGGCTATCGCCTCGGCCATGGCTGAACAACAAGAGGATGGAAATCAAGACTCCCGCACAAGATGCACCTCTGGCATTTGAGCGCCCATTCCATTGAAGTTGGATCATAGTCAGAGCAGAGCAGAAATTTAATTGGCGAACTAATACAACCTTGAAGCTAAAATCAGATACATCCACAAACTTAATAATCTGGCTGAAGAAATCAATTTGACAATTTTTCTAATGAAACAGAAATACAGGGTGCATTCTGAAAGTGATGCAATTATTTAACTGACGTAATTTATTAAAACAGATGTGCACAAACACTTCAAATTCTCCATAGCAGAGTCCCCATAATCCTCACCAATCATTTTGTCAGCCACCTCAAGAGATTTTTTCAGTTGAGCACAAAAAAATTATTAAAAACTTAAATCGTGTAACATTGCTCGATTGTCGATTCCATTTTTTTCAGGACACGGTCGGCGCACAGCGGTTTGCAATGACTAATCTGCTGCTGCGTCCACAGCTTGAAGTGCACCGAGACTGGGTTCGCGGCTAAGCTTAGAGGGTGTTTCAAAAACTTGGAATTTTTGGGAAACCTGCAAGAGCATGGACCAATGGATCCTCCCCCACCCACCCCAAGTGATTTGATCCAACTCCATCCAACTATTAGGCAGATGTGACAAATGGTGCTTTCTCATGGCTCTGTTGCTATTGCTTTAGAAAAATGAAAAAGTAGAAATGCAGCATACATTTTTTAACAAATTTAGATATTTCCCCGAGTTCACTCATTTGAAATTATTCTAATTTGCTCATTCGAGCTACATTGAGACGGGAACTAATACATTGAATGAATCCAGGGATGTTCATTTCAGGCGATAATGTATCAACTCATTGCCATCTCTCTTGCTGCTTGTTAAAATGTAATAATGTATGGATGTAAAAAAAATTGGAGGAAAGATGCATTGTTTTTTTTACTTCAGTTATAATGGATTTCCACAAGGTTATGCCTGCAAACATCGAATATATATGAACGGGCAATTTGTGTAGTAACCAACCACGTGTGTTAAACATATTATTGGAGTGATCAATGTGAGCAGAAGACAAACCTTTCCTTTCGGCCTCTTGCTCAAGTGGGATCAATATTCCATCGTCATCATCCCTGTAGCCATAGTAGTCAGCATCAATGTCCTTCATGAGCTCGGCTCGTGTCTTCCTCGGGGGCGGTGGTGGCTCCTGTTCAAACAGTTCCCTCACACCTACAATAAAACAAGAGGACATCTGCTTAGAATAATGGTGCATTAATACATATATTGTTGCATAGATACGATATTTGGTAATTATACTTTTGAGGAACCAATTGGCTTTCTAAGTTGCATTTATCTCGTAGTGAATACCGTGCAGAGGGCCCTGGATGTTATGCTCAAGTCATGAGCATAGGGTTTGCATTCATAGGCAAATGGAGGGATTACTGTTTGAAGTACTGTGTCAATTTCAAAGAGAAAAATGTCATGATTGAGGAGACATGGTCAAATACATGGACAATCCAACAGAAAAGACGACTGCCTTTGTTGGCCAAGCTCAGTTAACTGTTTTCACGATCAGCAGGCCCTAGATCTTATACTACGTCAAAGGGTTTTCAGAATGTACAGGCAAATAGGGAAGTAATACTTAATGTACTGTGTTGATTTCAGGGAGATTAATTTTTTGGTTTAGAAGATAGAGTTGACCACTTTGTGGAATAGGATTGAAAAGAGGGTACCAACATGTGCACGTTGGGTCAAGTTCAGGCAACTCTGGAATTTAAGAAGGATCAGAATCAAAACCTGAAAAAATGAGGAATTGAGAATAGTGAGGGGGTTTGAAAACAATTGTAAAATTAGTCTGTTGTCAGCCAGTAGATTCTTCCGATGCCTAAGACAGATACTAAACCCAATTCCTGCATTTGATTTCTGGTTCGACCTTGGAAGTGAGATTCTCAATTCTCTCAATTGAAAACGACTCACTAGCTCTAAAGACTACATAAATGTGGTTTAAAAGTATACTTTTACTTAGATATTAATATTCAGTCTGCCAAATGAGTCTCTCACCCATTTTACCAAGACCCAAATGCACTTATTATGGTTTAATTTACTAATATGAATTCATTAGAGATACATCAATGCCCCATCAACATTTACCATCCGAACACTGATTCCATCTCATTTGTCTCACCTGGAAGGTCTTTCGCGGCACCAAAATACTTATATCCGCGATTGCCTGGTACTTCCTTTCCCTCGTGATCCAACATCCGCGGACCAATCTTGGCGTAGTCTGGGCCACCTATTTCACGTATCTGGGCCTCCCAGTGGCCTTTCTCACGCAAGAGTTTATTGATTTCATCATTTAAATCTCTGATTCGAAATTCACCCAGGCCAGCTGGAAGTACGAATAAAAAGTGTTATAATTGATCTATTTCTCTACGTTAACACACACAACAAAGTGGAATACCAACCATTTTGAATCTGAGCAACCTTTTTGGCGATTTCCCTGATAATCTGCATACGCCATTTTTCGGCTTTAGCCAAATCTAAACACTCTGATGCAAGATATGGCCTGCGTTCCTTGTCTTTTCCTTGGTCTTGTATTTGGGCAGCCCTCCATCTCGCTAAAGTAGTCCTAATTAAAAATATGCAGTTTCATTCATTTAAGAGATAGATATAGTCAGTATTTGGATCCAAGTACACCATAATCATCACATTACATCTACTTAATACCCCGCAAGCCGCCGCAAGGGCGTGTGGCGGGGGGTGCTAGGACACCACCCGTAATTTAGAAGAGAAAAAGAAAAAAAAACGCATGCAATAACGACAAAATGATATATAAAAAAAAACATGGCATACATTCATGCATGAACACTTACACCCCACACACATGCAAACACTCAAACTACCAACTAATATACACATGCACCTGAAAGTATACCTAACAACTCTATAGTGTTTAATTTTGTTCCTACTCGTAAATTCAACGTTTTTAATATTTCTAAAGTGACTTCGGTTTCTTGCTATTATGATTTCTGATTGTTCGGGGAAAGAATGAGACTTTGTATCTATCTGTACTGGAATCTATCTCCCTTATTTTATCGTTGTGGTCTGATCTACCTAAGTAGTGTGGGGCCATTATAATTCCTTCAGTGTCATAGTTAAACTCGTTTGTTCTGAACCTTTCTAAAAGTCTAAGCCTCGCTTGTTCTCTCCGCACTTCAAGTGGTTCCCAGCCTAAATCCCCTAAGAGACCTGTCACACTTGTGTTTTTATCATAACAATTTTTAACGAATCTAGCGGATTTTCTCTGGACTTATCTAATTCTTTTTGCCAAATTTTCTCCCATGGATCCCAAATACTTGCGGCATATTCCAAATGAGGTCTAACTAGAGCAAAATAACACCTCTCTTTAACTTTTTCATTACATTTCCCCACCACCCGTTTTATGAAGCCAAGTTTCTTTAAAGCTGATCCGCATATTGTCCTGATATGTGCTCCCCATGAAAGGCGTGGTGTTAGAACAACCCCCAAATATTTAACTTCATTGGCCGTAGTCAATACTGAACCCTCTATTTTGTAGTTTATATCCTGTTCCTCGCTTCCTTTATTCCAAAATTTCAAAACTGCACACTTATCTATATTAAGTGTTAATCCCCATTTATTGCACCATTCCGAGATATTGTCTAAGTCTCTAGAGAGTAGCTCGCGATCTAGTTGGCTCCTTATTTCCCTGTATATCACCGTGTCATCAGCAAATAACCTTAGATAGCTACTGACGTGTGTGCTTAAGTCATTTATGTATATTAAGAACAGAAGAGGCCCTATTACACTTCCCTGGGGGACGCCCGAAGTTACATCTCTCTCCGTTGAGCATAACCCATCTATGACTACTATTTGTTTGCGGTTTGACAAGAAGTCTCTAATCCAATTAATTATTTTCTCATTGATCCCATAGTATTTAAGTTTATGTAACAATTTATTGTGTGGGACTTTGTCGAAGGCTTTTTTGAAATCCAGGAATACTGCATCGACTTGTGTGTTGTTTTCTCCCGATCTAAGTATATTGTGAATGAAGAGACCAAGTTGTGTCTCGCAAGATCTGCTTTTCCTAAATCCGTGCTGGTTGTGGATTAGTATTTCCCTACTATCAAGAAATCTCATAATGTTAGTGACAATAATGTGTTCCAATATTTTACAAGAGATCGATGTTAAAGAAATGGGTCGGTAATTGGTTGGTTTATCCCTATCGCCGTCTTTATAGATGTGGCTTGTATGGGCTAGCTTCCAGTCGCGAGGCACTGAGCCTTCTTCTATCGATTTTAGAAAAACAATATGTAAAAATGGGGCAATGTCGTCAGCTAATTCCTTTAATATTCTAGCAGGTATTTCTTCCGGACCAGGTGCCTTGTTTGCTTTGATAATACGGAGCAGATGTAATATTCCCTGCTTGGTCAGTGTAAGATCACTCGTGTTCCCCGGGTGGGTGTGGAAGATCGTTTGGTGCGTTTGTGTTTTTGTTGTAGACGCTCTGGAAAAAATGGTTTAAAATATTTGCCTTTTTCATGCTATCTGTAATGATTTCTCCATTTTCCGTCTTCAAAGAGTGAACAGTGGGACGTTTACCCTGTATTTCCCTAACATAGGACCAGAATGACTTTGGATTTTCCTCAAGATATTCGCTTAGCATTTTATATTTAAAAGAGTGTAGTGCTGTGCGCATACTACTTTTCGTCTTACTACGACATTCTTTTAGTTGCTGTTTGGTTGTATTCATATAAATTATATCGCCACTTTTTAAACTCTTTTTAAGATTCGACTGCAGTCTTCTTTGCTTTCTTAATGCCGATCTGACTTCCCCGTGGTACCATATAGGTTCCTTGCTATCGCATTTAAGTTTGAATAGGATGAACGTCTTCATTCCTTCATGTAAAATATTTAAGAAATATTTCCAAGCGTTCTCTGTATCGATTGTCAGTGTTTTAGTCTTGTATTCGGGAAATTATTTTTTTTTAATATTCCCATTGTCCGTTAAAATTTGCCTTGTTGAGTAAGTATATGTCACGATTTTCTTTTTTTATTTTCGCCAACTTAGTTTTTAACTCCGCAAAAATAGCCTTATGGTTACTGATTCCGTCCATCAAAACAATGTTTGTTTCGATTTCGGGCGTAGAAGTCGCGAAGGTATCAAGTATGCTGGGGACCCGTGTTGGTGATTTAACAATTTGTTCTAAGGAGTGTTTTGTGAATATATGAATGAGTTCTTGGCATGAATCTCTGTTTTTGGCAGATTTTCCTACGCAGTAGTTGTCCCAGTCAATTGACGGTAGATTTGTGTCACCAGCGATTATAGTAATACTGTTGCTTTGTCTGCTGCTGATAGTGGATATTTGTTCGTCGAGCTTGTGTAGGACATCTGTGTTAGAATCTGGGGGTCTATAAAATGAACACACGTATAGGCTTCTGCCGTTGTAGTCCTTAATGTTGCACCAAACGCTTTCTATGTCATCTACGTCGCATTCATATCGTTGGCTACTAAGATGTGACTTTACTGCAATGAATACCCCCCCACCCAACCTATTTGGTCTGTCCCTTCTGTAAATTGTGAAACCGTTTGGAAAAACCTCATTGTTTGCTATATCTCCCGTGAGCCAACTTTCCGTTCCAACTACTATGTCTGCGTTTGTACTGACAAAAATATGTTCAATATCCGATATTTTGTTTCTAATGCTACGGCAGTTTAATGTTATAATTTTAATATGGCTAATAACTTCTTGTTTTTCGGTTTTATGTACGCTAACAAAACTGTTTTGAGATCTTATTACATCCTACATAGCCAGTATACTCAGGCAAAACTTTGTAATATATAGTTAAAAGAAATAGAAGCTATAGCTTTCAACTCACATTGCCTTTTCCGCATTACGGGCCTGTTAAATAAATGGAAATGCATATAATATTATTTGCCCACAGATACCATTGTATATGTTTCAGACATTAGGGTAAATATCACGCAATTGAGATAAAATAAATGAAGGGAAAGCTCTTACCATTGTTTACGTCTTTATTTGATTTATTTAACAAGCAGCCAAGGACGAGGAGCTGAAGTACTTCTGTGAAGTTCAAGCGCTAATGTTTTGTTCCGACGGCAGAATCGACGGAATCATAAACACGCCACAAATTTATATCGAAAGTCAGTCCATTCCGTTCGTTCCTAACGTTGGTTTTGGATATACTTTCTTTGCATCTGGAATGTAATCTGTCAGATATTTATTTCAATATAGATTAATTGTAATTTAAAAATCGATATAATTGAAATTCGGTATAGAGAGAAGATTTTCATATATTCGGTGTTCACGTTAATGTCAATCGATATTCATATCGAACAGACTTTCTGCAAGCGATGTGTGTGTTCCTATTTCCATATGCTTGAATTTTATATTGTTGAGTTCTGTGCTTTGTAGTGATTTTATTCGTGATTTATATTATTTTGCAATGAAAAGCTTTTCACTGTCGCTCGCGTATTGCATCATCGTTGTTTCAACGTGCGTTGTTTCGGCATAACGTATTGTTTCTAGCTATGTGCAGTTAGTATTACCAACTTCATGATGACATATGCCAGCATGGCTGAAAAGAAACATACCAAAGAAGTGTTGACAGTTTTAGCGCTTTGCATACTGTGGTATATAATAAGTTCTAGTAATAATGTTATAGGGAAAATGCTCCTTAGTGAGTTCCCTTACCCTGTAACAGTGACTATGGTTCAATTTTCATCAATAACACTGTATTCAGGTCCTTTCTTTAATTTATGGGGTATTAGGAAATTTGTTGATATAAGTTGGAAATACTACCTCAAAATGATAGTCCCGCTTGCTCTGGGAAAATTTTTAGCATCGGTACTCTCACATGTCAGTATATGGAAAGTTCCAGTTTCTTATGCGCACACCGGTAAGCAGTATGTGTGATTACACTGTTTTCCATGTGGTTCATGTGTGTCGTTAACTTAATAAATGTAAATTTGTCATTGCAGTGAAAGCCACGATGCCTCTCTTCACTGTGGTGCTATCAAGAATTATTCTTAAGGAGAAACAAACCTTTAGAGTGTATCTTTCCCTTGCACCAATTATTATTGGTGTAGCAATTGCTACGATGACTGAGCTTTCATTTGATGTTATAGGTCTTGTTAGTGCACTTATAGCAACGTTGGGTTTTTCGTTACAAAATATATTTTCTAAGAAGGTAAGAATTTTGTTTAATCAATATGAAATATTTTTTGGATTTTAATGCTGTTTTCCAACCATCATGGTAATTCGTTTGATGTTTACTATTGCATGACTTAAATTTGTTTATCATTGCTTTTGATGAGAAAAATATATTTGTGACCTGTAGTCATAACAATTTGAATCCATTTGGGTATAACTCTATTGCTTAATAGCATTGCTGTGGTTATCATGGAACTCTCATAATTTATTTCAGGTACTTAGAGATTCAGGAGTTCATCATTTACGTTTGTTGCATATCCTAGGTCGACTTGCCCTAATAATGTTCCTTCCTGTTTGGATGTTATTAGATTTGCAGTCGTTGATACAAGAACAAATGTTGGTGAGTTGAAAAATTGGAAAATCATGTTCCCTTAGTTGTATTAGGTTTTCATTTTTGAGGTTGCATATTAAGCAATTTGCATATTAAGCAATTGCCCTGGTACTTTGGTGGATTTTGGTTGTTATCACCATAATGTAATGCCCGATGGTTGAGAAAGAGGTAATGGGGGTTGGACCCAAGTGGAATGGCTTAGGAAGGAAAAGGAAATAACTTACTCAAATTGTTTCCACTGTTTGGAGACTGGAGTACTTGTAGGCTGTGTTGGTTTCCGGAAGATGATTTATGTATTTCTGCGGGTGTCTGAGAATTGAGATATTTTATGAGTGACAGAGCGGCCATGTGACATAATAAATACAAAATGAAATTCACAATAAACATTCATGACCAAACTCAGAATTCTGGGCAGTCTCTCTAGAGAAAGTGATTCCTAATTTTTTCTGATTATTTTAATGCCACTCCTGTAGGAAAGGGGATGGTGAACACTCTCGCCAACTCCCTGCTTGTCATTAAAGGCTGGGGGGAGGCTGCCCAAAAAAATACGAGCCAGCGAGGGATGTGTCTGGACAGTCTAGCGGGCGAACTGTCTCTGTGCAGCGATGTTACATGGCCTGTGGTCCACCCTGGCGTTGCTCATGTTTGAATGCCGTAAGGGTGAGGAGGGAGGCCGAGTGACCTCCTTTGACCCCAGGTTTTCGGTAAATGGGTGGCCTGAAGCTATAATTCACCCAGCCAACCGGCTTCCAAGTTGCCGTGTATTGGTGGCCAGTGTGTGATTGATGGGGGTAATCGTCAGTGTTATGGATTTTGAGGCCGCATGCTCTGACACCATGACCGGTATGCTATGCCCCTCTCATTAGTCCTGATGACTTTGTGTGGTGCAATGTTTTTGGTACAATTTCCTTACCGAAAAGATCCCAATCTGGACACAGAAGATGGTTTTTTGTATGTAGAAAATAGTTGATAAAGAGCTCTCTGGGCAAAAATGAAAGATTGACAAAAGTGATCCCAGTTCTAATCCACGTTTAGGTTTCAACTCCTGTCCCAGGTAAATTGCATTCTATTTACAAAAATTAAAGGGGCGGCTTCCTTATCAAAACATCCAGCAATATACATTGACAAACTCTAGTGCATGCCGGAGCCAAAGTTGAGACCCAGGGGGCTATGAACACGTGAGGAAAAGAGTCATCTCGCATGATAACCTTCCAGTTGAGGAGGATATTCAAAGGAATTCATCTGCCTCTCATGGGGTCGTCTCAGGGTCACTGTGAAGCATTACAGATACTCAATAAACACTTCCTCATTGGTATTAACATTGACCATGGAGAAGATTCTGTGCAAGGTGAAGGTCGGCTGTGAAATTGTTTCGGTTTGCTCATTCATTCCAAACCCTAAAAGATCGTTTAACTACCAGCGCTTTGGCCACAAGCATGTGCGATGCCAAGGACAACCATCCCGTCTGAGCCGAGGCCAGAAGAAACATGATGAAGAACTAGGCTTCTCTGAGCCTCAATGTGTCCCATGAGAAAGTGCAACTTTGTTTGTGCAAAATATTTTTATTCGATGCATCATGTCATAGGTTATGTGAAAAATCTGCATCACCAGGTGTGGTTAAAAAAGTTCCCGGGTGCCCCTTGCAATGCAGGGAGGTCTTTTCATCCGCCCCCAACATACTCCTTGATGAATGCTCAAAAGTCAAAGAGGAAGGCAAGAAGGTGCAAATCAAAATGATGGGAAAATGATTCATCTTGAGTTGCGTGGAAAGCGTTGTGTGCTGGACGCACCAACCTATTTGCGATCCTTCCCTGCCATCCACGCCAACCGAGGAAGTGGAACGCAAGAGAGACTATGGAAATGGAAGTCAAACCAGCGAATGCAAACGGAAGGGTAGACCTCAATAAACTAGAAGGGGGCAGGGATTGTCCATGGCCATCTGGTAGGACCTTAAACCTCCAGGGCAACCTTAGAGATGCCCTTCAGGGCCATTTTGGTGTCAGTTTCAACTCGAGAGCATCATATTTTCTGTAATGTGTATTTCTTGGAGAGACCCTGGGCCTCGAAGCAGTTTGGAGTTACTTGTGAGACATCTACCAATGTCATTCTTCTCTCTCACTGAGATTTTAAAGCTCATTCTACCTTATGGGAGGGCATTGATTGTGCATATAACAATTAGGGATGCATGGTAACAAATGGGAATTGGGATGTTGTGGTGGCTAATGTAAGGCCTGAGTTCGAATCCCAGTGGTGGTCGGATTTTTCAGTTGTATCCCAATACCGGAGTGGGTTGCTTGGGAGGAGAGCCCTTGGGGTGAGTGCCATGTCTGTCCATTGGGTGGGACATGAAACTGTAAACCTCTTGGTGCTAGAAGCAGGCAATTGCTGGTGCTGGGTTTCTCTACACCCTCTCTTCCCCGAGCGGGCTATCCTTACCATATTACTCACAACCCCCCCAATTGTTGCAAATGACCTCGGCTGTTAATCGCCTTCCCCAACTACTAATTTTAGCAAATTTTGCGGACCATTTTATTTAGTTTTAGTAATTAATGGAGGAAAGAACGACTTGGACTCTTTTAAAGACCACTTTTTAAGAATTAGCCTTTCAATGTACTCTGGCTGGGATAATTTTTGTTGCTATCAGTTTCAATCTCCTCAATGGAGTCATGCCTGGGGTTTGCCTTGTTTGGGATGCAGTGAAACTAGGATCTGAAATCTCTGAAAAATGAATGAAAATGAATCCTTTTTTTGTGTGTGTGAAGAAATACTAAGTTTATTTATTCTGTGAAAATGAAACCGATTAGAGATGTGAGTAATTTAAAAATTTTAATGTTATTATCTTTAAAATAGATGAGCGAAAAGAAGAAGTTTGGCGGTAGATTTCATTATGTATGTCATCGAAATAATATTGCATTGGAGTTACTACAGTTTTTGTGTATGTAATTTTCCTTTCACCACATTTAAGTATTATTGTGTTTACATCTGGGATTTGGCAAGTTAAAATTTGATGAACCTTTATGTTATTGCATTAAAGAAATTATATTTTTTAGCTCATCCTAATGTATAAGTTTTCCATGAATTTTTCTCCTTTCTGATCTAGTTCCAGAACAATGGATATCGAGTAGTTCTCCTACTTTTCCTTGATGGAGTTCTCAACTGGTTCCAAAACATTGTGGCCTTCAGTGTGCTCTCACTTGTCACCCCATTAACCTATGCCGTGGCATCTGCATCCAAGCGGCTATTTGTCATCGCAGCATCTCTCCTTCTTCTTCAAAACCCTGTTACAATGACCAATGTTGTTGGGATGGCTTTAGCCATTTTTGGAGTCCTTTGCTACAATAAGGTACGTAATTATTTTATTTTGTGTTTCATCCAGCCTGTAAAATATGGCATTTTGAATAGTAATTGATAATAATGGTGTCCTTAGTTGTTTACCTATTATACCGTAGGTTAGTGGAAAAAAAATCTAACAATTTGACTGGTGCATTGTAGTTCTGTGTTTTGGGGTCCTCTTGATACTTTGAGCCAAATCCAGGCTTTATGTTTTCTGGGCACCGGAGTAATCTGGGAAACTGTATGGCTATGTGGTCTGTGCATTAAATGCACGAATTGGTGACATCTGCCGGCTATGCTGCGGGCTGTAGCCCCCGCCCACTAGCAGTGCCAGTTTGCCTGAGATTCAACGGGCCATTGGTGCTTGGCGGATCGTTGAGCTATACCAGTTTTGTTAGTTTCAGTTGTCCTTGTTTCTATTGTTTGTGGAAAATGGAAATTGGCGAAATCACGGAGCAACGAATCAACATCAAGTATTTTGGTGAAGTGCAGTGGTAAAAGTTACCAAGAAGTAACGGAAATGTTGACAGCTGTTTATGATGATAATTATCTGAAGAAAACTGTCTGAAAGAAGTTTTCAAGTGGATTAGGCGTTTTAAAGATGGGCGACAGGATGGCACGGATGATGATGCAAGGGCGGGACGACCTTCAACCCCCTGTGTTGGCGACAACATTGATCGTGTGTGGTCCCTTGTCCTTACCGATCGTCGAAAAACTGTCCGAATGATGTCTGATGAACTGAATTTAGGAAAATCGACAGTGCACACTATTTCAACCGAACGTGGTGGATGGACCCTTCACCATGACCACGTGCACCAATGCACATTCAGCATTAATTGTTTGCCAGTTGCTGGCAAAAAAATTCAATGACCTTGATCCTTGATCATCCTCCGTATTTGCCAGATCTCACCCCCTGCGACCTTTCCTATTCCCCCTAAATGCAAAAATGTAATGAGGGGACTTCACTGGGAAGATGTGGAAGACTCAATAAAGGGAGAAACGATGAGACAACTAAAATTCCTAACTGCCGAGGAGGACTTCCAAGGGTGCTTTATTAACAGTGCATGAAAAGAAGAAGATGGAATAAGTGCATAGCGACGAATTGAGAATACATTGAAAAAGGGAACAAAATAGATGTAGACTAAATATTGCAAATTAAAGTTTTTATGGCCTCAGTTTGCATATTTATCGGACGGGGTACCAAGAAATAAACTGAACTTGGCCCTATGAATAACGGCGGCTACAGTACACCCGTCAATGGAGGGGCTACTTCCGTGGTAATTGGAACCGGCATTACAGGACTAGTATTCATATAAATGTCTGCTTTGATGGCTCAGTGTATGTCTTGAGGGCACAGAAAGTATGAAACAGTATCAGGTGATTAATTTAATAGTGCTACTGGCTGCCATGGCAGCAGGGCAAGTGAATCAGTAATGAATGGAGGCAACAGTGTTGTTTTTAAATCATGGGAAATGTGCTGTTTTGCCAGGTTCAAAGAAATTACTGGTTGGTGACAAATTTATTCCAATTTGTTAAGCATGTTGCCTCCGCCTGAACGTCAGGAAGTGTAAAAGAAATGTCATCATTGCATTGTACACTATTTGTTTGGATGAGATATCTTTTGGTGCCACAATGCGTAATTACTTCTATATCAGTTGAAATGTAGATCTTCTTCCATGCTTGAGATTGAGAAGAGCATCCAGGAAGTATGACATCAGCTAATATGTATTATTATTAATTTCTTTTTTTCTTATGAACATAATCTTTGAAAAGATGCACGGAATGTTAAGTGCTCCTAAAGACCGCCATCATGACTTATTATTAAATGCCTCTGCTAGTTTACAGATCAGCCAACTGACTCTTAAATTTAAAAGATCATGTTGTGAATATTTATTAATTGATAAATATGAAACTATTGGATATCAAATTTTTAATGTAAGGTTGTCAGCAATGTGCAATTAGATTGCCTTTTGTTTATATCTCATGCCTTGGAGTTTCGTGTCTACTCTTGGTGATTTTGTAAATATCCGAGGACTCTTAAAAGTCAGGAAATGGCAATGCAAACAAGGGCATCGAGCTTTTATTAATAAAATGCATTGATCTTCTTTTAATTGGGTAAAAATCAATGGTGATAACACAGGTAGAGCAATAACTTTCCTTTTATTTTCAAAGGAAAGCAAATGAGGAATTGCGAGGCATGGTGGTGGGGAGAAGAGAGGATTGTTTAGTTATTTAACGACTTCATTGGGGCTAGATTGAGACTTCATCGTCACTTCTTGCACCTAACCCCTAAACATTACATTGATGACAATCTCAAGCACCCAGATGTTGGGAGAGCTCCAAAGGAGGCAGGAAAAATGGATGCAGAGTGTTTAGATTGTCAGTGGGACGTTGAAGAGTGTGATGGAGGGGAGAATGTCAGGCAAACGGGGAAAGGGTGGGAACGGGATAGGGATGTGGACGGGATGAAGGAAGTACACGGAGATGAAGAGGGACTTGTCGTAGAGCAGGATGTTGGGTTGTGTTTTGCTGGGAGAGACAAGGGAATTATCATTGCATTGTTACGTAGTCGTGTCCGCCAAAGACATACCTTACCCAGTTGAATATCTATGATGCAAATAAACTTTTGCGTTGGAAATGCTTTTGAAGATGTTTGAAGGGAGGTTTTCAGGGATGGTTCCAAAACCTGATATAATTTGCCCTGCCTGATTCTTCAAAAACACACTATGTGCCTACTAATATTTTATGAGAAATGTAGCTGACTATGATTCATAATTATGGATAAATTCAAGCAGCGGATTAATTCAGAAGGGTGATTGGAAAGAATCCAGGGGTTTCATGGTAATTTTGCGCAAAACTGAATCTTGTTCAATCTCGATTTTATAATTTGGTAGAATTGCTCCAACATGAAAGTGGAGGTATCTTCTGCATCAGCAATTACATTGGAAGTGTCAACATAGAGCCTAATGCTACAACGCCATGAGGGTAACTACATTGCAATTTCAGCAGTGAAATATTCAAACTACATACCTCAAGGGGCAAATTCAGTGTTGCTTTATTATTAAATGCCTCCAAATATGCTTACTCAATTTCTCGATGCCTATTCCATGCCAGCTTCAATCCATCCACCAATGATTGATGTGATTTTCCCTCCATAAACACAGTAATCAACCCGAAGGTCGGTTTGGTAGGTGATGGTAGAGTTCACCCAGTACTAAGCCCTATACGGCGTGTGAAATTCACACATCAGGGTAGGGGGGCCAGTTCCTTTTCCTGTGCCGGTCAGTTTCTCAGGAAGATATGGCACCCGAAAAATCACACAGCTTGGGTGGAGCTGTGTGTTCCCATAGAGGCTTGCCTGGGAATCAAACCTGGGCCCTCTGGTCAGTAGTCCAATGCTCTACCCCTGGGCTACCACAACCCATGATATTCCCTCATGCCATATTTCTTGAAAAACTATGATAGTACTGCAGCAACAAGCGAATGAGTTAAGCTATTAAGTTAGCTGATGATACTGTCCCCTTAGATGACACACAAGATGTGAAAATCTACAAAGAGTGTCTCACATTTTTTCAAATCTTCGGAGTGTGCTGCAGTACATAGTCATCCAACAGCAGCAGAGACACTTAAATGGCTTTCCATCATACTTATATGAATATAAAAAGATTGGTTAGTCATTCATCTTGTTAATTCTTCCTGCTAATTGATAAGCATTGTCTTTAGTAATGCCAATAACTTATGTTCAAAATGTATGATTATAATGGTAAAAATGAAGTTCAACAATCGTTAAGTATCAATTATGTCAAGTATTCAGATTGTTTGAGTTTTAATGCTTGACCAAGTTTCAGTAAACATGCAATCGTGAGTACAGGCTTCATTCTGAAACTAAATAAACTGGGTGTTTAACTATGTACATCAAAGATTCAAACAGAGTCTGAGTACACTTTGTGCATGCCTTGTGGTTAAAGCTTAAAAGTGACACTAATGGAGAGTCATAATACCAGATCTGTGACCAACAAAGATCATTATTTGAAATGTCATGAAATAATTGACTTTGTAATTCCACACACTTTATTTAAAAACACACGTCCCAAGATATAGTATTCTCCGCCATTTGGCAGTGGGATCTTTTACATGTTCGGGGTTGTAAATGTGGCTTAAGGCTATTTTTGTAAGTTTATTCCGGTAAAGTTTATTTATTAGATCTTCTGAATACCCATTGTTTACTGCTAACGTTTTAATTACATTAAGTTCCTTATTTACATTGAGTTCCTTACATTGAGTTCCTATGTCAAAATTCAATGTAAATAAGGAACTTAATGTAATTAAAACGTTAGCAGTAAACAATGGGTATTCAGAAGATCTAATAAATAAACTTTACCGGAATAAACTTACAAAAATAGCCTTAAGCCACATTTACAACCCCGAACATGTAAAAGATCCCACTGCCAAATGGCGGAGAATACTATATCTTGGGACTATTTCTCAAAAAGTAATTAAAAGTTTACCTAAAGAAAAAATTAAATGTGCCTTTTACAGTCGTTCATGCCTTAAGAACCTGATCTCTCACACTAAAGACAAAGTCCCCGAAAACGAGAGGAGTGGAGTGTATGAGTTAAAGTGCTCGGATTGTAGCACAAAGTATATTGGACAAACAGGACGGAAATTTAAAGAAAGGATTAAAGAACACCAAACATGTGTAAAAAATAAGAACATAACATCCCTCTTTGCAAAACACCTCATCGAAAGTGATCACAAAAGTGACTTTGTGACAAAAATTATTCATTTTGAAGAAAAAGGTCAAAGGCTCAATGCTTTGGAGCAGTTAGAAATTTTGAAATGTGTCCGTTGGAAAGATGATCTTGCCAACGAAATTTTGTATCCCTCCCACTCCCCACTCCTAGACCTACCACTCTTCTAAATCAAAAATGTAATTCTCTTTTCTTCCCAGCTACATTGTAACCTTTTTACCCCTCCGACCTCCCTCTCTGACCAACCCCCCCCTCCTATGATCAGAAGGTATATATAGCCAGCGTGCTTCTATGAGGACCACCTGATGATGACGTTCAACGTCGAAACCTGGGTCGTGTGTTTTTAAATAAAGTGTGTGGAATTACAAAGTCAATTATTTCATTACATTTCAATATGTTATGCAAATTCCACAAAGTTACGCCTGAGACAACAAAAGATCATTATTATTAATGTTCACTTAGCTTTCTCTCTTCCAATGTCAATTAAGCGTGCCAATGCTTCATACAGTCTACCCCGCCCATTCACTGAGCAATCCATTTTTGCTACCTCCCTTTCCCTTAAATGATTAGTTCAATTTCCATCTAGTTTTAAGGTTTAGAATTCCAAGTAAACTACATTTTGAAGTCAATCAGGCCTAATTTGTTTTCATACATAGTAATAATGTACAGCATCTTAAGAATTGAAATTCAATTTATTAGGTTTTAATGCATGCAGGAAATAATATATCAACCTCCAGTACAATATAGTAATTAGGAAATTTCCTTTGCAAAATCAGAATTTGGAACGGTGGTGGTTTATGTTCAGTAATTGACTGTTTAATCATTCTCAAGTTCACAGTGAGCTAGTGTTTGCTTACTTGGTGCTTGTGAAGAACTTGTGTGGGCTGCTTTGAAGGTGGCTGACATTCCTGATCATATCTCAGTAGAAGTATGCGTAGAGAGTAGCGAGATGCACAAGAGTAAAGACCTCGTTTTCCCAAATGAAAGGAAGTTGCCATGGATGCTACATCTCTTTGGTGGTACTATTGGCAAAATGTTTCAAAGGAAGCCCCGCATGCTAAATGGTACTTGGGGGGAAACAGACAATGCTTGATGTTTTTCATGGCATGAGTCAGCATTGAATGAAGTTAAAGAGTGAACAGAGATCCATCATCATCAGTGTGTCGGAAGCATTGCATGCATAATTTCATCATGTTGTGTCAGTAAGAGCAAGCGAGGAACTTCAAACTGTTGAGGATTACTGATATGTGATGCCTGCCTATGAACTGTTTCTACTAAATCATGAGGTTTTTGAGGCATGATGAAAACTCACCAGGAACTTAACACTGAATGCCGCGTTTATTTATTCGGTGATCATGAATGAAGTAGAGGCTCGAACCATTGAATTCAGGAACTCAACACTTGATACCGCCGATAAATAAAAGGGTGATAAATATGGTTTTGGTTTTCTTTGCCGGGAATACATTCATAAAAAATTACTTACTTTTTTGAGGTTTCTTCATTTGAATGTTTGAAAAACTGATTTTGAGAAAAAAATTGGAGGACTCAAATGCTGGCTTTCCCAGGTGTGATTAATTAGTAAGTATAATCTTTACAAAACTAAATACTGTTTCATACTATAATTGCATTAAGCATGGTTTGGGCATTGTTAGTGATATGGTTAGCCAGCAATGAGTCACATCGAGGTGGCATGTAATTAGTTTTCATAGCATCATAGCAATAGTCCTCGAGAGACTGTGGCGTACAGGGAAGCCACTGTGAGTGAAATGCTACAGATGAATAACATCGCACAACTTCGTTAGGAACTTCACAACAGACAAGACAGCCGTTAGTTGGGAAGTCAAGAAGGACCTCAAAGAAAAGAATGGACATTCTTTGCGTTCTAATCACAAAGAGGGAGTTATAGTAATAAGGTAGTTATCAAATAGCAATCCTACTAGCAGGTGGTCCGTGAGAATCGTTAAGGAAAAATGATACATTTGTAGGAAATGTATGAACTAAATACCATAAAATAAAATAGTTATTATGAAGAAATATAATATTATGATGAGGGTATTGAAAGCATACATAATCCACGGGTATATGTGTTCCAAGTATATGTGTTTCTTAAAAGTATAGTAAGTATACATTTGGTAATGTCTCTTGATTCTATCAGAAATTTTGCATTTCATGGAAAGATTTGGTAATGTCTCTTGATTCTATCAGAAATTTTGCATTTCATGGAAAGCGAAATGCCTGTGCAACAAAACTACAAATAAAGGATTAATTGTATTTTATTAAAGTAGCTGAATAATGCAGTTAACTCATTAGAGTGCATGTATGTGAAAAGAGCATGGTATAATCATACTTAAATGGCAGGAGTGAAAATTTTAAAAATTGCTATCTCACTTAATAATAAGTATGAAAATAAATGCTATTGATGTGTTAAGATTCTAAATTTCAAGAAGTAAAGATCCAGTCATGATAAGACACAATAAAGTGTAAACAGTCTACCGAATCAAAGTTTTTCTCTCCCGCTCTCGTTAGTCAACGTGACCCCAATTGAGCAGTGAATGGTGTGGAAAACTGTAAGCACCCTTTAAATAACTGTAATCATATCCATTGTTATGATAGCTTTTAAAGTTTTAAAATTTCTTGCTGAATACTCTTAGACTCAAGTCATATTCATGTGAACATACAGTTTGATGTTGTTCATTCAAATTATACCTTTATTTGTTTAGTCATAACAGGTCTCAGTCTTTTGCTGAAAATATTTTCTCTTAAGAAAATAGGTTTGTGGGCAGCTCTGCCACTCCCTCAAGCCATTCCAATGGCAGAAGAAGAAGTACCCATTAATCCCATCCCTAATAATGTGTCGTGGGAAATGAATATGCAATGAGTTTTTGTTTTTAAGTCATTTAAATAAAAGGAGGAATGATAATGTGTTATTCATTTTACAGGCAAAGTATGACGCTAATGAGGCAAAGAAGAGGCAAGTGCTTCTACCCATTTCCAAGAACATAACTGGCTTCATTTCTTCTCCCACGATGAACGGTACCCACAATGGTCATGCAGGCATTGTTGCCAATGGTAGGAAGCCGTATTTTGTCTAAGCAGATGTACTCTTCCTTGTGT
Source organism: Hetaerina americana (assembly GCF_022747635.1). Lineage (NCBI taxonomy): Eukaryota > Metazoa > Arthropoda > Insecta > Odonata > Calopterygidae > Hetaerina > Hetaerina americana. Next base: position 250,012 of record NW_027287616.1, read on the forward strand.
CTATCAAGTGGTGGTGTAGATTTTGTGATGGACTGCGTTGAGAGGTGAGTGGGACTGCCATTGGATTTTCTAAGAGTCTTGCTTCTCTCCGAGAGGGGGCAGTGTCCCTTAGGGGTTGTGCCCTCTTCATTTGATGGCACAAGTTTGTGAATATGATCCCAAGTTGTCACCTACCGAATAACTATAGAGTTAACTGTTGAACTCGAAGAGAATCATCCCAGAACTCCTCAGCGTGGTTGCTATGATCCAAGCATGGCAAGGGTATCATAAAGTACAGTTACCTAACTTAGTAAGAATTCTATTACTCACATTGGCCATTTTGAAAGCCCTTGGTTGGTTTCAGCTGTGATTTTTTAAGAGATGGGGCATTGGCAGTGGTGCTTGCCGGCACGGATCAATAAATTCCTTGGAGGAAGTGTCCTTGAAAGTAGTGGTTCACCAACCGCCCGACCGGCATCTGTCATCGGACAACCTGAAAAACTTTTCCATGAGCATTCATCTCGAATCGCCCAGATTATTAGGCCTGGGAAACATTAGAAGCAGAAGCAGACTCTTACGTATTGCAAATCTCTGTTTCTACAAATTCTATATTTTTTCTCGAGTCAGACACTTGGAGCTTTGTCTCGTATTATAAGTACTTTTTGCTGGCATAGTATAGCCCCTCTTATTGACCTCTATGATAAAAATGACGGTGGTGTTGATGTTTAGATGATCCATGGATATTCATTTATTAAACATGATCTAATGCGAGCAATCTCACCTCTGTTTGCTTTTCTGTTTTAAGATGGCAGGATGAAATAATTTGTAAGTTTTTTTGAAAAGCCTTTTGATCTCTCTTCTCACCCACAATTATACATGTATTTTAATATTTATAAACATTGTGAGACATATGATTACCCTACGGTGGGAAAAATGGAATTTCCCTGGATTTTAGATCTGTTTGGAAACCCTGGATATGCCCTGGAATATTATGAAATTGTCCCAATGGAATGAAATTTGTTTATGTGTATGTAACGGCCAATTAATTTTAATTGAAGTTCAGTATTGGAGAGTGCACTTTCCTCCCATAATTATGCCGTTGAAACTGTAAAGCCCAGTGGCAATATTCAAAGACTTTTACCCTACCATTGTTCACTACCTATGTTTTTCCTTCATGGAAATGTTTGTCATAATTTGGATAGTACTACTCTTAATCTAAATGAAGTCCACTTCTTTTAATGAAGAAATTGGTTCTCAGTAGACTGCAGACTTGATTCTGTGCAAGGTAACATTTTTATTATGTTCTCATGAACATGTGTATAACATGAGTTGTAGAATAAAACAACATGGAAAAATAATAGATATTAGTCTCGAAATGTCCTGAAATTTTGTCCATGGATATTTGCCGTCATCCTGTTATTGTGTCAACGCAAGGGATAAATAGTCAGTGGTGTTATTTTTTAAATTTAATTGGAAGTTATTGAATGTTTTTATAGAAAGAATAAAATTACTTAAATCCCTGAAGTAGTTCTTACCCAGTTGCAGTTCAGGATCCCAAATATCTGGACTTGCAAAACACATCCAGTCCAAAATACCTTCATGATTGTCACCGAAATAGTCCTTCCAATTTGAAACTGCTGCCTTGTGGTGTTGTGGACTGATCGTCAATAAATGAGGTGGATCGTGTGAAACAATTATCATTGAGTGGCATGTTTAGGGAAAATGAGGATTGTTCTTTTGGTGAAAGTGATGATTCAAGATTTGGGTGTTCAACATCAGACTAAATGTACTGCTCAAAAGAAAATGTTGCAAAAATCAAATTAAGTCACAATAACTCTAGGAAGACTGATGAAATTATTTTAATTTGATCTTTGCAAGCATTTCCCATCATTGTTGGTTTTTACATAAATATGTGTAATTTAAAATGTGTACCTACATCATGGTTTTCCCTATTGAAGACTTAAAATACAGGAATCATTCTGTGATTTCTAGATTTGAGCTCCTGTTCTGTATTTATTTATTATTAATATAGGTAATGTACCAGCAAAGGTAGGTTTAGGATGGAAACATCAACCAAACAATTCCCTTGCCCAAAATGTCCCTTGAACCAAAAGTCTCTCCTAGCAAGATACAACCCAGCATCCTATTTTATAGTAAGAACATCTTGATTCCATATACTTCCTTCTTCCCTTCATCCCGTCCAACATCCATATCCTATTCCAGCCCCTTCCTAATTCTGCTAACATTCTCCCCTCTATCACAGTCATCAACATCCCGCTGCCAGTCAATATGCCCTTCATCCATTTTTCCTGCCTCCTTATGATTTCTCCCAAAAATCCTCTCTCCTCTCCCCTCCCTATACCCAGCGCTTCCTCGTCTATTTTCCTTTTGGTCCATTTCACCATTCTGCTTCAATGACCAAGTTTCCATGCTGTGCACAACTCCACTCCACATCAATGTTTTGACCAACCTTTCCTTAAAATCTGTAATCAATATTCCTGTCATCAATTTCCTCCTCCTTGTGAAAGCTTCTTTGCCTATTGTAATTCTTCTTCGTATGTCTCTACTACTTGGACCATTTTGGTCCAAATCCCTTTGAGTAGGTGAACTATTCCAACTGCTCCAGTTTTTGTCTTATAGGTAAACTATAGGACAAAAACTGGAGCTACCTACTGTTTACTCTCTACTATCTACCTGCTGTTTTTGTGAGTAGGTAAACTATTCCACATGCTCCAGTTTTTGTCCTTAAGTTCAACTTCCCATTTATTTATGCCTCATTTATTGGTGATCGTTAAATCATGTTATTTCTACTAACTGGTTCCACTATCAGCTGTGCAAAAGTATTATGAAATCATTTTATGAGGTACTTGAGGTAATATGTTGAATGCTGCACTAACACGCGTAGATTTTTTCCAGTTTTCCTTTTTTCTGTACATTTCAGTGACGTTTTCTGAAATCTTTTCGTGATCTCTTGGTCAGACATGGAAGAGGAGATTCATCTCGAGTGGCTGCGAAGAATCTCTGGTAGGATCTTTGGACACTTAAGAGTTATTACTCAAAGTAAATTAGAATCAACAAGGAGTTTATTAGAGTTACGGTAGAGTACAATGGCTGCCCTCCGGGTCTGACGTGACCCGTCCAAGAGCTAAAAGTCTAATAATCAGAGAATGCCCCTTCTTTCCCTTTTTGGGGCGTTTAAATACATTCATCCACCGTAGGGAGAGATGGGGTGAAAGGAAAACAGGGGAGGGGAGTGCAAGGTCTCTCGCTCCAGGGTGAACTTTGGCCTGCTGACCCATCCTCGTGTCTGGTGATAGGGGAGTATGGTTTATCTCTCCCACCATATCGCTTCTTATCTGCTGTCCTGTCACTTGGATATATATGTCAACACTTGGATACATAGCAATAGGGGAGAATGGTTTATCTCTCCCACCATATCGCTGGTTATCTGCTGTCCTGTCACTTGGATATATATCTGTCCTCTGTCTGAATGTCTCTTGCCCTGTCATCGTAGCTGAGCGGCGATCAGTACACCTCCCTCCTAAGAGAAGAGGAAACACCTATCTCCGGGTGTTTTCCTCTGTATCATTAGCGTTTCCCTCGGGCAGGTTCGGAAACCGATCGTCTCTCTCTCCCAGGGGATGGTAGCACAACACTGGAAGTTAGTTCAATTTCCTCTTCTATTTGAGGTAATCTTTCATCAGACAGGTTAACCTTATTCACAAACTTTGGTTTAAACACTATGGCCTTAAAAGATTCACATTCTTTACAGGATTTGAAATGGTTTGGAAAACATCTGTGACAACATTTGCAGCAGTAACGTAAAATCATCAATCCAATCACCACTAATCCTAAAATGGTTAAATAGGACAGATGCATCACTCTGGCAGAATGGTGTAGTTTCCATTCTTGTTCTGATATTAATTTCTCTACTTCATCCACCTTATGGCTAGCATATTGTAAGTCTTCTAAATTATTAGTGACACGTTTAAGTGGTGCATACAATTTCACTTGTTCAAACTTTAGTTTGACCCCATCGTCCTCACAACAGTCATATATAATGTTTAGATCAGGTATCACATCCTTGTTGGTGGTATTTGAGGCTACACGTATTTGAGTTTGAAACATTACATCGTTACTATATCCTCTACACCTGTTCAAGAATTTCAATTAACCCGAACCTTTTAACAATACATCAGTGGCTTCCTCATTTTCACAGAGTATGGTTAATCTTTCAGTTTTTGGTGCTACACTCGTTATATATGCTATAACCACTCGTTACCATCTAATTTGGTCCATAGGGTCTCATTTAGCTCTACAATTCTTTTAGAACAATCAGAAGGTATTTTTCTGATGGGTTGTAGTAGTTGAGCTTCGCATTCTTCCCTGAAGTGGGTAGAATGCACGGGGAATTCTTGCTTGCACATCCTCCAATGCTCACTCACTACCTTACACTTGGCGAACACACTATGGGAAATTTTGCAGTAATACTGCTTAGTAACATCCATAAAAATATACGGTTTCTCCGGTTAAATAAAAATAAATTTAGATCCTAAGGCTATAGGAAAGGGAATCACACGATACACATTGAACTGTACTCGATCCGTCAGCGGGATCTTCAGGATATAGGCCAGCACATTATGGTTTACAAACACATCAAATTCCACAATTTTTAGTAAGACACTGCCTATAGTCACACCCGAAGGATAGGGTAAGGATAGGTCTTTAGGTATTTGGGTATCCTCAGATTTCATTATCCTTACTATTTCGGCCGGACTTATTATGTGAGGTTGCAGTATACCCTTTTGTGCATTTATAATAGAGGTCAGCAGTACCTCATACCTTCTCCTTATTTCCTCCATTAGCCTATTCAGCTGGATCATGTGTTTGTTAACAGTGATCATTACAGAAACTATCCCGAATTTCCTTCTTATTTCTCCCTCGTCTTGACTAATGTGTTCCTCTACTGATTTTAAATTTTCCATCAGGGATTCCTCATTCCGCTCCAACCCTCGAATGGTCGTGTTCACTGTTTTCAGGGTGGACTTAACTACGGTCATTTGTTCTTTAGCCAATTGCAAAACGTCTTTCTGTTCTTCCTCTAATTTCCCTATTTTTTCGCTGTAATAGCTAGCGTCTTTGTCATCCATAGTCCCAAACAATACCTTTCCCAATTCTCCTACAAAGTTGAGAATTCCCCTTTTGATCCTTAACGGTTCTTCAGTCGGTTTAGCTATCTGCGCAATCATTCCCTTAATTTGTTCGATTTCCTCTATTTTGTGCGGAGCATATTGTATTAAGGTCGCGCAGTCTGTTAGACTTGCCCAGGAGGTATTTTGATATCTATTGCAAAATCCCTCCGTCGCGCTGACATACTGTTTTACTTGATTAAACTGTTCATTTAGGTTTTTTAAATCTACGTAACGAACTAACTTCCACTCAGAATGATATAACTGAGCTTCTCCCTCGTGCTCATAATATAACCCAGGGGAAACTCGGATGTTGGTAACCGTATAATCGAATCCCGCCACCAGATAAAAGATCCACGTTGTCGTTATCAGCACGGCGGCGATCCCTTTCATTGTTCCTGCAAAACATTAGAAAAACAGTTTCAATCTGTTCGCGTGTACCTTCACACATTTGCCCTGTCTAGATATTACTACATTCACCCCTTCCACCTTAGTGACTAGATACGGTCCTATCCATTGTGCGGATAACTTTTTGGACCTACCTCTTCTGACCGACTCATCGAACAGTAACACCTTGTCACCGGGTTTGAATATTTCAACCTTCGTTGATCTGTCGTAATATCTCTTATTCTTCTCCTTTGCTTCTAGCAGGTTTTCTCTTGCTTTATGATAGCACGTTTGCAATCTGGACTTCAATTCTTTCAAGTAGTCATCATGGCAATATTGCGTAGCAGGAGTCTCCTTTTGAAGATATCCAGGTATGTTGGCTGCTCTGCCAAACATTAGTTCATGCGGGGTGAATCTCGTAGCCGTATGAGGAGTTGTGTTGTAAACGAAGATTGCATAAGCAATCCATTCGTCCCAGTTCCTTTGGTCTTCTGCTATGAAGTGTCTTAAATATTCTGTCAAAGTTTTATGCGTGCGCTCCAAGGATCCGTTGCTCTGCGGTCGAAATGCCATGGTCTGAATCTTCTTGATTTTCATCATCCGGCAAACTTCCTTAAATATTGCACTTAGGAAGTTTGTTCCTTGATCCGTCAGTAACACTTAAGGAATGCCAAACTTCAAAATTACTTCTTTCACAAAGGCCTTTGCTACTGTCTGAGCATCTTGCTGCTCGATGGGAATGGCTAGGGTGAATTTTGACAATTCGTCTTGAAAAGTAAGTAAATACTTATTTCCCCCTTCTGTCACTGGATATGGTCCGCATATGTCCATTGCACATTTTTCCATTACCATCTCGGCGTGCTGGTGATTTCTAAAGGCATTCTTGTCTTCTTGTCGCTACCTTTGTTTTTCTGGCATTTCTCGCATTTTCTCATGTATTCCTTTACCTCTGTCTTCATACCTGGCCAATCGTAATACATTTTTATTCTTTCGTACGTTCTCGCTACGCCTTGATGACCTCCATGAGTCATGGAACTCGTGGAGAATCTTCTTTCTTCTTTCTTCCGAGATCTTCGTCTCTTCCCTTCCTTCTTCATGTTCATCATCTTCCTTCTCTTCTCTTCCTTCTTCATTCTCATCATCTTCCTTCTCTTCCCTTCCAGGCTTATTCGGGGTGGAAACATGATGAACCCTACTGAGTGTGTCCGCGATTACATTTTGAGTTCCCTTTCGGTATACTATATGGTAATCGTACTCTTCCAACTTCAATCTCCATCTCATAAGTCTTGAACTCGGGTCCTTCACACTGATAATCCACACTAGGGGTTTGTGATCGGTCACAATGGTGAATTTCCTTCCGTATAGATAAGGACGAAAATATTTTGTCCCCCAAACAATCGCTAGCAGTTCCTTTTCTATGGTCGAATAATTCTTCTCGGCCTTGTTGAGCGTCCTGCTTGCGTAAGCCAGCGGTCTGTCCTTACCGATGACTCCTTGCGATAACACACAACCCAATGCCTTGTTGCTGGCATCGGTGGAGAGTATGAATTCTTGTGAAAAATCGGGGTATTGGAGAACAGGTTCATTCGTCAAGAGATGTTTTAATTTCTCAAAACTCTCCTGTCGCTCCTTACTCCATTCATACTTTACTTCCTTCTTTAGCAGGGTGTGCAAAGGCCTGGCGATCTGGCTAAACTCAGGGATGAACCTGCGGTAATATCCCGCCAATCCAAGAAATCCTTTCAGTTGCTTGGTGGTCTTGGGTTCAGGAAACTCTTGAATTTTTCTCACCTTGTCTGGATCTGGTTTAACACCTTCCTCCGTGATCACGTGCCCCAAATAGTTTACTTCTTTCCTCAGGAATTCGCACTTGTCTGGGTGCAGTTTTAGGCCATGTTGCCGTAATCTCTTCAATATCTCCTTCAGTCTCTCATTGTGATTCACCAGGGAATCTGCATAGACAATTATATCATCCAAGTACACCTGACATTTGATCCCTTGTAGCCCACTCAAAACAGTATTGATAAGCCTCTGAAATGTGGCTGGGGCTCCTTTTAATCCAAATGGTAGCCTCAAGAATTGATAGTGATCAGTGGGTGTGCTAAACGCCGTCTTTTCCCGGTCGTCTCGCCTTAGGGATATCTGGTGGTACCCACTCGCTAAATCAAGGGTGGAGAAATAGCATGCTTTACCCAGCTGATCCAATATTTCCGCTATGTTAGGGAGGGGGAAAGCATCGCCCACGGTAACATCATTCAGCCTTCGGTAATCTATCACTATTCTCCATTTCTTCTCTCCGGAGGCGTCCAGCTTCTTAGGGATCACTATTATCGGGGAATTCCAGGCGCTACTGCTCTTCTCAATTATCCCATCTTTCAACATCTTTTCCATTTGGTTGCTCACCTCCTCTCTATGGGCTTCAGGTAGACGGTAAGGTTTACTTTTTATCGCTTGGTTAGTTGCAAGGGAAGGAGTTGGAATTGCATGTTCCACTGCTTTCGTGCATGAGAGAGTGTCTCCCGGTAGGTGGAATACATCACTGAATCCTTCCAAGGTTTTCAATAATTCCATCTTTTCTTCCGCGTTCAAATGAATCAGTCTAAGAAGGGAGATCATTAAAGCCCTCCACTCAGACACTCGGTCAGCCTTTTCTAACCGCAAAATTTCCTTTTCCGTCTCTACCGCTTTCAGCTCTATTTCGGGGAGCACTATCTCTTCGTCTTTCTTGTTAGTATTGACCATACTAGTGATACACTCGCCGTCCTTTCCCATGGTGAGCGACTCGGCCAAATATATCCCAGGAGCAACTGATTGTTTTTCGATTAGTCCTTCCCCAACACTCTCAGTCGGACACTTCACTATTACTTCACTTTGCCCAGGCAGCCTTAACCGTCTGACCGCTTTTACCCGTATCTCTTTGTTTATTTCCGTATCAAACGGTATCACAACATTCCCCATTTTGATCATTCTTTGTGCAAAGTTTATTTGAGCTCTCGTCTCCTTAAAGAAATCGCTACCAATTATTCCATCGTTTCCTAGGGCGACTTGTTCATCCACTAATTGAAAACTGTGGCTTCTTACTTTTGCTCCGGTCATCAGCCCTAATTTAATAATTCCCAGCGTCTCAAATTTTTTATCTGTAACCCACTTTAAGGTTACCCTTTCCTCATAGAGGTAGTTTGTGCCCTTCTTCAATGAGGTTTCCTTTACTAAGCTTACCTCCGCGCCCGTATCAACTAATAATTTGAGCCTTCCATTTTTACTTTCCTTAGCTTCGAAAGTGACAGTACACCCTCTTTCAATATTAACGGACCTCACTTGGCGCACTTCGCCATACAAATGACGTGCTCTTTCACCCTGATTCTCCCATCTTTTCCTATCGCCATTTTTCCTCGGTGCCCTACAGGCTTTCATTAAGTGTCCCATTTTATTACAATTAAAGCATTTAATCCCACTTAATGCCCTAACTGCTTTATTTTCAACCTTGCTCTTCCTTAAGTAGCAGTCCGAAACTACGTGTCCCATTTTTCCACAATTCTCACATTTGGAATTACTTCTCTGATTAAATTTATTCAGCTCTTTTGCTGAGAGTATGGCACTCTCCTCTTCTAAGGCTACGTCAGTGGCCTCGGGAAGGAAAATTCCATCCCTTCTACTTCTTACAATCGTTTGAATTCTTTAATTTTCAAGCCCTTGCACAAAACATGCTTTAGCTAAATGATTAATAAGGGATATGGCTCCCGCAACATTTCTACTCCCGACTACTTTTGCCGCAGCATCTCGCAAATCTGTTTGCATCATATCCATTCTACTTGCCCAATTAGCAATGCTCTCCTTTGCATGTTGGCGCGAATTGAACATAGTGCAGGCATAGTAATCAAGTGTCCGCCTGGTCGCATAGTTCTCTTCCAAAATGGCCCTAACTTGCTCCCAAGAATTGGACTCGTCTCTCACCATAAGTTTGGCTCGAGCTTCACCGGTTATTTTAGCTTTAACAAACTTCAATAATTTTCCATGTTCCTCAGGATTGACTAATTCAAAGGCAACGTCCGCGTTCTCTAAATTCCTTCAATTTCTTCTTATCTCCCTCAAATGGAGAAGCAATTAGTTTTATTGCGTCCATTATGCCACAATACGACTCACGGCTTGCGCTAACGTGGGCTTCCGGAGGAGCCATCACTATTCAGTAATGAAATCTGAGATGGAGCAAAAGGAAAGGAAAGTTAGGGTGTGACTTACCCTCTCTATATTTGCAGTCTTCTGCGTTCCCAAGCTCCTTCCTCCGTTCCCTCCTGCGTCTCGTGGTCTCCACTTGCTCTCGGTCTGCCGTTCGGCTGTGCAGTGGTCACCTGCCGGGGCTCTCCGTCTTTCTGCCGTCGACTCTCTGGGACTCCGCCTTGTCTCTCTCTTTCTATCTTCCTTGCTCCGGTCCGCCGGTACTCAATCCTAATTTACTGTGCCAATACCCCACACCTGACACCAAATTTTTCCCTATGCAGTGATCTCTTGATCAGACATGGAAGAGGAGATTCATCTCGAGTGGCTGCAAAGAATCTCCGGTAGGATCTTTGGACACTAAAGAGTTATTACTCAAAGTAAATTAGAATCAACAAGGAGTTTATTAGAGTTACAGTAGAGTACAATGGCTGCCCTCCGGGTCTGACGTGACCCGTCCAAGAGCTAAAAGTCTAATAATCAGAGAATGCCCCTTCTTTCCCTTTTTGGGGCGTTTAAATACATTCATCCACCGTGGGGAGAGATGGGGTGGGGGTGAAAGGAAAACAGGGGAGGGGAGTGCAAGGTCTCTCGCTCCAGGGTGAACTTTGGCCTGCTGACCCATCCTCGTGTCTGGTGATAGGGGAGTATGGTTTATCTCTCCCACCATATCGCTTCTTATCTGCTGTCCTGTCACTTGGATATATATGTCGACACTTGGATATATAGCGATAGGGGAGAATGGTTTATCTCTCCCACCATATCGCTGGTTATCTGCTGTCCTGTCACTTGGATATATATGTCGACACTTGGATATATAGCGATAGGGGAGAATGGTTTATCTCTCCCACCATATCACTGGTTATCTGCTGTCCTGTCACTTGGATATATATCTGTCCTCTGTCTGAATGTCTCTTGCCCTGTCATCGTAGCTGAGTGGCGATCAGTACACGTTTTCTGAAATCTTTTCTTCTTAATATATATATATATATATATATATATATATATATATATAATATTTTATATATATATATATATATATATATATATATATATATATATATATATATATATATATATATATATATATATATATATATATATATATATATATATATATAGATATATAGATATATATAATTTATCTTCCAATTTGGGTTCCGTGTATTGTGATCATTCAGTGCAAATTTACAACCAAATTTTAGTGTTGATAATTCTGGAGAATTAAAGAAAATAGACTTTAAAAGCATCAATTAATGTCAGCAAAAAGAAAAGAAATATCGTGAATATCTTTCAAACACCAACTGTGGCTACTCAGTCAGTTAATTCCACCTTATTTTAGTAATGATTATGACGACTGTCCTTTTTCTTCAAAAGAAACAAGATTTTATGTGTAAATACTATTTTCAATTACTTAGCCATAATACATATATGACTAGGAGTCAATGAAATGCTTTCTGAGATAGATTCGCCACAACCTCCGACAAAACGTATCATGGAATCACCAATTATTCTCACAGTGACTGGTGACCCGGCTTAATGGCAGTGCTTGACTGTGACAACATTGCTCTCTTACTGTTTCCTATTTCTACATTGAGTGAGTGGGGTTTTTTCGAGCAAAACTATTTCCTGTTGTGCAATAAAAAGTGTTTTGTTACTATTTATGAAAAATCTTGTCTCCTTTAAAAGGAAATGATGATTATTTTTAGGAATAGTGAAGTTAACGGAATGGATTGGTTGAATGCCTGCAGTTTCAGTGGGCAATCCAAAAAGGAAATAAATGGAGGATATGCTTTAAGTACAAATTAAAGTTGTGTCTGTGAGGGGGGGACCAAGTGGTACTTGGTGAGAATGGGATATGTTTAATTGCGGGCCAGCAGTCCTGGGCTTCAGGCAATCATTCTCTCTTTATCGCCCCTCTTTGAATTCAGGTCCAACTCATGCACTATTCTCTCTCTTCACCACTTCATGTGGCATTGATTTGTTCAACTTCACTTAAATTGCTATGCATATGCTGCTCTGCCAAAAGCTAACCCGATAGAGCATTATTGTATCTGTTCTGTGCCGGTTGAGAAGCGTGAATTGCGGATCGGAAAGATGCATTTCTCACATCAGTTTACATTTGGTAATGAGTGGACTCTTGTTATCTAATGTTGATGGATACGTTGCCCCAATTGAGGTTTGTACCCATATTTTTGGCCACTATGGAAGGATATATTTTCGGTCCAAATTAACAGGTACCGGTTTATTTGTGCTTTTATGCTTCTACTATGTATGGTTGAACTAAGTGGTTAGTTTTATTTACAAATGCAGTAATTATGTAGGTTTTTCAGTGTTACATTCTCCCAATTTTTAAAGCCTGTTGCTCCACTTAATGTTGTGTGTTAATCCATGTGGATGGGATTGTTATTGTATACTTTTAGTTGGTATTGTTAGTGACGAAAGTGCATTAGCTTAGTATTTACTTGTGGCATGTTTATCAAAGAAAATTCAGCAATAAGCAGGATCATTGAAGAGTAATCTATCAGTATTATTTGGCCAAAAGGTGTAGGACTGCAAATGCTGTCTATGACTCTTGTTCTAGGAATAATTTTCTCTAAACAACTGTAATCAGTTTTCAGTTAAATCAACTTTTTATCGCTCCACTTTTGAAGAGTCAGTGTTTAAAAATTCAATGCCAGTAACCAACTATGAAAATGTCATGGAAGTCATTAGTGACATAATCAATAAAAAAATGCTCAAATGTTTATTTTTTCTTAAAAGAAGCAACAAAATGTTTTTTAAGCTAGCCACTTATTTTGATCGTTATTTAAAAGGATGAAGTTTTAATGTAGGTATTTTCGAAATTTCAAAATTGGTTATGGCTGGGTCCAATTACCAAAAGCATTTAGAGTGTCACACCTTAGAGCAATGAGTCTTAATTCATTCTTGATATTGTGCTTGGGAGATCTCAGTGGTATTAGCAACGTGATGAATTCAATGACTTTAGAGGTCTGTTCAAAAAGTATTGAGACTTTGGTGTATTTTCAAAAATCATGTAATTATTCATGAATATCTATTTTGTCCCCTTCAAAGTAATCCCCATTCTATATTGGATCCACTTGTGCCAATGTTTTTTCCAATCCTCGAATCACTTCAAAACTCATTTTTTGTGATCTTGTTCAGCTCCTCCTTCGATGGAGTCTTTATCTCATCAATCGTAGCATAGCGTTGTCCTTTCATGGGCCTCTTCAGTTTTGGGAACAAGAAAATGTCAGTGGGGGCCAGATCTGGGGAATACGGTGGCTGCGGCATCTTTAGTGTGTTGTTTTTGGCCAAAAATTCGTGCACAAGTAACGATGTGTGAGCAGGGGCGTTGTCATGGTGCGAAAGCCAATTTTTGTTCTTCCACAAATCCAGGCATTTGTGGCGGATATCTTTGTGCAAATTGCCCACAACATGCAGGTAATATTCCTTATTTACTGCTCTACCCTGTGGCAAGAACTCATGATGCACCACGCCCCAGCAATCGAAGAAAACTGTAAGCAAAACTTTCACAATCAACCGAACTTTGTATGCTTTTTTCAGTCTTGGCAGCTTCCGTTGGAATGATTGACCTTTAGATTCCACGTCATGGCCATAAAACCCATGATTTGTCACCAGCTATGACCCCCTGGAGCAAATTGAGGTCGTCGCGGGCAGAGTCCAACACCTCATTAGCAATGTTAATGTGTTGCTGTTTTTGGTCGAAATTGAGCAATTTTGGACGAATTCCGCGGCAACCCATGTCATGCTCAAATCATTGGTAAAAATGGAATGGTACTAGCCAATCGACATGTTTAGGTCCTCAGCAACTTCTCTAATGGTGATTCGACCAATTGGCCAATGCCATTTTCTTCACTTCATCAATGTTTTCGTCAGTTGTTGACGTGCTCGGGCATCCAGCACACTCATCGTAGTTCACATCTTCACTGCCCTCTGAGAGCATTTTGTACCTCCGATAAACGTTGCTTCGGTCCAGAGTAGCTTCTCCATATGCCACAGTCAACATTTGGAATGCGTCCGCGCACTTAATTTCGTTTTTCACGCAAAATTTGATACAGATTCTTTGATTCACTTTTAAGAACAGGCAAAAATCGAAGATAAGCCAAAACATGTCCAAGCAGAACAGCTGTCAGCAATTAACTGAACATTCAAAATGGCCAAACTTTTTGGCATAAGTGAGAGACATAGGTACCAACATAACACCACAAAAAATCAAAAATCAAGTATATGTAACCCGTGAAAAATCAAAATTGGTGATACTTTTTGAAGAGACCTCAAGCAAGGGAAAGATAGGCATGCTTCAAAATCATCTCATATTCCCATTCTCTGCTTTATACAATGATTATTTTTAAATTAAAATAATTTGTGGGTGGAAAGTCCAATCAGGAGAGTTGAGAATCACTACTACCAGATTTTGGACGCGGCCACCAAGAATAAGATTCTTCTTTCCACTGGATCTCAAATTCCCCAAATTTTAGTAAAATGATTTTAGTTCATAAGAGGCTGGTTTAATTGTTACTTGTAGTAGGATCATGTTGTGGTTTATCTCTTCTTCCCCTCTAGAAGAAAGCCTAATCAAATTATATTACTCCCGAGCATTGCAATAATTTGATGGTGAATGAGGAAGTTCATTAACCATGGTGACGTGCCTTATTTGCTTTTGATATATTAGTGCTCCTTTTGTTGTACTTACTTTTGGGAAAAGATATGTAATTGATTTTTTGATTGTAGCAATGTGTCGGCATCTGTTTTTACTATAACTTGAGTCTCCGGAGATGTCCTGCTATGGGTGGGGATTGTTGATCCCCTGGAGTGTTGATCCCCTGGAGCCAAGGACATGTGGGTGTGGTCCACGACCCCTTGGAGAGACTGAAATGAAAGCATTGATGAGGCAAAGACTTGGCTCTTGGACATTGGAGTAGCCAATCGACGCCATCGCGATTCATGTCCATTGCTTCTGAAGCATTGCACTTGGGACTAGCCAAAGGGGGGGAGGAATTTGAAAAAGATGGGGAGCATAATCCCATTGATGTGTGGTATGGAAAGTGCTGGCCTCCCTGCTTATAATTTCGACGTGACAAAGACGACTTTCATATGGCATTAATTCTTGACGAAAATGTTAGACCTTTAAAAAATGATATTCAGGAGATTGATTTGTTATATTGCTCTTATCTTATGTCTGGCACATAGCCGTGAATTATGGATCCCATGGAATATGCAAGTGTGTACATTTCATGAAGGCCTTGTACGAGTGGTGGGCCGCTTGCATCCTTACATCCTGAGGGGAGTCTTACATCCTGAAAACAAATATTAAACTAATTCATGACATTGGGGAAACCCTCTGAGGCCAAGTGAATCCCATCTCTTTTTTCTTGTCTAAAAGTCTTTAATGAGCTCATTGTATTCCATGCTCCCATAAGAACGTTTGCTTGATACCTTTTTGAATTTCTGTGTGAATTATGTTGTTATTGATTGTTGAGTATTGAAACATATTTGTCCTGATTTAATTGAAGTTAATGGATAGCATTGTGAATCGAGTGTAAGGGTGTTTAATCACAGGGGGTAATAATAATTTTACAAGTGCCTAGAGAGATCAGTGAATTTTGTTGTTACAGTTACAGGTGTTGAATTCATCACTAAATCATCGCTTTTGCCACCGAATCTAATACCTGCAGTTGCAGGCATTAGATTCAGTTATTTCCATGGCGGATGACCTCCCAGGTGTATTAATGGACAATGTCTATGGTATCTCGTGGAAAACATTGTTGCCATGAAGTCAATTAATATGTCGTGAGTCAGAGCACTCCTAAGTGAATTCCGACTCTCGTCACTGTCAAGAATGTTTAGAATGTTCTCTCATGCCACAGCTGCAGTGTTTATGGGACTCATGAGTGTAGTGCATTTTAAAATGTAAGGAATCGATTGACATTGAGTCATATTTGGAGTTGATGGGCTCTCTTCAGATGGTCTTTATAACATCTCCTGTGTTCTCACTTGTCGTTTTCTGTTGCTTGCAACTGTTTCTTATCCTTGACTGTGAGCATTGCTGTCGTGCCCTTTGTGGAGGTTCTCTGTCCCTTCTCTCGCACTCTCATCCTGTGCTAATGCTAATTAAAAACTGTTCCTGCCAACGTGCACAGTTTATAAATTACAGAATGCCTTCAAGGGAAGTATAGTTTGTTGAAAAATTGTGACTTTTAATCATTAGAAAGTCCTAAATGTATTTATGACCTAAATTTTTGGACCAACTGAGAAAGGAGACCTTTCAAAAGAGTATACAGCCAATAAGAACTTGCCCAGGGCTTGGTGCTGTGCTTGTCTTCAGAAAGACATTTTGCACAATACTGGCTGGGCAAAAATACTTGAGATGGTTAGAATCTTTATGTTGTTTTAAAATGTATTCCTGTTTTCACATTTCAAAATAATTTGTCTTTTGCGAAAGTGCATTGCCAAATACATGAGTAGTGGATATGAATGTACGTGAGAAAAATAATATATTGAGAGACAAAAAGTATTTCACTGTGATATTAGTGTTAACGTTTTTTAATGTAATGCATGTTTTTCTGTCTGCCGTCATTTTATTTCCTTACTTCTTGGTTAATTCCTTCATATTCAGGAAATGGAATGCTGTCACCATTAGTTGTTTTTTCTCTTTTCATTGTGTTGTTGGATTCATTGAGATTTGAGAGTTTTAGATCTTCTGTCGTAGACCTTAAATCATATAATCTGTGGTGTGTACATGTATAATCGTCTGGAGTTGGAGATTTCCCTCCCACTGCCTAGACCTATCAAAATCCAGGTTTGAGGGAACATCATCTGTGCTGCCATAGGTGATAGCTTCACTTGAGATTGCAGTTTTGGTGAGATCTCTCTCTCAGCCACCTGGACCAATGTGCTAATACTACCCCGGAAACCTGGCCATCCAATCCGAATACCCTATCGAAGCCTCCTCACCAAGCTCTTCACTTATTTCTGTGCTTAGTTATCTTATTCTTTTTTCTGTGCTAAGTTCTAAAAAATCTTGAAAGTGAGTTGCCCAAAGAAATCAATGTTTATCAGGTTTCGTGCAGTACATAGCAATGCTGCCAAAATTTATGAGGTAGTGTTTGTTTGGGCTGATAAATTTCTATTGTATTTTATGGACAGTTTGGATGGTATCTCATGGAAAATTTATATTTCTTTTCTCAATGAATATCTTTGAGGGTACCAAGATGCATCTTATTTATTGCTGGTCATCATTTTGTCGTGCCGAGCCCTGCAATTCTTTTTGGATGGCATAATGTTGTCATTAGAATACTCTCTCCTAGAGCTCAGAATAAGTCACGAAGAATCCTGTAATTTAAGTTCTGTTGAGCTGTTTGGTCAAGGAGAAATAAGCAGAGCGGTACTGTGATATTTCCTTAAGCACCAATGAATCCAATGCACTCCTGTCTCTCCAGTAGTCCATAAGGATTTGGTCCCTTTCCTAACTAATGTTGATGTTGTGGTAAATATAAAGGATAAGGAAAATTTAGAAGTGAAGTAATTAACGTACATAGTGACAATGGCCTCTGGAAGTTATGGGAATAGGAAACCCCCCTTTTTAGGCTTCCAGCATGTGAATGTCACCTGCCTGTGGGGCAGTTGAGTTTGGAGGATCTATTCTCAATAAGAGGAATCTCATAATTTTATTTAGGGAATTTGTGCCAGTCAAATTGAACATACGTAGCATGTTCGATTTGGTCCCACTGAACTCAGTTGTTTTCCTGGAGCAAAAATATCAAACAGACTTTGACTAATTATAGACTAAGTGACAATTCCTAGAGAAGAAGTTTGCTATTCAGATACACTCATGTATTGAAATTTAAGGTGGCGTGAACTTCCCTTGAAGTCTCATTGACATTGTTTTCTTAGTGAGAGTTGCATGTGATGTTTTCCTGTATTCTTGAGTGAGCATAATTGAAGTCAAGTGAGTTTGGTGTTCCATCTAAGGCATACAATGGGATGTGACCGTGGTACTTCTCAGTGAATGAGACATGGTAGTAGTAACAAAGTTATGCTGTATGAGCTGAATCATGGAAGGAGCATGTTTCTGGCACTTATTGCTCCAAACAATTTTCCATCTTTTATTAGAGGTATTGAATACATTTATTTGTTTTTCCAATAAATAAAGATCTTTCCCCTTGTCACTATCCTGTTCACCTCCATAAAGATCTGCAGTAATGAAGCACACATATGCATTGCAGGATAAGTCACCAAGAATTGTGTCAACATTTGTTTCAATGAACTTGACTAAAGATTATGGCCTGCTTAATGTTTTGCAGTTCCATTTTATTAAAATTAAATGAAAGTAGAGTGGAGTGTGGAATCTGACAGCACTTGATATGATGCCAATCCATTAATAACTTGCAATTTCTTGGAGATTACTTGTCCTGATGTGCATATGATGTCCTTTTTCTGAAGGGCTGACTTCTCCTGTTTTTGTGTTGCTGTTGTATTTTTCAAGGCTCTCTCCTGGCTGAGAGATGATTATTTACCAAGCAGTTCCCGAGTTCATTTCAACGGGAGGACTGCTTGAGAAGCAGTCATCTTGCAGCCAAGGAATTCTCTCATTTGAGATGCAGAGGTCCCACTCGTGATTTCCTGAACAGCATTGACTTGTGTGTGTGGTGCTCGTGACGAGAACGTACCTGGTTTTCCTCAAAGCTGACGAATGTTTAAAAAATCGAGTAGGCAACAGAAAGCTGCAATACTTCTCCTTCTATAGTTCTCACTTTTGTAAATGGGCAATTCATTTTGGTATTCCACCAGTGTTGCTTTTCTCAGTATTTTGGGGGCTTGGGCAGGAGTTTCCAAGGTGCTTTGGGCAGTCCAAACTGCAGAGGGAGTATTAGTAAAAAGTTAAAGAGAACCACCAAAATAATTCATGTTGATTGTAGATGCCATGAAATTTTGACTGTTTTGTTTATGTCATCTCATAAATATTGTAACTTTCACTTTGGAATAATTTGATGGAATGCAACAAAGTTTTCTACAGTCTGTGATAATATTACATAATGATTGGTGTGTCAAATCAATATAATTTCTTCATTTTGAAATATGTTCAATCAATGATTTTGCTGTAATTGTATATAAAATGAGATAGTATTGTTCTTTATTTATAGTTTTAATGATATTGATCGTCAATGTTTTTTTTGAAGCTGCAGTGCTATAAAATTTGGAGTTGTAACTTAATTTCAAATGGTTTTTTATTAAATAGGAGTATTCACAAAGTGAATATTTGTCTTTATTTATTGCCGGATGGAAGTTGATTTGCCTTTTTAATTCTGCTATAAATGTGTCATAGGTTTTTGGGGGAATACCTGGTGACCCTGGCTCTGTTAATACATAGAAGTTGGTAATTATGTCCATATTTATTCATATCATTAATATTTTGTGCTTGGAGAGTATTTATTGATAAATATTTTTATAAATTGTAATGCTTAAGGTTCTTAAAAACTGTTAATGCCATTGTTTTAATCCACCAACTATCTTTGAAATAAATTTATGAATATAAAGCCATTCTTCTTTGTGTATTTATCAAAGAATTTCCATTTGTTTTTACATGCTTTTCTTTTATTTAAGTAATGAGTGGTGATTTTTGCCTAAAATTTGGAATGTCTTGTTGCAGAAGGAATTTCTTTCGAGGGCTAGTAGGGATAATTCCTCTGCCATCCATTTCTTCCAAGTCCTGAACTCAAATTTATTTCTGTGTGATGGTACATTTTGATGGAAATGAATAATTAAGGATTTTAATATTTCTCTGGTACAAAAAAATTCTCTAAATTTTTGTTTTAGGAATTCTCAGTATTGAATTTAATGGTTTTCTGGCTCTACTTGGTGAAAATTCATTACCACTGAATAAATAAACTTCGTATTTTTTCTCTCATAAAAACTATATTATACCACCGATTTTGACTCATGGTCACTCATGATCGGGTGTTAATTTCATGCATGGCTATATATATATTATTATAGCCATGCATGATAGTATATACGAGGATTGCTAATTATATTTTCAGCCTAGTAATGAAAAGACTAATTTATTGATTTTCGAAGTAATCTCCATGATTATCAATACACTTTTGCATACGCTCGAACCAATTCTTGTAACATTTTTCCACTCAGATTGAGGTATCTCCGAAACATGGTTTTTGAATGCATCAACGGCTTCTTCAGGCGCCGAAAAACGTTGGCCTCGTAATTTTTTGTTGATAAGCGGGAGTAAAAAGATATCATTTGGTGCTGAATCAGGGCAGTACGGAGGATGACCTTCGACGTTTTGGTCAGTGAAATAGTTGTTTCAGTCGATCTGTGAGAGCTTGCCAATTGTCATAATGAAGAATGATTCTTCGTTGCCGCTTCTTTTTCCGTATTACTCCAAGCACCACTGGCAAACAAATGCTCGTGTATCTTTCAGAATTTACGGTTGCTTTAACGTAACCACGTAACGTAAGCCTCATGTCCAGTTATTCCGAAGAAACAGGCGATCATTAGCTTCAATGTGCTTCGTGCACGAATCACTTTAGTCGGATTTGGCTCGTCTCGGAAGACCCGTACAGTGAATTGCTGTTTTGTTTCGGGCTCATACACATTGATCCGAGATTCACCACCTGTGTTTTAC
The DNA here is from genome assembly GCF_022747635.1 of Hetaerina americana. NCBI lineage: Eukaryota > Metazoa > Arthropoda > Insecta > Odonata > Calopterygidae > Hetaerina > Hetaerina americana. Next base: position 270,448 of record NW_027287616.1, read on the forward strand.
ACAGCTTTTGATGCACCACAATTGTATTTGTTGAGCATTTCTTTGCAGCAATTGACACGAGCATCTTTTTGAGCGTTTGTCAAATTATGCGGGATCCTACGCGAACACATTTTTTTCACAGCTATATGTTCATGCAATTTCTTATTGATGCTCGTCATACTAATCCCCAAGATGCCTCAATCTCGCGATAAGTCACATGCCGATCTTTCGTTGCTAGTTCTTGCGCAGCATCAGTATTTTCTGGCACCACGACTGATTTTGTACGACCTTCACGACTTTCGTCGCTGAGCGAACGGCGGCCATGATGGAATTCGTTGTACCAGCATTGGGGCATCACCGCCAAAAGTGCGATGCACAGCTGTATTGAAAATCCACGTCGAAAGTCTTAAAATATCATCGCATGAAAGTGTTCACAAGTTAACTACATTTTTACGCTGAGTCAATTCTCGAGTCACTACTTTAAGTTTAATTTTAATGTTCAAGTGTATTCCTCAGTATTATGGATATCTCTGTTAATCTTCAGCAAATAAACGTATCTTACTAGTGAATACGGACGTGATCGTTAATTGACTAGTTCCCAGTTATCCCGATTCAAAAGTTGGGGATCTAACGTGTTTGTCGCCGTTCTCTTTTTTCCGACTACACATCAAATGGGAATATATATATATATATATATATATATATATATATATATATATATATATATATATATATATATATATATATATATATACAGAATTAGGCAAAATGAAGTAAAAAGAAGAACAATAAATTGAGGCGGGCAACAAATAAAGCAAAAGAAGCATGGTGGAAGACGCAGTGCAAGGATATGGAAAGTCTGCAGAGGAAGTGAAATCGGTGCGCTGTACAGCAAAGTTAAATCCTTATCGGGAAGTAAGAAAGGGAGATCTATGCTAACAGAGATAAGGCGGGTAAGATATTAGTTGACGCAGGAAAGATCCAAGAGAGATGGAAGGAGATAAAAGCAAAGTATAGTAAAGAACTTAGACTAACAAAGTTAGACATTGAAAAAGAATATGACTTAGACAGCTTAGGTCCAGGCATACTAGACAACGAGATAGAAAGGGCATTAAGGGAGATGAAACTAAATAAGGCCGTTGGGGTGGATGACATTCCCGCGTAACTATTGAAATGTTTAGGAAAATGTGGGAGGAAGAGGCTATATGGGCTCATTCGTAGTATTTATGAAGAAGGAATCTGGCCGGAAGACTGAGATTAGTGTTAGTTCCTATTCCGAAAAAGGTAAAGGCTACATCATGTGAGGACTACAGGACGATAAGTTTGATATCCCGCGCAGCTAAAGTTGTTCTCAGGATCATAAACAAAAGGATAGAGAGTAGGGCAAATGATTACTTAGGAGATGATCAGTTTGGGTTTAGTAAGGGGAGAGGTACGAGAGGAATATAGAAAACAACCAGGAGGTATTTGCCTGTTTCGTAGATTTCGAAAAAGCGTTTGATAGAGTGAATTGGGAAAAAATAATGAGTATTCTGCAGAAAATAGGAATAGATTGGAGGGAAAGGAGGCTAATCCGCAACCTCATGTCTCAGACTGCTCAGGTGCGGGTGGGAAACGGGGAGTCAGGATGGGCAGTGTTAGGAAAGGGTGTAAGGCAGGGTTGCCCATTATCACCGTTGCTGTTCAACCTGTATGCAGAGGAAATGATCAAAGAGGCATGGGAAGAACTGGAGATAGGAATGAAAGTGGGCGGGGAATTCGTAAAATCAGTTAGGTTCGCTGATGACCAAGCTTTAGTTTGTCAGTCAGCCAAGGGGTTGCAAGCATTGCTGAGTGAATTGGAAATTCAGTGCGACAAGTATGGGATGAAAATCAATATTAATAAAACAAAGGTTTTGCGATTTTCTAGAAAGAAAAAGGCATTAAAATAGGAGGGCAAAAACTAGAACAGGTAGAACAGTTTACGTATCTCGGCAGTGTTTTGGACGAAAACGGTCAAAGTAGTAGGGACGTAAGGAGAAGAATTGCGCTAGGCAAAGAGGCTTTCACAAGGAGGAGGGAGTTGATGACGGGGACGTTGAGTTGAGACATTAAGAAAAGACTCTTAAAAACTTTGATATGGAGCGTAGCTATGTACGGAGCGGAAACGTGGTCATTGAAGCAGGAGGATAGACGTAGACTGGAGGCCTTTGAAATGTGGGTGTGGAGAAGAATGGAGAAGGTGAAATGGACAGAGAAGAAAACAAATGAGGAAGCACTTGGTATAGTGGGCGAAGAGAGGGATTTGTTGGGAGCAATCCTATGGAGGCAGGAAAAGTGGGCCGGCAGTGGGATGTTGAAGACTGTGATAGAGGGGACAATGTTGGGCAAAAGAGGAAAGGGAAGGAACAGGATAGGGATGTTGGACGGGATGAAGGGAGGCAGAAAGTACTCAGAGATTAAGAGGGATGATTGAAGGATTGAGGGATGAAGAGTAGGATGATGGATTTTGTGTTTTGTTAGGAGTAATAAAATGTTTGTTTATTAGTTGTGTTCATCCAAAAACCTACCTTAACCGGTAGATTACCTTTAAAAAAATATATATATGTATATATATATATATATATATATATATATATATATATATATATATATATATATATATATATATATTCGGGAATATATATAGTACAATACACAGTAACACACAATATAGAAACACAAAAAAAAGAAGAACACTGAAGATATAGAAGTAATGAATTACTTCTATATCTTCAGATGAAGACGGATTGTTTCCGTCGAAATATCAAGAAAATACGTGTGAGTGTTCTTTTTTTTGTGTTTCTATATTGTGTGTTACTGTGTATAGTACTATTCGGCACTTCGTTAAGTCTACGAAAGCATATATATATATATATATATATATATATATATATATATATATGCTATATATATATATATATATATGTTCCCGAGTATGCGAATAAAACGCAGGACAAGTAAAGTTAAGGTTAATCAGGCACCCTTTTATTATTTTTATCATATTTGCAAAGTCTGTCCCAAAATTAGCCGGGCTTAGTCGATTAAAAAAATTACTGTCAGAATTAATACGAGGGTAATCCCCTAAGTACCCGACCCAACTAAGAAAATACTTGAAAAGTTTTGGAAAAAAATTTATTTTTCAACACCATCTCCTTTCAGCTCTAAACGCTTTTCCCAGCGCTGTTCAATAAGTTTGATACCCTTTTTATAATAAGAACTGCATTGCTATCTATCTAAAATAGCCATTAATCGCCGACATCACTTCTTCACGGTTAGAAAAGCTTTGACTACCGGGCCATTTTTTGAAGTTTGCGAACAGAAAATAATCCGAGGGGGCTACATTTGGCAAATAGGGTGAGGCATGAGTTAGCAATTTCAACTTTAATTCATGAATTTGGCCATTGCGCAATAGTAGATTTGTGAGCAGGTGCATTGTTTTGATGAAAAAGCACTTTCTTCTTAGCCAAATACGACCGCTTTTGCTTGATTTCTTCGCTCAAACGTTGCAAGACGTTCGCCTAATAGTTTTTCCTTTTTCAAGATAGTCAACGCAAATTGTCCCACGCGCATCCCAAAAAACCGACGCCTGCTGATGAAACACTCTACGCCTTCTTTGGAGCCAGTTTTCCCTTTTGAATCCATTGTTTTCATTATTCTTATGTCTCGGGTGTGAAGCAATGGACCCTTGTTTCTTCCGGTTTTCTCAGCAGTCCGGACGCCGAACGTAGCGGGGCTTCCTCCCGCGACTCACCAGTCGCCTCGCCAGTCTCCACAGAGAGCCGTCGTCCGGTGAGAGCGAGGAAACCTTCTCCCAGCTGGTTGTCCGGAACACTCGGATTTCCTCTCGGATTCGGCGTTGCGCAGCATTCAGCATGGTCTTATCAGATGGACAGCGGGAGTTCTGAAATCGCCTGCGGAGCCGATTTTTCTCACGGATCTGGTCCCGGATGGTCTTCGGGAGCGCAAGATGGTTCTAGACTGGTATTCTTCGCCATGGCAGTGGGATCTTTTAGATGTTCGGGGTTGTAAATGTGGCTTAAGGCTATTTTTGTAAGTATATTCCGGTTAAGTTTATTAATTAGATCTTCTGAATAGCCATTGTTTACTGCTAACGTTTTAATTACATTAAGTTCCTTATTTACATTGAATTTTGACATAGGAATAGCGGTTAAACGGTGGATCATTGCATGGAATGCCGAAAGCTTTTGGGCGAAGCAATGCTTGAAGGAGACAATACAGAAAACAACAACAATAACAGAAAAGGAGAATTTGTTCTACCTGCTCTGGCTCCCTCTGATGTCACTCGTCGTGGTTTGCCGATAGGCTGGATCCCAGGACGACGGTGATCCAGAGGAAGTGTGTGGGAAGCTTGAGGAAGCATACCGGAGGTGTAAAGGAGCGGGGAGGGAGGTGGGGAATTTGTGGGAAGGGAAGATTCGCCCGAACCCGTGTTAAGACCTTCAGTTCTGCTTTCTTTCGGAAACCCGCCCGAAGAGGAAAAAAAGGTGTCTAGGGTTCCGCAGGATAGATACATGGAATGTTAGGATGATATCGAGGAGAGGAAAGCTAGAAAACATTAAGGAAGAATGGAGGGGATGGTGCGGTGGCTAACCTACTGGCCTACCATCCAGAGTGCCCGGGATCGAATTCCGGTGGCGATAGTTATTTTTCAGTGGTGTCTCGATCTCTACTTGGGTTGCTTTGTGGAGAGGACTTTGAGTGAGTCTGACGTCCGTCGGATGGGACGTTAAGCCGCGGACCCCTTGACGCCTTTCGTAAAGAGTAGGCTAATGCCGGCGCCTCAGCTGTCGGTCGCCTCCCCTAAATACTGCTAATAGGAAGAATGGGGGAAGGGTCTAAGGGGTGGCTATGGGCGACTATGTCACGTTCCTGTGAGGTCGGAGGATAGAGAGACGGAGGATGCTGGAATGATATTCACAGGGTAATTTACAGTGGGGGGGGGAGAGTGGAGTGGCTGTGATACTGGAAAAGAAACTACCCAGAAGGGAATGGAGGGCAAAGGAGTGATAGAGACAAGAGTGGGCTCAACCAATCTCATGAGGTAATGCACGTACCAGCAGTTAGGCACTGGGAGGAAGAAAGAGACATTTGGTGCGACGCCGATGAATAAATAATGATTGGGAATGATCGAGGAGGGAAACGCCGAAAAGTAATGGGGGCGCAGCAGTATGAGAAGGGAATCTTAGGAATTAGAAATGGTAACATACCTTAGTGAATGTCAGCGAAATCAATTTCGCGCGCAGCAAGTGGAGGATTCACTTACTGTGTGCCCTCCCAAAGGATTCCTAGTACGGAGTTTGTACACGCTAATAGTAGGGTCGATTGAGATGGGCTATTTTGCAACTTTTTAGAAAATACTATTATTGTTTTTACATGTCAGCCGAAATCACTGGATAACGAAATCGACGTCATTCTTGAATTATGAATTATAGCGCTCCAGAATTCTTTCTCTAACACTTCTGTTACGTTTGCCTACACCATTATTGCTAACAACAAGTACAGATGTCATTAGACACCGCTCCAGGTAAAAAGCTAATCTTAAAGTTCAAGTAAGAGCAAAAAAATCCAGTTAATTTTTTAGGTAGATGATTCGGTTTTTTTTGAGTTGATGTTAAGATTAAATAGGAAATTTACTATAGAGACTCATACTTTTAGCGTACAAAATTAATGGATCAAAATGCCCCACATGGGAAAATAATAGGAAAGGGAAGCAAACCACGAGAAAGTTAAAAAGAAAAAAATAAAAAATTCAAAGTTACGGTTTTAGTACCCTGTTTTGGTTATAAGTTAATAGGAAAAAATAAATATCGTGAGATAAATAAAATAATTTGAAAAGTCGTTGATTTCATTAATCATATTTCTAATTAAATCTATAGTGACCAATTAATCGAAGGTTTAAAAAGTTGAGTGAACCTCTTGGGGAAACTGGACCGAGAAAGAGACAAGCAGGATATTCTTATAGTTGCGGTAAAATCATAAATTCCGTAAAAAAATGCGTGAAATTTTTCATCTGATTCATTTTAATATATTATTTTTGAACCTGATAAAATTCAGGAACTCATTAATTTTTTAAAAACAAAACTATACCCACTTGTCACGCCCGGAAAACTTGCCAAAGTTATATCGGTTGGGTGAGGTCAATTATTCCATTTCGCTCACCGATGGAATTTAGCAGAAAACCTCTTCGCGGACTGGTGACCTCTGGTCAACTGTATGAAGAACTGATCACCTCTCCGGATATGCAGATGGGAGAAAGACATGGGAAAATGGGAACCAATTTGATCAACTTTGATTTACTCAATCTCACTTTTTTTTAATTGGCTGATGTTATTTCTAATCACAAAGATATTTGATATTTTCTATTTTTCTGTGGATATTAGCAGAATCGTATTTTTCACGAGGATAAACGTGTTGCTTCCGATCTTTCGTATTCGCTTCCCGATGATCACGATACGAATCGGCTCGACTCGAGCGACCAAGTTCCCTCGACAGACGGATGGCAGCGCTACACACAGAAGGTGGAGTTGACGGATCTACATCAATCAATCAATACCCCGCGAGCCACCAAAAAGGTTTGTGGCAGGGATGATGTGGCGTGCGTATGGTACACGCCACACGATATGATCGACATATATGATCGTTCGCGAATGATATCCGCGAATCTCAAAGAGGATTGACACTTTAAGAAATTAAAAGTCGCCGATGGTGTGCATTTCATGGCGGAGATTCGAACGCGCGTCTACCTCTAGCTTCCGTCTACCTAGCCTCTGGCTTCGTCTCGCCTCGTCTATGACCGCGTGAGGGACCTCGGACGGTGTACCCAGCGACACAACGCGAGCGCACTAGACGACCACGGCGATCCATATTCATAGCCGTTTAACCAGGAAGAAAGATTTTCTCATTAGTAGTATTTTTAGGGGAGACGACCTGAGGTCATTTGCGCCATTAAGGGTGGACAGGAAAGGATGAAGGGGGATTTGGAGAAACCCGGCGTCGGCATGAGCCTACTCTTGTCGAAAGGCGCCAAGGGGTCCGCAGTATTTGACGGAAATCGTACTCACTCAAAGTGCTCTCCACAAAGCACCTCAAGTAGGGATCAGGGTACCACTGAAAAACTTCCGCCGTCACCGGGATTTGAACCAGGGCCCTTTCGGTAGCAAGCCTTTTTTTATTCTTGAGACTATTGTTGCCATTTTGTTATGCCACAGATCTTTACGCTCCGAAAAGACCTCCGAAACAATGGCGATGTAGGGCGAGAGGCGCCAAAGGGGGAAAAAGTTTGCCGTGCTTTGCAATCAGGAGGTGTTTGCTTTCGTCTGGGTGATGACTTCCTGAAATGTGACCTCCGCTCGTTTCCTCCGATATCACAACGCCGCTATTTCGATTGGAAATGACCGCCGCACGAGGTGGGCGAGGGGGGGGGGAGAGGTGGAGGGGGGGATTTCGCTCTCGTTGGTATTCACGGCGAGAGGTCACCTTCGCCCTAGGAAGACGCCCCTCCCGCTTCGGTCGTGCGTCAAATGCGGCGGGGGGGGGGGGGGGGGGGAGAGAGGAATGGCGGGAAGGAGGCGAGCGTTCATTTTCGTTCGTCTCATTTTTCTCCACGCGTGATTCCTTTTCCCTCCCAGTCAGGTGGGAAATATTCAAATCGGGTCTTATCCCTTTTTTTTGTGTCATCTTCCCAGAGATTCTAGAGGTTAGTATGGCGTAGGCACGATTTTAGATTTGGACGCGGAAGGCGTTTGATTTGATATGTGCAAAGGAAGAACATGTGTGTGAACGGCAAAGAAAAGAAAAAAACCAGTGAAGAACTAGTTGTAGGCATGGAAGGGAGAGCAGGAGAGGAGACATTAGAGGCAGGATGGAAAAAAAAGATGGAGGAATGGAATGTCGAATGATGCGATGAAGCTAGAAGAAATAAACTGGTCCCCGTAATTAGAACGCTGATAAAATAGTGAGATGCAGGTCATAGAGAACGAAGGGAGTTCTAAACTGATGACCATTCAAAGCCTGCCTTCCTGAGCCCAGTTCTGAGTTCCGCTTGCTTCCTAAATACGAATCTTGGGATCGGTAAGCGGAACTGATGACTGATCGTGAAAACGATCGAGCAGCGCTCTGGGCTTGCTCATCTTAATGACGCGTAGCATTCAATGCAAAAACAAACTTGAGACTCAAAAGACTCATCGGGGCATTCAATGCACATGTTCGGGCGCTGCTCCCTCTAGGAGGGCAAACTTTGTGCGCCGTGTACTTATTTCCACGAGAAACCAAATCTGCATTCTTCGGAACTATCTGAAGCGTGCCTTGGCAAGGTGACACGTGCGAAGAAAATAAATGCTCATTCTTGGGAAAAATGATCATACAAGGAAGGTAAACTTTGAGGAACGGCCTTCATTAACTTCTTTGCATAAGCGAACAAATAAAGATTCCTCTTTGGTTTGAATCACCTTCTTGCCTCTGGAGGGAGTGCAGTCGCGTTGGGCGTGGGCAAACAGTCGCGATGAAGTGGGGTGGGGTGGGGGAAGGGGTTGCAGCGGCTGGGAAGCAAGATTCTCATCATCCAGAGAGAAAAGGCTGATTGGAGGTAGACTGTTCGTTCCGCAGTCACGAACTTTCCCAGACGACCGCAGGGAAGCTTTCGGAAGGTGGGTGAATGGTCGCCCCTTGGCGAGTGTGAAATGCACACATTCACTATTAAGGGGTGGCGTGTGGCATCAATCGTGCAGTTTTCCACTCTAGTACCCAGAAAAATCGGTCGGAAAAATCGGGACGAGTTGCGCTGAGTGGAAGTGAACCATGTCGGCCTCTGTCTTCTTCCCTTCGCACGATTTGAAGTTATCTTCTTCTTAAACTAAAAATGGTCGATGCGGTAAGTCCCAATTGACCATACGATTTACAATATATATTTTACCGCTTGCCAGCCTGAAAAATACGCAACGTTCACGCACTATTAGGATTCGATTATCGAAAATTCGTTCATTTCGACCAAACCGCCATACTCTATCCCTTTTTGGGGAGATAATCCTTATTGATGCCGTCTCTCCACCCTCATTGGTCTGTCGCGTGGTTGGCGGCCGCGACATCATTGGTGGGAGCGTAGCAACAGAAAGAGAGCCGTATTCGGCTTATGTGTCTTTTACTCAACCCTTTAAGCAATGGGGCTCAGGCACCGGGGAGTAGGGACGAGCGAACGGGGCAAGGCTGATGTCGAGACATCTCTGATGTCTCGACCGACGGGCCCAGAGACAGGGTATCGGATGGGTAAGGAATGGGAATCGGGAAGGGAATGGGGGTCCTCCTCCTTCCCCGCCCTATGTGACTACCTCTTTGTGGAGGCGTCCCATTCGCCTTACCTTGGGACTATGAAGACGTTTTGTGTTCTTCTGCGTTGTCTCTTGGCGGCTTTATTACTTCACGGAAGTCTTCTTAGCACTTACTTGGCTTCTTCCCTGGCGGTGATACAGGGGTGTCCAGGCTAGCGATGGGTCGTTTGTGACGATCCCACGGAGATTCTTCGGATAGCAGCAAAGCCCGACTCCGCTGCTTTTCTGAAGAAATCCTGCGCTGCCTTCGGAAGTAGAACGTGTAGCGGTTCCAGATTCCCGTCGCGGTGCATGCTTGAGGCGGGTTCGTAGCGACCCCGCCCCAATATACACCGAAGTGCAGCAGTCTGAACTACCAGGACTCGAGCAAGACTCGTCTTTGGCACTCCAGACCATACCGGTGATGCGTACGTAATTGCTGGGAGCACGCACGCCCGGTACAGTCTTCTCTTAGTGTCCGTGCTTAGGACTCGCGGGTGAAGACTCGGCCGAAGTCGACTCATCGCCGCAAAGCCCTTGGCGCGGACACGCTCGCACTGGGATTTCCAGGTGAGCTTTCGATTCATCAGCACGCCAAGATAAAGGACTTCAGACTCCCACGGAAGGACTACTCCATCCACCGACATTCGCTCGTTTGGTGGCACTCCTCGGTCGGTTTGGAAGACGATGGCTTTCGTCTTCCCACACTACAGGTCCTCATTCCTTATCATCCATTTTAGATAGTTCTGTTTTGAAAAATGAATAATGAGTCCCTGAATTTTGAATATTCAGGTAGAGAAATATCAGACGAAAAGTATCGGACATGTGCCTCAAGAATTTAGATTTTTATTTGATTTTTGGATTTAAAGTTACTGTTGAAAATTAACGCCCAGCTAGGAGCGCCCAAAATTCCATTCCATTACGCAAGCTCCGATAAGATAAACGAATAATATTCCCACATTCAATTACTGCCAGCTAATTACAAATTTTGGGACTTAAACTAAAATTTTCTCTGCAAAAGTTTCCCCCATCAGTCATCGTTTGCTAAAGTTTCACGCCCATCTTGTCAACCGACTCATCCGCCACGCCTCCATGCCTCGCAGCCGAAGATCACTTGCCTCTCGAATCGCACGTATCTACTCAAACTCGCTCCGCCCTTCTCCATCAGTCTCACCCAGCACCATTTAAGAAGCAATTCGTGAAATTAGCTGAATACACGACTCCACGCCCTTGACCAAACCTGCTCCTTGCGGGATGCGCCCGGGAAACAATTCTCCCCATCATCTTTCTCCCCTGCCTCCATCGCCTCCCCGCTATGCATCGGCGTATATGCTGCGAAGTTTGCCTGCACGGCGCCAAGAGCCAGCCGCTCGGTTGTTTCAATATGCACAGACATGGTGGGGACATCCCGAGTTCAATTTTCGAATTGCTTTCCTTCTGAAGGTCGCCCTCTTATGGACTTATTACAAACATATTCATCTGACCACGTCCTCCTGAATCCTATGCACGATGAGTACATTTTAAGTACTTTCCTCACATTAATTATTCAGATATTGGCTGAAAACTTTCTCGCGACAGCTTAACTATTATTACGAGTTGTCTTATTTCTTACTATTCGTAGTTGACTTATTTATCGCAAAAATCCAACAAATATATGCGGTTTTATTCCTCTCAACAGCTAATCTATGATTGGCCTACACGCTCCTCTTAACAGTAGTAGTAGTTTTTATGGGAGGCGACCGACAGCTGAAGTCATTTGCGCCATTAGGGGTGGATGGGAAAGGAGGAAGGGTGGAGAGAAACCCGGCGTCGGCATTAGCCTACTCTTGTCGAAAGGCGTAGTGGGGTCCGCAGTTTAACGTCCCATCCGACGGACGTCGTACTCATTCAAAGTGCCCTCCACTAAGCACCTCAAGTAAGGATCGGGCTTCCACTGAAAAATATTTATTATCTCCAGGATTTGAACCCGGGCCGTCTCAGTGGGATGCATTTACGTTAGCCGCCACACCATCCCGATCTCCCTCTTGACAGTCCATCAAATGCTAATCCATGACACATCAGCCAATAATAGCTTAGCTTAAAATTTCCTGAAAAAAGCAATCTTTTATTCGTTGATATTTTTCTCAATTGGAACAACAGTCAATTAGAGATTGCCCAAACCATTTATCTCAACAGCTTATCTATGACTTATTGGCTCGTTCGTCTCGGAGACTCAAAGGACATATGGATGCATTTTGATTGGCAATGTTTTAGGCATGATTTTGTGAAACAGTTGGATAACGTCCAAATAAAATTTGTAAATTCACACGAAAAAAATGTGAAATGGATTGGAAAAATTTTATTTTGACGATATTCCTCATGGCAATGGAATGTTGAAGGCTGTGATCGAGAGGAGATTGCTGGGAAAACGAGAAAAATGTGAGAAATAAGGATGTTGGACAGAACGAAGGAAATGAAGAGGGGCTATAAGTGAAGTGTGGGCTGTCTTTTACTGCTTTGCTTGGAAGTTCGGTATACTTCCATCAAAATCCTACCTTATTCATGAGAGCACTAAGCCAAACTATTTTCAAGACTAGTGTTCACTAAATGAACAAAATAACGAACCGTGTTTGAGGAATTACTTAAAATTCAAGGTTCCCCGAAGACTTGTAACAAATCTTCTCAAATAATAATAAAATCTTCTCAGGATTTCTCAATAATAAATCACACAAACCAAGAAAGGAAATTACTTTGTAAAAAATCAAACAATTTGTCAACGATCACGTGGTTTTTATTTCTCTTCACAAAGAAAGCATCCCTCACAGCAAAAATGAACGCTGTACATAATTTACATCAAAACAGGTTTTTTATTGAAAATTTTGTCTTTTTTGTCTTCAAATCGCGCAATAACACGCACACGCACTCACACCAGACTCACATATTTTTCTTAAACCATGTTTAACATTCCATTCGTCCTTCGATGAAGAGGGCAACACTGGCAGATTCTTGAAATGGCGGCGGCGGTCAACGACGCCGGGAGTTCCGCTCCGAAGAGTTCTTCAAAGTTCTTCGGGTTGCTCACTTATTTCCAACCCGATCCGAGGACGACGCACTCAAGTTTTACACAAGTTTCTGTCTGTCCTTCTCACATTGCTACCAAAACCAAACAAAAGCAACAAATATATATATATATAAATATATATATATATTATATATATGTATATATATATACATATATATATATACATATTTGTACATATACATACAGTTCACACTGCGATCTGCGAAATCTCTTACAACAGAAACACACACACGCACGCACTCACATCTGTGCCTAAAAAATAGAGCTCGTTGGAAAAAATATATATATATGTGTGTGTGTGTGTGTGCATATATATATTTATATCATATAGCATACTTTCTATATTATCATTTTTATTATGTTTATAGTATGTGAATGGGTCAGCGTTTGTGTGTGTATCCTCGTTTTAGCACCTTTTTGTAGCGTTCTCTTCGTTTTGTTTCTTTCCTTATAAAATAGAGACGGCGCCCAAACGCTGAACTTCGTCGAAATGGAATTACATTAATCATGCATTCGCGGTCGCCAGAGTGATTCATCGACGACATCGTTCCGAGCCCAGACGACAGAGGACGCGCATGCGACATGCGGACTGGTTAAAGCAGCGACCACGTGACCACAAGCGCCGCTAGATCGTCGTCGTGTTTTGGCATATTATCATTGAGAACATTGATGGCGGTTAGAATCTACGTCCAACCGAGGAACAAGAAAGCCTACAACATGTAAAAAAAGCTGCCCTTCGAGTTTAACGTACCTCTCTCTCCCTAACGAAAGCTTGTTCCGTACGGTCAGGGCTGTTTGATTTCCATGGCAACTGAGACATGTTTGGGTGTCGCGGAAGTACTGACGATGCGGCACCCGCACTTGTTTTCCCAACAATTAATTTGGAAAGCTCACTAAATGTAGTTAGGAAAGGTCAATTTTATCAACATTGAGTCGAATTAGTGAAAACATTTCGATTTGTAAATTATTCGGAGCAATTGAAACGCATCGTCCGCACGTAAGATGACTTGCTCTATATTTGTGTGTTTTCTTGTGATAACTGAGGGAGTTCCACCACGCGAAGACAAATAATTATCTAATTAAATATACAAAACAGCATATGATAAATTTTCAATGATGAAGACATTGATTATATTTCATGCTGCCGTTATATTACGACGGGTACCCTTCGTTGGCAAAATATATTTTTCATTACCCTTTCTTATTAGAGGCTATCTGCGAGTAAAGTTGCAACGTCTGAGAAAAATGGCGCAACTGTGGAAAACAACACCAGGTCCGCGTATGGCGCATGCGCAAGGCTACTCGAATCAGAACGAAATCAGCACACAAACCACACCCCATCATCCTTCGCCGAATCTTTTTCTTTCATGCATTTTCCAAACGTTATAAAAGTATTTCAATTAATCAGATAGATTAATTCCTTCAGCACTAAATTTCATGCTTCCTAGTTTTAATTTAGCATTTCAATCGGCTTTCATGATAATAAAAAACTGTTCTTTATCATTCTCACCAGACGACAATGCATTTTTTTACTCTTTTCCTAACATCGAAATGGACTAATTTAACCCGAGGTACACTCTTCGTCGTGAGCCCTGAATATGAATGGCCTCGGGAAACATTGGTTCTGAACTTACGCCCTAGGAATGAAACCCACTTTGAGCCGCCATGCAGTTTGAAGCACCGATCACCGATCAGTCTTTTTTATCCCTTTTTTTACAAAAGAAAAAAAAGAAACCCAAATTAAAAAGTACAAGATATAAGAGATAGTGTCCCAAGGACGCGTAAAAAACCCCAACAACAACCCCAGCCCCAATAGCGCGCAGTAGCAACGGATACTCAACCACGAAAGCTACTTGAAAAATTCCCGCTCATATTTTTGGCAAATCATAATTTCGTGGGAGTAACACTCGACTAGAGGCGGTGCTCGCTCCAAACAGACCGCCCGACAAAACAAACATTTGGTATGGCATCCCTGATGAGAGAAAAATAATTATTTCTCCATGCAAACTTACACACAAAAAAAATCAACAGGCACTTAAAAAAACTCACAAGTACAAGAAATGGATTGAAAAAAACAACAAACGATGGGAAACGAACTTCAAATAATTCGTTCGCGGTCACCGTTGCGTACAAACAATTCCAAAAAAAAGAGAAAAAAAACCCCAAATCCCTCGCGGGTGCCCTCCATGTCAAACCCCCTGGCATGGAGGAGGGCGAACTTCCGCCGCCTTCCAATGCCGAAGAAAATAAAATAAACCACACGCAAAATCTTTTACACTTAAAAATAACAACAATAAATAGCAATAACCACGACAAAATGATGTTGAAAGAAGGAATTTGTGATCCTTAAAAAAAATCGGAGCCATTTCAACTGACTTCCTCAATTCTTTGGCTAAGAGTGGTAACTTGTGCACACATAAAAAAAAGATCTCTCTCTCTGAGTCCAGAGGAGGCTGCAGCCAGCCACACACGGTGTTGACCTTCCAAGGCGTAGCACGCTCTCAAAAGAAGAGCCAATGGAGTCACGCCGCGGATCCCACGTCACACGCACACGCGGCCGGCGGGCCTAGGGAACAGGGGCGGGCCCGTGCGGCCCTCCCCTGCTCGCGCGGAATGGCAAGTCCCTCCCGGCGACGTCGGGGGAGACTTGCTTTCAGCAGCGCCACCGCCGGCCATTTTAGAATCAAGGTGTTTGGGAAGGGGAAGGGAGGATTTTGTCCAGTCATGCCGAAATGATCGATAAGATTCCCTCCTCCAGGGAAGTGACGCAAGCCGGCAAACAGGCCTTTGCCATCCGCCGAATTGAATCACTGTTTGCGCACTAACTTCGGAGTCAGTGCCGAAAACAGAATTGCGAATAAGCGTGCTGCAATGCCTAGTTTAAGTTTGGATCGCTTAATTACTCGTACTATCAATCGAACAGAGAATTTCGGTATTATTTGACAAGAAATGGCACAAGTGCGCTGTTGTCTTCGAACCACGGACGGCATCTTTGAAGCGAGTCGTCGGCTAAGTAGAGGTATTCGCCCCCGATCTCGATCCTTCGTCGCCATTGCGTCGAGTCTTGAAAGCGGAGAAGATCGGAGAATATGACCGGGCGAGTCACGAGAGGACGAGGATCGTTTATCGAGCATGGGGGAGGAAATATGATGCGGGAAGTACGTAGAGGGGAATTTTAAGCAAAGAAATAATGAGCAACATTTCTTTTTTTGCAATTCAGCCGCATTGTTGTCTCCGCCAACCGACTGTGGAGTCAAGACAGGATCCTAATACTGCAATCCGTTTGAATTTCGGCCCGAAATGAATCTTTGTAAAAGAGCGAAAATTTTGAGGAAGAAGGGATTAACAAATGCTGTTTCTGCTCGTTCACGTAAAAGGTTGCTCGGTGGACGGGTTGCCCGGGGCGACAAAGGATAAGGCGTGCTCTCCTGCGGCGGCCGAGGTGACCAGCCACACAAAAGGCGAGGTGGAGAAACCAAGCCATGCGAGGAGCATTTGAAGGAATATATTGGCCCGGAATAATTCCAAAGATCAGCAGCGGATTTCGAAGCATCAAAAGAAGCATTTATCAAAGAAAATAAATAGGCCCAACAAAGGATGACGCCACAGATAAAAGACAAATATAATCTATTGAGGAGGCATTTGTAAATATCACAAAATGTCTGAGGCTATTTATATGTACACTTTCCCAAAATGTAAAAATAATTGTAAACATATCTAACTTTGCTCAAGAATATTTTGAATAACGGTTTGAATTGGTTTGAATAACGGAATCACTGCATTCTTGTATTGTTAATATGATATCCCATTAATGTATTATTTTATTGTGTTCTTTTGTGCTGTATTATTGTATCTGTTTTGTATTCTAATGGGGAAGGACCAAGTTGATTTAATGTATCCATTTTCATTATTTTATCCCATTGTATGAAGTACCACTGATATGGTTGTAATGACAATTTATTGAATTATGCAAATGTGTGTCATTTTGAAACTTTGGGAGTCAAAGGTGCCCCAAACTCAGTGCTTGATTCAGAGGAGTGAATCGAAGAGAGGCAACTGGGTTGGGCGGGGAAGATGACCCTACCTGATGATTTCCCTCTCTCTAAGTTGCATGAGTCTACAGAACATCTACAGCCATTCCTCCCTCCGTCATCTTCGCCTCCTTGGGATGGATGCTATTTCGGACGACCAAGGATCGGAGAGAGAGGAGGGAGGGGAGCGTGGCCTTCCACCTCCGAGGCCAACGGCAGTTGATTGCCCAACAAACAGCACGGAAAGCGAAACTCGACACTCGGAGGGGCGCGAAAGAAGCAGAGGGTAATGAGTTCACGCGGAAAGGAAACATCCCGGACAATGGACGGCTGGCGGAGTGCTGCTGGCCAGCCGGATACAAAGGAATCAGACCCCCTCGGATCAGATCGAGGCGCACTTGAGATATTAGGCGTGAGATTTCATTTCAGGCGGAAGACGGGACGTCTCTGCACCTCGCATCCCGAGAGAGCCAAGGGGATGGAGGCCAAGAAACGCCTCGGTTCGACCGTTGTTAAGCGACCCCTTGGCCCCGGAATGACCTCTGACTTGTGTCACTTTAGACGGGCGTGTGGTCATCGGCGGTGGTCCGATCCAGCTCCGAGGGACCCAACTGTCCTCGCAAGAAAAGACTCCATTCTGATGTTCGTAATTTGGGTCATCAGTCAATGATGCATATCAAATGAAGACAAAGCATCTATTTATCCATAGGTTTGTCTCTTCCTGTTTAAAGTTTAAAAATACAAAGACATCGGACAATACAAGTGCGAAGAATAATCCTAAATTACGTTTTTCCGCTTGGATGAATGCTCCGCTATGAAGAGAACAGCTATTCTTCGAATAATTGAGTATAGAATAGCAGAGGTGAGTGAAACTGAAATATACCTGCAAAAACTTTCTGAAGGAAAGGTAACGGGCAAAACACGGACGCTGAAGAGACTCCCACTTGGAATGGAAAAACGAATCACTGCCACGTCATCAATCTCTCTCTTGGGAGAACGCTGTCGCTATCGGGCGAATTGCTATCGTGTATACGTATCGTACATACAAACACACACACATATATGTGTGTGTGTTTGTATGTATGTGTGTGTGATATCCGTACAATATATGTGAGTGTTTGCATTTGCCCTCATTTCTCTCTCTAATCTCAACCATTGAAAATAGAAACATTCCATTTCCTCACCACTCTTTTCCCCATCTCTCTTTTCCCTTTCTATGTCACCGTTAAACATTGTTTTCGTTTCATTATGCGCCAGGGAGCGCTCCCTCCCTGCCATTATTCCTCCTCTTCTCTTTTTTTTGCCGAGGGGGAGACGATTATCGCCCAAGAGAGGGCGTACCTGGGGGTTCTTGCCTACGATTCATTCGCTTCGTTCGCTGTTACTTCACCTAGCGCGACGAATTCATTCCTCCCTTCCCATCTGTCGGACGCCCTCTTTTCTCTCGTGGGATGGCAAAACTATTTACCGAGTCTGGTCCCAATCAGCAAAGAACACACTCCGCCAAATTGCTCCCATTCAAATTCCGCACCGGCACGCAACTTCCCTTAACCGCAAATTAACATCGCCATTAAGAAAGAAAAAAATTTACGATAAATTAGTATTATCCGGAACAAAGTTTTCTCAAATTATAATCATTTTTTCTCTTAGTATCGAGAGAGATTGCTCTGCGCAGTTTGAAGATGGTCTGGAGAATATTTATCGTTCAATTGTCCTCATGAAAGTCCAACACTTTTTAAGAGCTCTACGGAAATCTCGACACCTTGTCTCGGTATAATCGCAAAAGATTGTCTCGGTATCATCGCACTCTTACTCTAAAACTATGTCCCGCGAAAGGTTTCCTCGATCGATAAAATGGCCCTGTCTCGAGCGAACGTCTAGGACGACAGACACCCTTCTATGAAGCAGCTGACACTTAGGCTCACCTCGACGCAACACGCGCGGAGAACGTGGCGCGTGACTCGAGAGTGAAGTTACAGAGGCAGCCCGTTACCGCTAGCAACACGCAATCGTCAACCCCTCCTCCCGTCCCCCGACATAATACATACAAGATAAGAAGGAAAAAGCTTCCCCAAAGGTGTGAAGTTTAACACATTCAAGCAATGAGCCCATTTGAGGTGACGACGGCCTAGTTAAACTCCGAGAGGTTGGTTTGGGATTCAAATGGAAAAGGGATTGGGAGCTCTGGAAGGTAATCGTCGTCCATTCTGAGTAACATGGGGAAATAGCAGAGAATGAGATTTGAAAAAAATACAGGTGGCAGGACTGAAATCTTTAAAATGCGGGTTAGTGCGGGAATGATGGGCTTTTTCATATTACCTTTTGAGAATTTTCATGCAGTAATGTTTTAATTAAATGAATGGAGGCAAAATTTTGAGGAAACGCGTCGATTCCGACGAAGAAAAATAAATAGGATTTCCAGTAAAGCGTCTTTCTTACCCGTCGTCAAGCAGAAGAGAAAGGGAACCTGACCTTCACCTGTTCGCAGAGAAACTTTCACCTGTTAAATGACGAGTTTGGATGCAGCGGTTATGCGATCTTAGTTATAATGATGCGAGAGTCTGAAAATGCATCGTGGTAAAAGTTTATTTTAGAAGTGCAAGGAGGTTTAATTTCAAACCCCGACGGGATTGTTCTTCAAAGAATTTTTCGCCTGCAACGGAGCATTCGGAGGAAAACGCCGGTCCGCCCCCTCGCACCCTCTCCCAGAGTCCGTCGTTCCCAAGAGCAACGGACGAACATCTCGGGGGTGATGGGCTCCGTCGGTGGGCAACGCGCCCAAGAGGGAAGGAGGAAAATAGGAATGGGGCAAGAGCGCCCTCGCCACAGCGTTATCAAATGATGTGGAGGAAGAAGAAAATGGCGTATGGGAGCTTTCGAGTCTCCATATGCGGAGACTCGAAAGAAACAATCATTTAACTTATAAAAACGAGATCTGAATTTCGAAGCGTCGAAGTCTCCGGGACTCGGAAGAGTGCGAATTATTAAAGTGGCCCGGAAGAGAAAATGTGGAGAAGCTGACGACGGCGAGCACTTAAATGTCGCCTGCAGTAATTTGAGCTGTCTTACGCGAAAGAGTGGAAAACCATGTTGTTTATCAGAAAATTAAAAAACAAACACGGGTTCATCCAATGGCCCTCTCCTATTTCCCCCTCCCTCTCCTCCTCTTTCCCCTTCGGCACGAGAGAACGTTTCAAGAGAACGTTTCATTCACCAGAATCATTGACTCTGGTCGATCCAAGGGAATGGTTTACCCTCCGCGAATCCTCCACAATTGAAATAAAAAACGGAAATGGCGCTGATAATATTATCTACAAAGATCCAAGGAGACTATAGAAAATAGAGAATAAATTGAGAAGGAGTCCGTTGGAACGATAACGTTGAAGAGACTTACGGAACCGTCGGAGTCCACCAAAACCAAGGGAGAATTTCCCCGCCACCTTCACAGCCCCCGGTCAAAGCACGCCTCGGTCTTCGACGCCAGAAGGAAGAGACAAAAAGGAAAGATTGAGACGGTGGGGATTACTGGGACTGATTCCTTTTTAAATGGAAGTGAGCGTTTGAGTCGAAACAAAACCAAGGTCCACGGCGGAAGTCGCTGCCAGTTGCATTACGACGACAGGCGGAGAGGCGTGACGCCTTCGATTCAGACGGTTGCAATCTTACGAAGCGCCCCGCGAAGATCGATGAGTGATGGACGAAACGAGAGAAAAACTCGGCGGGTCGAGGGGTGGGGTGGAGAGGAGATAGCACATCATAGTAAATGCTGAAAAGATCTTTCTCTCTGCTAGAAAAAAACATGTGTATAAAAAAGACATGACAATCAAAACAGCTTTGCCTCAAAGATCAAAGCCGAGGTTCGGCTTTGAGAATGTGAATTTATTCAATTTTATTGGAAAATAATTTTCGTAAATAATTCAAAGCTTTAAGTTATCTTTCAGTCTGTAGCTAATGTGAGAAAAACATTGATCGATAGACGGAAGGTATCGCCGAAGAAAGAAATGGAGAAATGTGTTTAGCACCCATTTGATCCGGAACGCCACAAGAGAGCGGGTCGCCTGTATCCGGAGGATGTACGAAGATGAAGAGCATTCAAATGTTGGCAATTCATCGATCGCCATCCGACGTCGATGCAATGCCGGCGGAAGTTCTTACCGTTGGACAAGTGGAGTAGAATTGTGAAACCGTGGAGCATTCGTAAATCCACAATTCTACTCTGCCTATTACAAAATTGAAATGGCCATTTAATTACGGGGCTATATTTTAAGTGTTAGGTGTGACGGAAAACAGATTAGCAGACAGCGGTCGAGAGGGGCGAGCAGAGAGGAACCACATTTCCGGAAGGGACCACGTGATCAATTTGAAGTCCAAATTGACACGTTTCTTCCCCTCGACGAGTCCCAGGCTCAAACAGTGGCTCATTGACGGCTTGAGTTTATTATATGCAAGCGCCAACAACGGGATTGTTGACATTGTTACGAGGAATAACAAATACCTGGCAGTGTGTGTGCAGTGCATCACCACATAATGTTGAGTAGACGTGTGAACGACTCCGCTCGTCCCGACTCGGGGTCCGTTTCCTGCTAATGTAAGTACCTCCTACTCATCCGTGGCTTTCAGCGCTTTTCCCCTTATTGTACAACCCAGGATCCCTCGTCGCCTCAAGACCCCAAGTTGGAGCCCATAGATACAAGAACATGGAGGATAATTTTGCTTAAGTTTACAGGAAAATAAGATTTCGGCATGACTGGACACTTGTGCGGGGATTTGCCCCCAGCAAAATGGATGACGCAAATTCACCCCCGTCGTTTTAGAAAATTGGGATGAGAACTCTCGACGTGAAGCGAGAGAGAAGATCATGTAAGTCCTCCGTCGACCCCTTAAAAATGTATCGAACCCTTCTCCTTTATTCCCTTCTTAATGATCAACCACAGTTTTTAGATACGAGCAAAACGTATTAAGACCCTGCATTTTCCCCATTCAACTCCATCTCTTCCTCGATGTATACTTTAATTTGGATAGTAGTGGGCCTAGGTGTGCCAAAGGGCGCCCGTGTCGGGCCGTCGAGGCCTCGAGTCCGGGGGGCGCCGCCCCCCCTCCGGGTCAATGATCACTAGGACACTTCCGCGTCCTTGGCCGCGTAGGCCTCCTCGTCGACTGCCGCGGACTGCGCAGGCGCGGAGCTCCTCGTGACGCACTGCCGCACGGCCTTGAGAATGATGGCCACCCGGCGGTCGAGCGCCGCAAGGTGCGGCTCCCACAGCACGGGGTTGACCGGGTCGGAGGCCATCGAGTCCCGCATCAGGTGGCTCAGCTTGCGCATGCCGTTGTGGAACCTGCGTTTTGTCGGAAGAAAAAGGAAACGAAGTTTTGGTCAACTGGTCAACACCCGATCTTCAAGGCCAACCCACGGACTGCCGCGAACGCAATGTGGACACGCGAACAAAAATTAGGATTCATTAGAAGGGTACCGGGTAAATGTGATGACTAGGCCAAAGAGAAATGCTCTCTTTCGCTGGTTAGACCTCATTTAGAATATGCTTCTAGTATTAATAGGACCCTCTGAAGTAGGATTGATTGCGTGCAGCGAAGATGAACTAGATTTGTAAAACATTGCTATGAAAAACTTAGCATCGAATCCAAAATATTGGAGGACCTAGGCTGGGAATCACTCAATGGATCGTAGGTAAAATTACAGATTAAATCTCTTGCATACATTGATCATGTGAATAAAATTCGGGAAATTAAGTGTAGAACAGATACAGGGTTCGTCCGGAAAATAAGTGTACTGACTACTGATTTTTTCCCGCCGCTCCAGGCGCGCCCAGCACCGCTCTGACGGGCTGCGATTGGAGGGGAGTATGTTGGCAAGCGACGCTGAAAAAGGCAGTCGGCTCTGAGCTGTGGTGTAGTGAGGAGCTCTGTTAACGCGAACCTCCACGCTTCGACCTACGTCACGGAACGCGATGCCGAAGTTTTTGGAGCAGCGTTAATCCATCAAATTTGCGGTAAAACTTGGGAAATCGTCTACCGAAACTGTCGGTATGATTAACCAGGCTTACGGGGAGTCAGCCATATCCAGAAACATGATCTTTCGGTGGAACAAGGTGTTCGTGGAGGGCAGAGAAGAGGTCGACGACGAGTCTTCGAGAGGTTCCCGATGATGCCTTCGCGGGAGCGTTCCAGGAATGGGAACGCCGCTGGAACAAGTGTATCGACTCACAAGGGTCCTATTTTGAGGAATATTAGCTTAAGATATGTAAAAGTGTAATAAATTTTTTTTCCTGAGCTCAGTACACTTATTTTCCGGACGAACCCTGTAGATTTAAGATTCCATTATTTCCACGAACCCGGTCCTGTCCGGCCCGGTCATGATCACATTAGTAAATTCACCCCCTACCACACATCCTAGAGGTGGCTTGTAGGGCACTATGTAATATTTAATTGTGTAATGCAACCCATATTGTCTCCCGAAACGGCTCTCATTTCGGGAGACAATATTTTACTTTTTGAAGAATTTGAGAAACGGGTAGCCTAGTGGCACGCCGGCCAAGTGCACAGAGACAATTTGCCCTCTGGATCGAACCCCGGCTGACGCATCTGCTTATACCCCCGGCTGCAGATGACGCAGCTCTTGACTGTGCGAGTCTCTCGTCACCTTCGCAAAACGCAACAGGGAATGAAACGGGCTCTGTGGTCAGCCATGGCATGCATACATTCGTTAATGGTGACGCATGGGGTCTGTTGGATCCCACCACACCGAAACACAGCTAAATTTCTTTATGAATAGCGAAAACTCTTTGAGAACTCGACTGATCATACAATAACATGCATTTTCTATGATTCAGTCGTGCAGAAATTGTTTATTGATGCTATAGATTTATAATGTTTAAAAAAACAGCGAAAACCCACTTTTTTCGATGAAAGCATCATTCGCATCTCCAAAACTTAAATATTTTACGATAAAATGTCGGGAGCATGCTTTCAAGATAGAGTCTCTCTTCCTTTGAAATGAAAATGGTTTAATGTTGATCCTGAAAAAAGGTTATATTTATGCTTTATGCTCATGTGCTGATTGTATGCGACATTGAGAAAACAGCAGCACCGAAAGAGGTAAATTAATTGAATAACTAATTTGATTCCTCAAGAACATTTATTTATTAGAAAAACAGTCTGGCAAACTTTATAAAACATTTAAAAATTAAAAGTACATAGATCTTGAAAATCAGTCCAAACCACCAAGTACATGCGGTTTTTATTGCAACACTGAAGAATAATGGCGAAATTGGCGATAAGAATGCACCTCATAGAGAGCTATTTTATCATTCGACTCTGTAGAAATTGTCTGTTTGTCGACAGCATCTGTGTCGAATGACGGGAAATATATTATTTCTAAAAAGCCACAGGTTTTTGCAAACAAACGCTTCGAAGGTTTAATGAAATACACCAGAAGAGCACAAAAGACGAAAAAATGTCGCCCGGCCCAATTTCCTAAGAATAGAAATGGAGGAAATATTTCAGGGCAGAGGAGGGAGGTTGCGTCATCTGCGCAGTCAATCTTGCATTCGTGGGTGGATATGCGCGGACCAATCTTCATCTTTAGCGGACTCGGAATACTTCCACAATGCTAAACATACAATTGACTCTCAATACTTGCAAGCTTATAGAAACAGATCCCTAGTGATATATCCATGAATTCATTTTTACCATGTTTCGGCTTGGCCCAGAATTAAGAAAGTTTGCTTTTTATTTTCAAAAAAGACTCCCAAAAAATTAATATTTCGAGAAATATTTCGGACTAATGTTAAACTAATAGAGATAAAAATCCCTTTAATAGCATATTCCTACTTCTGTAGACCTTTGGCTGAAGGCGTTGACTGTTCGACGAAACCGATCGTTTTAAATAAAATTCCCTGGAGTTTACAAAATTTGATTTTTCAAGTTTCTTTCGGGAAAGTTTCAAGCACGATTCACTAAATTCTTTTTGTGTTCAGGCGGTCGCCACAGGAAAAGCATAGCGCC
Organism: Hetaerina americana; assembly: GCF_022747635.1. Classification (NCBI taxonomy): domain Eukaryota; kingdom Metazoa; phylum Arthropoda; class Insecta; order Odonata; family Calopterygidae; genus Hetaerina; species Hetaerina americana. Next base: position 294,885 of record NW_027287616.1, read on the forward strand.
CGCCAGCGGGAGGAAATTCGAGCGAGAGACATACGGGTGAAGCGGGAATTTCCATCAATAGAAAACACGAATCGAGGGAGGCCGGGATTTGAAGAGACATTTCTTTCCGGGATCGGGAATGAATCTCGGGATTGAAAAATTGTGGGATTCGCTCAGATCGAAGCCCTACTTCGTCGCAGCCCTAATCGCTCCCATTCATCCAGGAAGGTGCCCCAAATGCGTACGTACTTTCGTGTCCCTCCTGGCACCAGCACAGTGCCCGACGGTGGGGGGGAGAGGTGCTGTTGGCTGGAGGAGGGGTTTCGAGGGGAGAGGGTCGTGGGAACAGAGAGACGTGCGAAGAGAAAAGCGATGGACGAAGGCGTAGGGGGAGGTTACCAGTTAAACATTCAAGAGGAGTCTGTCAGCGCAGTCATTAAGGGCTTCATTTAGAGGGAGGAGTGGGTCAAACATTAATCTCGGCACAGGACTCTCTTGACCATATCCCTCCCCCACCTTGGCACGCCCCCTTCCTCTCTTCACTCGTTTCTCTAACCGCCGCGGCGAATGCGGAATTCGGTCGTGGGGGAGGGGTTGGCTGGCGATGGGCCAACCAAACCGTGGTCGATGGGGCTCTCGGGGGTCGCGGAAAGGGATGGGGAGTTCTCAATTCTTAATTCGCCCTCCCCCCTGCACCCCCCAGCGGGGCAACGGATCAAAATTTCCCTTCCTTAACAATTAAAATGTCTTCGAGGGCGACAAGTCATCATCGTCGGGGACCAAGTTCGCCAATCCGATGCCCAAAGGACTACTCTCGCGATGAGGATTGGTTCACTGGACGGTTGTCGCCCGATTGACACAAACGTTGAAAAGCGAAGGAACAGCGTGGTTGCGTGAAATTTTGTTTCAAACTTGCAAAAGTGCTAGAGAGACTTTTGGAATGATTCAGCAAGCCTTTACTAATGAAGCTATGAGTCGAAGCCAGTGGTACAGTCGTTGTAAATCGGGCAGAACCTCGATAGATGAAGATTCGCGAACGGGGTGGTCTTCCACTTCGACAGACCCAAACCACGTCAATTTGGCGCGGAAATATCGCCGTTTAGCTGTTATGGAGATAGCCGAGGAAGTTAGTTTTGGATCCAGTCAGACAATTTTGACTGACATTTTGGGCATGACGCGCGTCGCATCAAAATTCGTCCCGCTGGTGCTGACCGATGCAGAGAGACAAAAACGTGTGGTCATTTGTCAGGAACTCCTGGATCGAGCCAAGTCCGACCCAGAGTTTTTTAAAACTTTCTTTTTATTCCCAAAATTAAAATCGACCTAGAAAGGGCACCTTTTCGAATCTATTACGGATATTAAAACTAATAGTGCGGTGGACCTGAAGAGGATCCCTAAGGTACCACCTTCGAGTTCGAGAGCTGGAAGAAACAGTGACAAAGGTGTGTCATCAGCCAAAGCGTGTACTTTGAGGGCGAAACATTCGATTAAGCTGTATCCGTCGAAATAAACAAGTTATAAAATGAGTCCTCTCTTTTTTGATCACACCTTATTTGGGGCCCAAATCATTGGTCTACCAAAAGCGAAGAATTGTTTACTAGCAAAAGTATTTTCAATGCCGAGAAATGGTTGTTTAAATGCGTTCACTTTGGATATTTGCTCAGCCAATTCAGCCAATAAAACAGTAAAGTTCAGACAGTGAAATATTTTCACCACACCTTTTGTGATAAACTAATTCGTATGTCTTTACTGACTGCATTGTGCACTGAGATACTTTCATTTCATCGTGCCAGACTGGACTTGCTCCAAGAGAGTATGAAAACAGGCGCCTGGGTATGTATATATATATGTAAATGAAATTTAGTCAGAAAAACTCTAAAATGAATCAATAAAGAAAGAGTGAATATAACTTTAAAACTATCAATCAGCCCGAAAAATGTTAAACTGTTTCCCTCGGCAGGTGATTCTGCATAAGATGGAGGCAATGGGCAATGGCGAAGGATCTACCTAATTGAAAATGTCATGAAATGAATGCAGTGAGGCGAAAATGGATACACGCATCATGGCGCTGTGAAGACACGAGGGGCGGTTGGTGCGTCGGTCGCATTGGGGCACGCGAAGCGATTAAAAAACACGCGAAAGGCCACCCTGGCGGTGACATGACTAAAGTAGTCCAAACTCAATCCGCGCTCTGGGAGAAATCGACGGAAGCAACGCGACGGGACTCAACGGTTTTGCATTCGCCCGAGTTGTGAGGGGAGAGAATATGGGGGATGGGGCAAGTTGCTCGCGATCCGTCGCTTGAGGAGAAGTCGCGGCAAATAGAAAAACGTCAGCCGGGAGGCAAATGACAAACTTTAAGCGGAGATAATACAAAATTTAACCGAGAGGGATGGTGGAGGGAGTGGGGGGCGGTTTGGGAGTCTATATTTGGCACGGCTAATTATTTATTTCGAGGGAGCGTAGAATGATTTCTCATTCTCCTCCTCCGTTCTCCCTCCCTTCCAATTCCTTCCTTTCATCTCTCTCGTTTGCCCAAAGAAACCGTCCGAGGCGACCGTCGTGCGGGGGCGACTCCTCTCGTGGCTCCGACTCCACGAGAGGAGTCGCTCACCGGGAAGGGGCAGGGGCGAGGACGCCCCTTCCGTCCATCCGCCCGGACGCTGTCGTACGACCTCTCCCACGCGATGCGGCAGGGTTCACGAGTGACCTGAAGGCGGACACAGTCCCCGAGCTCATTTATGTGGAACTCATCGTACGGTTCTCGTGCGGTTCGAACACGATTCCAGTGTGAAACGGGGACGGTAGAAGTGGAGACGGACTGTCCACCCGATTTTCCAGCCGCCATTCCCTCGTTCGAGGGCTGACCCGTTGGGCGTTGGAGTCGCTCCTTCTCTGAGCACATGCATACTGGTCGTATTACACTGTCGCAAACTGTGTGAAACCTCTTGCGAGGACCCCGAACTAAAACAAGGCTTCGGACACCGATACTCGACTCAGCGAATAAAATTGTTTTAAAAATATATTACGATCATGGCGATATTACGTTTTAAAATTTAACTTTAAGTAGGAGTCGTGGTAACCCAGGGGTGGAGCGTTGAACCGGAGGGCTCGGGTTCGATGCTCGGGTACGTTTCTCTGGGAACCCACAGTTTAACACAAACTGTGTGATTTTTCGGGTACCAGATTCCAGGAAAACCACAGTGGGCACTGTTCGCCCTTATTGCCCTGCTAATGCGTGAGTTACACATGCCACTGTTGGGGTTAGTCAGTCCTGGGTGAACTGTGTCATCTCCTACAAAACCGACTTTCGGATCGATTACTGAATTCACGGCTTTGCTTATAATACTCGAAGTTATTAATTGTAGCCTCCTTGTAGCGAGCTTTGTTCAATAAAGAAGTTTCATAAAGAGGATAAGTCATGGATGATAACTGATCGAAAGAACCAAGGGGGTGACGTCCGACGACCCGAGAAAAGACATTTCTGCGGCAATCGGTTCAGAAAATTCAAAAATCTGGACACATTTGCCGTTTGCCGTGGCACGTGATTTTTCAGGTAGCCAATGGGAATAGCTGCATGGAGCGCAAACCGAAATGTTCGTAGATATGGCGACGGTGAACGCTGGGGTGAAGGGAGGGAGGGTGTGCGAGTGAGAGGGCGGGGCAAGGGGCGGGAAGGAAAGCAGGGGTGGAAGGAAAAGTTGGAATTTAATTGGGGTCAAATTGACCCCCGCCATCGACCCCGATGATTTATCAAGTAGCCAATTAAAAAGAATTTCTTCTTGCTGGAGTGCCCATGAATATATAATGGCTACTCAAAATAATTTTTGTTGCCTCCATTTCCACTGTTGGTGGGTGGGTGGGAAAGCACTCTCGAGCAGTGGGGGAGGGGTGGCGGGAGGCTTATTTGGCAAAGGAGGCCTCCGTCCCCGAGAATACGAATAACCTCTTTCTTCGTGCGACGCTGGGAGAGGAGGAGAATGCCATGGCGACGGAATATTACGGACACAAACGACGGATAAATGAATACCCGAGCCACGTGTATGCGTTAGAGGAAGAGATTTTTCTAGAAGGAAAGTAGACAAAACTATTTTCCAAAGTATAGGACGTCATTATTTTCTGGAATCACTTCCATCACTTAAGTTATCAATAATCATGACAAATCACAGAATACTGTGCCCAAGGAAGCACGAATAGAAATTATTGTTCTTGAAATACGGAGTCCTTCTCTGGTGAATTTTGGACAATTCTGGCGATATTTATTTTCATTTTCATCATCATTATTACGCAAAAGAGGTTTGAAAAAGTTACACCAATTTTCTTTGGGATTACTATTTGAATGTCTGTAAATTCACAATTTTGGAAACTATTACGACACACGCTTTAAGAAAAAAAGCCATGAATGGCCTGATAATTTTACGAGACAGAGAGGAAACAAAAACCAACAATGTGTGGTTTGTACAAGAAGTATCGGAAAAAGAGATTTATTTCAGATGTTGTTATAAAACCTCAAAATTCTTCAAAGCACATGCATTGAGCATCTCGACTTTTGTACCCGCGGCCCCAACTCGGGAGGCTCCCTGGTAGGCGGCGGAAGGTCCTTTATTGTGTGTCCAAGCTTCTTCGACGGCACTTGGGGTCCCATGGTCCCAGGTCTTTTCAGGGATTTCACTTTTATAGGGAATAGGAAATAGTCCACTGGTGCCGAGTTGGGACTGTGAATTTGAACTTGATTTGTGGACTTGGGGAATCGTCGCAATGCCGTTGCAGAAGGCCTTCGCCAGCAGACACTTCCGACTCTGCTATTGGCCGTTCGCCTAAAGACCTTCGGAGGACGAGTTTAGCGCATATATTTCGCATCGGCAAATTTTCAGTGATAATGGCGCGTGAACTGCCTTCTTATCAATGCCAATTCGACCTGCGATTATGCGCAAACTTTACCGACAGTCTGAATGCAGTACTTCACGTACTCTTCAGAAAAACATTTTCACCGGTACATTTTATGGTGTGTCCTAGCATAAAATGATCCCCCCATCACAGACTTTCTCTTAAAACAGCTGACGCCTAAGTTAACCCTTCCGTGCGCCATCCACCGGACGTTCTTCAAATGAAGAGGGACATTGAAAGATAGCAGGGGGAGCAGGAGTGGGCAGGGATTCGCGAAATAGGAACCCTTCACGCATTGTCGCGAAGCACCGTCGGTCAGCATGGCACGCGGCGCAATTAGCAGGGCATCGCCGACTGACCTGGCACCCGCCGTGACACGGTTCGAAGAGGCCCCGGGAGGACGGAGGGTCGTCTGTGGTGGCCGATGCGGGGCCTTTCTCGGCGGTGGCGAAGGAAGACATTCTGGTCCCCTTCCTTGTTTTTATTTGGTGCTCCTTGGGGGCGGGGGCGAGAGAGGAGAGCGACGGGAGAATTTCAAAGGGTATACGGAGAGTGTAGTAATGGAATCAAGGGTGCCGAGAGTGAGGTAAGCGGGGAGCAGGGCGGAGGGCTTGTCGGACAATGGCGCGCCGTTGGCGGATGTTCCAAGCGGGGGTGGCGAGGGGCGGTGTGTGCTCAATAATTCACACCCCTCGCTCCCCCCCCCCCTTTCCCCTCTTTTTCCCACCTACCGCCGCAGCGAGGCGAAAGGGTCCCTTTTCCATCGAAGGGGTGGTGTCACGTGGCAACCAATTATCCCTCGGCGAGTCCCCCTCTCCCTCCCCCGTCTTAAACCCTTCGCTCCCGCAGATATTGAAGTGAAACCCTTCCTCCCCTTCGACTTCCTCCGATGAATCTCAAACTCCCCCGATGAAAATGCACACTCACGTTTCGTGCATCGACAGTGGCGCCACCAGAGAAGGCTCCGCGTAGAGGTCGCCAGAGATCGTCGAGTCGAAAGGGTCATTAAAGGCTTCGGAAGATTATTAGTTCGACCCCTCCCCCCCGGGTACATGGCGACACTTTGATCGCAGAGCGTTTGCAATGCACTCGAGCTATGTCGGACTTGATCATGGCAACCGCAACTGAGCAACGAGATATCATCTTTCTCCGGCGTCCGAGGGCGGATGTGACGACACATTCTCTTCTCCTCTTCAACTTGACAGAGCTTCGGGGATGGAAAAACAATCCGGAAGGAATCGCGGTCCGCCGAAGGTCGTCGCATACGCAGAATGAAGACTGCTGGAATTTTCGCAAGCAGTAGAGAGTGTCTTCCTCACTTGCTTCGCACCGCAAGGCCAACGTGTGGAGAAGTTTTGCAGCAACTGTCTCAGGAAAGATGAGTTGGGTTTAGAAAGGGAAGAGGAACGGATGGAGAGCCTATTGCAGGGATGAGAGGTAGAAGGAAGTATTGAATACAATCGGGATGTTTTTGTGTGCTTCGTAGTTTTCGAGAAGGTTTTTGGTGGCGTAGAGTGGTCAAAGCCAATTGACACCTTGAGGAATGATGGATGTGGACTGGACGGGACAGTTATGGACTGATTCGTATAATTTGTGCATTGAATGAATGGCAGGGCTGCAGGGGGAGACTCGGGAGTGGGCAGGTGGGGGCGAGATCGCTGGATACTCATGTACAACATGAGGAAATGCTGAACGTGGTATGCTGAAGCTGGGAATAGGAGTTGGCGGCGATATGAATGAGTTGGCCAGGTATGCAGATGATCATGAAATAATGAAACTGTCAGCCAAGGAAATAGAAGTCATTGTACGCTTCATAGGAACAATACGATAGGTATGGGGTGAAGATTAAATATAGAAAAACAAAAGCAATAGTAGGATTCTCGAGAAGTAGGAAAGCAATATTAGACGCAAAAGACGGAGGGAACAAACTAGAGCGGGTGGAGTGGATCATGTATTTTGGAGGAAAAGGGGAAGCGTGAATGAGACTTTAGGAGAAGAATTGTGACAGCGAAAGAGGCGCTTGCAAGTAAAGAGGTGATGATGGGTACTCTGAGTAAAGATGATAGGAGAGGATTACTTGAACCTTGAAATATGAGGAGTGAGGCTTTATGAACGTGAGGGAGGCAAGAGGATGGGTGTGGGTTTGGAGGCTAGGGGAGGTGTGGTGTGATTACAACCTCCGCAGTTGGACCTTGCCTCCTCCGATTCGGAGGCGTCACCCGACCCAGTGAGCCGAGTCCCGTTGTTGCCAGGAATCATTATGTCTTCGTTACCTTCCATATTTGTCATGAGAATTCAGGTGGTTTCTCCGTCGCTTTCATCAATAGTGTTTTTTACCGTGGCTCATTTCATTCAAATGGTCTATGCCAGCCACCTTTGCAGTCGCACCACTGGGGAACGGAATATGCGAGGACTATTTCCAAGCCTTCTGGTTCCTACCCCTTAACTAACTAGTATAAATGACCCTATCAGGCGTAATTATGATTGCCCACTGCCAAAACAACTCTAGTGGTCAACGGAACGCGAATACCCTTCCAACGCGTCAAGGTCGTAACCTACAGGGGAGAGTAGTACCTGATATTTTAATAATAAAACGCGTAATGCAAATAAAATAAAAATGTGACCTGCACCCATTATTCAACATTCACAATAAGCAATCAAAAATAAACAGTAATAAACCATTGATTCAATTATTTCATCATCGAAACTTTAATCATTCATATTTAAGATATTCAAAAGATTGGAGCCAGATAATTTGGTACGGATGGATCGCACTTAATAAAACATCCTCTCGCAAGGACAAAATTAGCAATTTTTGGCATAGGACTGAAGACAATAATGCAGAGTGAAAATATGAGAGTTTGTTTCTTCACCAAAACTGACCCCGGTGAGGTTCACGTTTTCAATCACCACCAGCGAAGGACACTGATTACTTCAAACGAGCAGCCTATGGCTTCCTACAAGGCCCAGATAAGCGAGGGCAGAATTCAGAGGCGTCGCGCGGGAATCAAACCCAAGGCCCTCCGGGCAGGGTCCGATGACCATCTGCCCTCTACTCAGTCAGGAATCCGTAGAAAATGCGTCACTGCCCGCGAATGAGACGTCTCAGGTAGTCGAAACGCGAGGAGCGAAAAACAACTTCGGTCTGTGGCAATTTGTAGTGCCATCTCCAATCTATGCTAACAGAATCCCTTCTGCGCTTGGGGCCGGGGCCCATCGCAGAGGGCGGATTAAATCCAGCGTGAATCCGCCACGCCTTGGTGCCCTTTCTCCCGACGACCGATCAACCCATCCCTCCGAAACCCTGGACAACAGAGGTAGGCACACTGAATAATTCCGCGTTCTCGTTTGCTGGGAGATGGCGGAGATCTGGAAAGGGAATCTAAAAGAGAGTCTCTTATTTGCCGCTTCAAAGGAAACCGCGGAAAGATGATGATGAAGGGATGTGTTTGGGGGGGAGGGTGGGACGGGGAATCATTGGCGTGATTGGGATGACGGGTCCCCGAGGGCACACCGCGGGAAGCCGCGCGCAGAACGGAGGAAGGGTGACCGCTTCACTTCAGAGGTCACGGCAGAGAATCAATCTCGAGGGCTAAGCGTCAGTCAGCCACTTCAGGCCAACAAATGGCAACTCTCAATACGCAAAGATCCACACAAACATTTGCTAGAGTTAAAATCAGTACGGTTACAAACAGAAATCAAGAAAATATTACCGTGACATCTTATTCCAAAATAACGCGACAGAAATAAAAAGATTAAATAGAAATATTATCGTGCGCCATCGCTTGGCGCACGATATTTGAATGCATTGAACGCATCTTTGATCCTGGGATGCACGACGCGGTCGATGGCACAATTCAGGGTTTTGCGTTTCCTGCCGCCCTTCTCCCGTATGGGTGTGTCACGGAGGTTGTGGTCATGGGTGGAAGGTTTAAGATCGCGTCTGAGGCAAAAATAGTGACGTGCACCGTTGTTCAATGGGGGTTGGTGCTTTGGATTTTGAGGCATCATCGGAAGGAGTAGAGGGAGTGATCCTCCGAGAGCTGCACATTGGTCACTGTGCAAAGTGCCAACATTTTGTCACTTGGCTCGGCACAATAACTAACTATTACAGCGGAATGTGAACATTTTATTCGTTCGTTTGTGAAATGCGACATTTGCAGGGGAAATAAGCGTTTGTCTGCGAGGCGGTGTCTTGGGAAGAGAGAATGTTTAGGAGAGCTCCTTGGGGCGGCGAAGAGGTTCCTCCTGTTTGAGGAAACGAATAAATATGATGAAGAGTTTCTTTTTCTCTTCATTTATATGCTCGGTCCTCTTGTGGAGCGAAGCATTCGATAGCCGCGTGCTCTTTCCGGATCTCTGCCGAGGGCACGAGGACACGGAGGAGAAGTGTATTGCATGTGGAAGCTTCTTGGTTATGATGTCGGTGGGGAAAGTAGTCGGCGGGAACGGTGATGCTGGAACGGTGATGCTGGAACGTTGAATCGGATGCCGAGAATGCTATCTAGCGAGAGCTATTGAGTGCGTGCGGGCTGTGCTTCAGCCCCAAAACACCCCGTCATGCATCCGAAAACTATGACATCCACCATAGGGTACCTCGCCGCTCTTTGTGTACTGATTTAAGGACCAAAGCCAATCATTAAATGCTATAAAATATATATCTGTATCTAATTACCATTACGCATCTTAGTTGCGTTGTTTTATGATTCATTCGCGAGTAATTGATTCCTGAGCGTGGATTCCACAATATTCATCGCATCCCAACAAGAGCACATGCACCCAGCCATACATTTGGTCGCCTCAATAATCGGCAGAGCACGTGGGTGGCGGATTGTGTACTGGTACATTAACAATTCAAATGCCCATGAAAACTTTCACCCATCCGAGACTGGGCAGAGCGCGAAGACGAAAGGGGAGGGGCGCTCCCGTCGATTCTTTCGGAGCAAAGAGACCGTAGCGTCGAAGATGAAAGGCAGCAGAATTGGCGATGACGATGTAATGGAAAAAGGAAACAAGAGAGGCCCGCCTTCCGTGCGCGCATCGTCGCCGTCCTTGTGAAAAAAGGACAAGCGACCGAAGAGCGGGGGGAGGAGATGAGTGGTCCATATATATTTCATAAGCATGTAGCGGCGCCACGAGGGTTGGGAAGAGGGGGGCCCGGGGAGCGGAGTGGAACGAAAGTTCATTTATCCTTTGGGCTGTTCGGCCGAGCACCACCAGGCATTCCACCCGGCTATCGTCTTGACTCACACGCACACATCCGAAGGTAAGGTAAACGTGTCCATAAGCTGATTCCATTCTCTATTTTATAATTGCTTTCATTTGTCTGGAGGGAAATTCTCACTTTTTTCAAAAACACCATATTATATAAAAACTATATCTTGGTGGCACTTTTTGCAAATGTTTTACAGAAAGAGTCACTACGGAAAAACATTACCTATCCTAATACCTATCAATGTTCTCATTGGACGTACTTATTCCCTATAAGATCTTCTATATTTTTTATTGCCAGAGTTCTTCTAAAAACATCGACCAAGCAACGACAATTCAATAGAATAGAATGTTTCAGGTTTAGTGAATTGCCCCGGAAGGACATGCGCAAAGGAAAAGGCTGAGCTATAATCGGTTTGCAAAAATATTGTTCTCCGCTGGATCACATTTCGTAACATTATAATTGAAGAAATACATGAATGAATAAATAAAAAAATTATGCAAAATAAAACAAGAAAAGTTAATATGCATTCTCAATATTTAACTAAAATCCTTTTTTACAAATCACAATCATGAAGAGTGAACATAGCATAATCAATTTTTTTTGTTGAGGGATATGATAGATAGATTTCTTCATTTGGAATTTTTTTTAATTAATAAAAATTATGGTTAAGCTTTTCCTTCACACATGTTCTTCGAGGCCATTTTAATAAAGCTAAACCATATTCTATTAAAGTGACATTGTCATCGCTATGGTCAATTTTTTTCGAAGAACTCTAGCTAGAAAAAAATACGAAAAGATCTTATGGCGAACAAGTACTAACGTCCATTGACAGAGCATTGACAGTTATGACGACCCTTTGAGGACTCCTCAAGTCAAGCTATCAATATTTTAATTAAATATCGGAATGTTGGTAATATTTTTCCGGAACGAAAATATGTACTATAAACCCTTTTGGAAAATTATCGCATAATCGAGACCGTCACAAGCCGTACAGATATTAAAAAATAAATTATTTCATTAAATTTACGTATATGAACGTAGAGTACATGGACTTTTCCATTAAAAGATTTTCTTCACCCTTCATCGAAGTACAGAAGTATTAATATCATGAACTCTTCATAAAATCGATTTTATACGTGACATATATCATTCACATCCCGGCCTCCATCAACATCTTTTGCTGCCTGGCAACAATATATGAATTTGTCATTTCCCTAGAATGATACCCCCAAAGCAAAAGGAGACTATTTTCCCTCTAGCCGAATAGCCCTGGACCTTCGGACAGTTCACACGGAGAAACTTTATTAATTGGGATTTCTAATGTCCGCTCTTTCTAAAGCGTCATTTTCCCCGCGAGTCTTTCTTAAAGAGGAGACGTGGGCGTTGAAATGTAAGAGATTGGGAGGACGGATCGGAAATGGGAAGATTGGAGTGGATGGGTAGGCGGCGGAAGGCTAAGAAGGAGGAGGGGCCGATTCCCCAATTCCCCTCCCCCCTTCGGCAAACAGCAAATGCATCCATTATTGATGCGCTCTCAAGCGCCTCCATCCACCACCCGCCATCTTCTTCCATCCACTCTGTGTGCGTCTGCCTGTGTGTGTCATCCCCCATCCCCCGCCCTCTCCGAGCGCGCGACACCACTCAGCTCACCAACTGCTTCCTCCCACTTGCTGCGAATATTTTCGCCGCCGGGCGTCGGCCAAAACCCCCTCCCTCCCCCTCTTCTCTCACAAAACACACACGCACGCGTGTGGGCGTGTGTGTTTTGTCTGACTCGGAAGAAAAAATTGACGTAAAGAAAATAACAGATTATCGGATAAAATATTTTGAATGAAAATTAATAAATCTTTGCCGACACTGCCGGACACATTAAGTTCTTCTTGTAGAGTATAAGAAACCGAATTCACTCCTGGAGTGCAACTGATATTGCCCTAAAACAATAAAGAGACGAAATGTATAATGGATATAATTACGTTTTTTTATTTTCGTCAAACCGTTCTATGCCTCATCGGCTGTGAATGAATACAACATATGTTTCCGCATGTATTCTCAACACATTCACTCCCGCTTAAATTCGGAGAAAAATACCAGCAGAGTAGGCACCTACCTACGCATAAATTCCCAAATTTTCATTCATTTCACGGGAATTTGAGATTTTCAGATAAAGTGTGTTTTCGCAAAATATTGTGATGAACAGCGTTATCACTCAAATTTTTCGTTGAAACAAGCAACCACCTAACCTTTTTTCGTAAAAATAAATAAAAGAAAGAAATATCATATTTAGACGAGTTTGAAGATAGTTTTTGAGAAAAACTAGATAAACATGGATAAAATGACTTAATTTGTGATTCCGTAGAATAGAGGAAAACTTCAAACAAAAGGAAGCGTTTGCTCTTTATTTTCAAATTCCAAGTCCAAATTGTAAACGCAGAAGCCTTGACGCACGGCCGATTGGGCCGAGTCCCGTGTTTGCCAGGACTCATGTTCTCTCTAGTGACCATCATATTTATCTTGGGAATGATAATTCAGGTGGTTTCCCGTTGCCTCCCTCAATAGTGTTTTTAACGTGACACCATCACTTATTGGCCGCCCCTTTAGGGTCAGACGCCATTGCAGCCGCCTCACTGAGGAACAGACGCTGCGTGGACCACCTTTCGTCTGGCTCCTAACCTTCGACCTAACTGACATGGGTGACCCTATTACGAGCAATTATCATTACTCCCGACGGCACAGCTCTAGGGGTCATCGGAACGCACAAGCCCTTCCACCACGTCAAGGAGGGAGGTGTATGCATATTAATTAAGTAAAAACCAAAATAAATGCTCTTTAACATTTTGCTACCTTCTATTTCATCAAATATTCTCGATGGCGGTTGCTTTGAATGCTATCGGCGTTTTTACGATTGCGATACATGAATGTCACCTATTCCTGGAAATGCAAAACTATGAATCTCAAAACCTTTTTAATAGAGAAATAGGACAAATTCCGATAACGGCAAGAGAGCACAGGAGGTGCTGACGGAGGGAATCCCCGTGAATTAGGGGCATACGGCTCACGTCAGCCATTGGCGAAAAATATGGGATTAGAGTGATCCATCTCTACTGGCGGCGGGTTTTTCTGCAGACAACTTCCCACATTTTAGTCATGAATTAGGCCACCGTTCGTTTTTTCTCACCGCAGTGCTTACGTCCAGCAATTATAATATTTTAGTTGTTGATCCATCGTCGGGGTAAACAGCAGTCGATAATTTAGAATTGAAGTTTTTTCGACGCTGCTATTTTTGCCTCCTCTTCATCATTGCCATATGTGGCCATTGCCATTAATCGTCTGCGTATCCCATTCGCTCCTGAAATCTGCAGTTCTTCCTAGTAATATCTGTATCAATATTTTTAGATTTAAAATCAGAAAGCTTTATTCACCTCGTCCATTTTCCATTGACTAAATTCCTCCCTACTGAACTTTTACTGAATTATCCTCTGTCGTAAGAAACCAAGGCATGTACTGCGTTTTACCCGTTGGGGATGGTGGTCTCATGACGACGCTATTCGGTCGCCACGACTCTCTCACACAATCCATTCAATGAATCTTTGACAAGAGGCCTTGAGCGCAAACTTACGTCCCAAACAATCCAACTCCAGAACTTAAGCCACGGAAAGGTGTTTGCATGGTACAAGGATCTTTGATGAGAAGAGCGTATAATAAGAAGACTGCGAATACTAAAAATATAAAACTATATGAATGGCAGTATATTTTCCATCGTAAACCATTGAACGAAGCAAATAAAATGAAAACTATTCCCAATTATTCCATGCTTCATGCATGTAAATTATTACAAGTTCGCCACAAGTGATATTGAGCTTCGTGAAAAGGCAAGTGTCACGTTACTTCTGAATTTAAGACACACAAGGTTTGTATAAAAAGTATCGGTGACAAATATTTCCTGACGTGTGCGTTAAGTGCTGAATTCGGACCGGCGGTTAAATGTTCGCATCATTACCGGACGTATTGGCGTCATTAAGACAGTAAACACTTTTAATTGAAAATTTGGGCTACACCAAACTCGTCCTCCAGAAGGTCTTTGGACGGACGGCCTAAAGAGCAGAGTCGAGTGCGTCTGCCAGCGAAGAAGTCCCCCCGAGGAAATTGAATGCCCACGATCTGATTCCACCCATGACGCAAATTAGGCAAGATGCTACGGCATCGCGACTATTCCCCAATGCCCTTTAAGTCCCGACCAGCAGACCATTTCCTATTCCCTATAAAAGTGAAATCCTCCCTCCCTCAAAGGCCACCACCCTAAGGGACCATAAGTGAGGTCGAAGAAGCTTGCACGCATGTACCCTTAAGGACCTTCACCAACCAGGGAGCCTTCGAGTCGAGGTAAAGCCGCAAGGGCAAAAGTGTACCGACGGCCAAGGGATGCACTAATTTGAAGAACTTTGAGAACTTGTATCAATATCTGGAATAAATCTAGTTTTCCGACACTTTTCCCGATACTTTTCATACAAATCATGCATAGTTTCGTTTCCTGGAAGCAACGGGGAATGACGTGCAGCAAAGCAGTTTAAATGTCCATTTCTTGCGTCACTGGGCGTGCCATCGAATGCAGGTGAGGAGGTGGGCTTGGAATCCGAACTGGAGTAGATAATCAAATGGAAAAGAGAGCAGAGGAGGGTTTGCACTGCGATGGGGCGAAGACGAGGCGGAAGGGAAGGGCGAAGCGGACGGAGAACTCAGCGGCGCCGAAACGAGAAAGAATAACAAAAGGGGAAGGGCCCACAAACACGCGTCCCGGCTCTCATCAGCAAAAAAGAAGAACGTCGGCCGTGGAATGTTTCTCCTTATTCCGGGCGTTAGTTTTTTTGGCCCACTTGAAATTTCCCAATACACCTCCTGGAAGGGCGAATGCGAAATTTCCTCCCTTGGTCGTTTTTTTGACGGGAGAGCAGGGAGGTTGTGGGAGGGCCGACCTGCGATTCCTTGCTTCGCTTGGCAAGCAATGAAAACACATCTCCGGGACTCGTGGCTGGATGGATGGGAAGGGAAGTTATGCGGCGCATGATGAGAGGGTTCGGGAGAAGGGGACAAAGTGGATCGAAAGGGGATGCGGATCCCCCGAGGAAATTGAATGCCCACGGTCTGATTCCACCCATGACGCAAATTAGGCACCGACCTTGGGAATGATCTATTAAAAGTAAAGAGAGGATTGAAAATTTAGTCAGAGTGAGTCAAATGGGGTCCGTTCAATTTTGTTCAAGAATTTACATTTCTTTATATTCCAGAGGATGAGGGTGATAGTTACCATCCGACGAAGGCTAAATGTTTCGCACGTCTTCGTTTCTATCATTCAAATGGTCGGAGTGCTTCGAGTGGGCAACACCCTTTCAAACCTCACCAATATCATCGGCGATCAGACGACACGAAAACCTCCGCCCTCGTTAAAAAGATGTCCTCCCACACCAAAGTGAAAAACAAGTCTCTTCTTTCCTTTTTATTCACGTCTCCTAAAGTATACCCTGAAATTAGGCTTGGATTGTTTCTCTCTGATCGAATGGAAGCCCTAAGTAATCCTCTACCCAGAAAATGTTTCTAGAAACATACCTTGAGCAGCCAATGATGGGTCTCCAAGCAACGATTTTATAAGTCTCTCCGAAAAATTTCAGGTCTAAAAAAACTATGAAAAAATCTTTCTTATAGCTCCGTCAAATACGTATCCAGGTAAAATATGCTTGAGTGGATGACGGATGCTATTTTCCTGGGCGGCCTACTGTGGCGGCGCCTTGGGGCCAATTTTAAATTATTATACATATAAACATGGACCCAACTGAAAGTAATGCGCATGATTTTATTGTGACGTAACCAGTCGGAAAATGTGGTAAGGAGTCTGCCCTTCCAACGCAGCCGGTCGCCAGTTTGCTCAGAGTACTCTAAGCGGGATGACGTGCCACCGCGTGAAGTGTGTTTTTCGACTTTGTAAAATGGCGCGAAGGATTGGTCTCTTGAGCAGCGATACGCCATCAAGTTTAGCGTGCAGCATAGAAATACTACAACTGACACATTCCAGATGCTTAAAGAGGTTTTCAAGGACGACAGCATTTCAAGATCACATTCCGGAAGGTGACACAAAGCGTTCAAGGAGGATAGGGAGGAGGTCGCCGACGAACCTCGTTCTGGACGCCCAACAACGGCCAGAACCGAAAAAAACGTGAATTGTGTGCGCGAAGTTTAGCCTTTCGTTCGTCGATTGAGCATCTAGAAAATTGCTGTGTTCCTCATTTGCGGTAGTGAGCGAGGATCTGGAAATATGCAAGGTCTACGCGAAGCTTGTGCCGAAAGTGTTGCCACACGTCCTTCATCGTTACCAACTTCCTGGCCCGGAGCATCACCCCGGTGGTCGCCCAGCCCCCTTACACTCCCGACTTGACTACGTGCGACTTTTGTTTTGCTTCCCCGACTGAAGAGAGAGCTGAAAGGAAAGCATTGGACAGAGACCGTGGACGGCATCCAAAAGTATTTACTCTACATTCCTGAGAGAGACATTCCCGTCGAGAGGTGTTTCAGGGTGCCTTCCAGGCGAGCATATTGCTGAAGGGGGAGAGTATTTTTAACAATTTTTACAATATATATATATTATATATATATATATATTAATATCAATCGTGAGACACCTCTTGAATAAAGGAAAAGTGACTGCTGAGTCCCATTCCTTGAGGCACGCTGACTTGAGAACGCACGCACCTGGAGGAGCGCGGGGGAAGATGAGAGTGAATAAGGAACGACGCGAGGAGCCGTGAGCAGAACTGTGTCGGGGTGATCGGGGGCGTGGCGACCGCCGACCGACTTGCGGCTGATCACTCACGGCGGTGACTCTTTTTCCTTGAATCTTTTTCTCGGTTGATAGTGGTTGGTTTTATGAGGAGATGCAATTGGCGGCTGATATGTGAATGATTCAATTGGAATAGGGTGCTCAGGGAGAGGAGGAAGGGAGCAGAGAAGCCTTGGCGTTGGCAGTGACACACTCTGAATGAAATGCGCCAAGGGGTCACATAATATTACGTCCCATCTGACGGACGGCGTACTTACTAGGTGTATTCTTAACATAATTATTAATATGTATATGTATGTATGTATGGGTCTATATGTGCGTAATTATGTATGTATTTATGTATGGGTATGCATGCATGTATGTATGTTTATGTGTGTACAGGTATGTATGTATGTGTGTGTGGATATGTATGTATATGTGTAGGTATGTGTATGCATATATGTATGTATGTGTGTGTATGTGTATGTCTGTGTATGTGTGTGTGTGTGTATATATATATATTTTAATGTATATATATATATATATATATACTTTTTTCTTTTCGATGTGCAATATGAATTGATGTCTGTCTATATGTATTTAGGTGTACATATGAATGTAACTATAAGTTTTAATGCCTAATATAATATGTATACGACGATGGGTTAAATGGAAGAAGGGACCATTTGGTCTCAATTTCGCCCAAATAAAAACCTCTATCTATCTATCTACTTCAATTGTGCATGTGCCCTTCATGATGTGTACTCCTGGCAGGGATAGAACTGTAACATCCGGCAATCCCTGGGATTCGAACCCGGGCTATCCTCGGGGTGGGAAGCCCGAGGATGGCCTGGGTTATTGGTCACCGCACCATCATGGTGCCCTTCACGGTTGGTGCAAAGATTATTCGAAGGGCATAAAAACAATTTTGGAAAAACTTCCTTGTACTTTCGCAAGGGTTTTATGATCTCGAGCAAGATTTTGTTTATTTTTCATGGAAAAACACGCGGCGATGTGGATGCGGAACCGTTTGTAATCTCTAATAAAAATTATCCCAGCACTCGGTTACCCTTGGAGATATTTCCCTCGAATCGGGCGAAGGCATTAATTCCCCGTTCGCCCAAACCTTTTCTCCCGCAGCTTTCGCCGGAACCGCCCGAGCGACCTTCCCTTTCCAGCCTTCCCATTGGGCAATCAAGGTAAATATTTTTGGAGAGCGTCTCCTTCGACGAAAGGTCTTTCCAGCAGTCAAGACTTGTTTTAAGCTTGTAAAAAGTGGTGGCACGTTACTGAGAAAATTCCTGAGGAATCATGTACTCGTGAGTACAAAATGAAAGCTTAATTGACATTTATTGTTAAACCGAAGAACACAGTCAATCCCCGAAGAAACGGGGATTGGGATCATTGAAAATTTGTTTTCCTGCCTATGAGGGCTTTCAATCAATATAAATATATTTTCATTCATAAATGACAAAAGTTGAGGCGAAAAAGCGAAGCCGTGTCAAGCGGACATTTTAAACTGGGAGTGAAACCGAATTTTCTTTTGGCGTGTGTGGTTCCATAAAATCGATTCTAAATTTGTCAATGACCAAATTAGACGATGGAAATAAGGTGCTCTTTGAAAAAACAGCATTTAAAGAGCACATTATCCTACACGATCCCCATAGTATCACCATATTCATAATTGTTTTGATACTTTGCAAAGCTATTCCGTTGCATCCTGACGGGATCATTAAACTAATTTAGAATTTATTCATGGTAACATGAAGAACACAGTCGGTTATTTGGGAACCATGAAGCAAAATGTTCATATTAATTACGGACAAGATGATCTCGGAAAGTTAGCCAAAGCTGCCTAGAATACTCGAAAAATTACTGAGAGTTAACTGAATGGCATATTTACCGCCGAATACATTAATTCATTAGAGGGATAACATATTGCGAGAGTGATTCCTAAGATGTCCAGTTATCCCTAAGAGAAGACAGTGTTTTCAGCGCCAGTCGTAGGTATAATGAATGGGCTTGAATCCGCTGTCGGGGATAAGTGAAGTTTGTTTTCGCGGTCTTTCAGTCGCCACTGCGATACTGGCTGGACACGCCAGAAATCCAAACGTTGAATTGCACAACTTCAGCATCCAATTCCAATTTGGATTTTTTTTGTAATATTATCGTGTTCGCACGAGCGAGCGCGTGTAGGACAAGACAATTTGATCATTCCTTTTTTCATTCTTAATCGTGTTTGAGTTCTCAGAAATGCCTCAAATATCTCATATATTCTCAGAATTTTAATCGCAATGACAATTGATTTATAAATTATTCATTCTGCACCTATTATTTCTCTACCACAGTTTTTTTTCTGAATTGAAAGAATGAGGGGGTTAGAAATGGTGCAGTGGCTAACTTACTGGTTTCCCAGCCAGAGGGACCGGTTTCCAATCCCGGGTGCGGCACATACTTTTCAATGGTATCCCTAGTTGAGGTGGAGAGCACTTTGAGTGAGTCCGTCGGATGGGACTTCAAACTGAGGGCCCCTAAGCGCTTTTCGTCGTTAAGAGTAGGATAGTGCCGACGCCGGGTTTCTCTCCACCCTTGATCCTTTCCTGTCTATCCGTAATGGCGCAAATGACCTCAGACGTCGGTCGGTCGCCTCCCCTAAATACTACTACTGCTAGGAACTTCTGTGTCACGTATTTTAGTTTTTGAATCTCATGCGCTAATTATAAACGAATGCAGTGCGATAACGAGCTTTATACAGATAAAATGTGTATTAATTAGTTAATGGATACATACAATTTAAATATAGAAAACTCTCCTAAAATATTCAGGTATGAATAAATTTATCAGATATAACTTTCATTTAATGATATTAACAAAATGTAACGCAGACGCCATCGAGCGTGGTTCAGCTTTGGCTGTTTGGTTATTATTTTCAAAAACAAAGCGCGTTCTTCTCTTCGGCAACCTCGCGCCTCCGTCCATGCAAACAAAGCCGTCGTGGACGTTTGCCCTGGACTTGGCCAGAATGTTCCAGGGTGACGAGAGACCACCTCATCCTTGTTCCTACGTGCGCTGCCTCCCAATCACTCAGTTTCCCCGCGCGTTATTTTGTAGAATCAGATGGAACTTTCTTTTCCTCAAAATCAATTTGGCATCCCCCTTTTTTTCCCACGGACTGCGGCAGCTTGTATCAAGCCCAGCGGAAAAGAAACACTTCTTGTCCTCGGCAAAAAGCAGCGCCAAATTGTGAGGATGCTTCGACAACCGCTGTCGTTTTGCGTCTCAAATCAGCCTGATTTGCCTATATTAAAATCTTTAGCGAATTACTGACGGGGATATTGAAGGCCATTTTTTGGGAACGTAAATAAAAGTGAAAGAAAAAAATGTAGGCTTTTCAGAAATACTACCTTGATCAAAAAGTTCCCGGAATTTATTCAGAAAATTAAAAATACAAGTTTATTCATCTAAATCTATATTGTCCCCTTCAAAGTAATCCCCATCGACTGCAACACACTTATGCCAGCGCTTGATCCAATCCTCGAAACATTTTTTATATTCGGTTTTCGGTATGTCCATCAGTGCTTCCTGCGATTTTTCCATTACTTCCTCTCGGCTGCTAAAACGCGTTCCCCGTAATGGTTTTTTAACTCGATTGAACAGAAAGAAGTCACAGGGAGCCAAATCAGGTGAATTCGGTGGCTGTTGGATGGTATTTGTTGCATTTTTCGTCAAAAAATTACGAATAATGATAGCACTGTGCGACGGTGCCTTATCATGGTGCAAAATCCACGAGTTTTCTGCCCACATTTCTGGTCTCTTTCGGCGAATTGCTTCACGCAAACGTCTCATAACGCCCAAATAATACTCTTTGTTTACTGTCTGGCCTTCTGGCAAAAATTCATGATGCACTACACCGTTGTAATCCATGAAAACCGTCAGCATTGCCTTCTTTTTTGACTGAAAACGACGTGGTTTTTTTGGTCTCGGCTCATTTGGTGAACGCCATTCACTTGCCTGATGTCTGGATTGCGTGTCGTACTCATAAACCCACGTCTCGTCTCCAGTAATGATCCTTTTGATGAATGTGGGATCGGATTCAGCCTCGCAAATCATGTCTTTTGCGACGTCAACACGGTCTCTTTTTTGCATGAAATTGAGGTATTTTGGCACCAACTTTGCTGCTACACGACGGAAACCCAAATCATTAACCACAATGTCTTGGGCGGATCCATAGGCAATGTTCAAGTCCTCCGCTATTTCTCTGATGGTTAATTTGCGGTTATTGACCAACATTTCTTTTACTTTATCAATTTTTTCACCGACTTTCGATGTCGATGGTCTGCCACTGCGTTCATCATCTTCGATTGACTCACGACCACTTCTGAACCGCTCGTGCCACTGGTAAACGACCGTTTTTTTTAGAGAATCGTTGCCGAAACACTTTTCCAACATTTCCAACGTCCGTGCGCCACTAAATCCGTTTTTTACGCAAAATTTAATACAAGGTCGTTGTTGCAAATTTAAATCCATTTCTGCAATTGTAAAAAATCGCCAACACACACAGAGATAGGTGTACTCTTGGCTACGTAACTTTTGCAAATGTCAAGTTATGACACTAAGATTTAAAGGGAATATCAACAACAGATGTACCAATTTAGCAAAAAAAACAGAACTCAAATCGGAACGATGGGAGCGCCACACGGTGGTTATTCCGGGAACTTTTTGATCAAGGTAGTAGTCTGAATGTGGAATTTGTCACAATTAACATGTAACATATTTCAAGGAAGAATTTGCATGCAGGAGCAATAGGAATTACCATAATTTCATAAGTTATTAATCTCTGACAATTAGTTGAAGATCACTTTGAACAACTGGCTTTAGTTGCTGACTCTCCAGTCGCGAGGGCCGTCCCCTTTCACCTGGACCATCGCCCCCCGCGTGTGGTCACTACTCCCCGCTCGCATTCCTCACGTGCCCTCGCAGTCGCCATGAGCCACGAAATGGCTCTGGACAACACTACCCACTCTATGAATCTGAAACTCTAATTGTTTTTGAGAAAGAGTAGGATTCCATGCAATAAAACTCAATTTTCCAAAACTTAAATTCCAATAAATAGGAATGCACGTCTATTCAAATGAATATTTTCACCGGGGAAAGAGGAAAATAACTGTCGCAAAAACATCAGGCTCTGAGTATGAGCTAAAAATTAAACCACTTTATACGCTATTATCCAGACAATATGTTAAAACAAGAGAAAGATGTTACTATCTTTGTCATCCGGAAATGATAACCGCTAGCCGACCGACCGTTGGTAGTAACCAAGAGTGGACAAAGTAGACAATTCGTCAGCAGATATAGTTATTTTAAACAAAAAATCGTAAAAAAAGATGGGTAGATGTAACCTGAGGTGATCGCAAATTTTACTTTCACCTTCAAGGAGATCGTCACCGCACAACGGAGGCATTATGATCTCAGAAATCCTCACGCTACGTGATTCGACAGTTGAGGATCCACTACAGCCTCATTCCACTTCTAAAGAATATATTTGTATTCAAAGCGTCGTTTAAGGAATTGCGGCGAATACATACGATTAATTTAATCTTAAAATGACAGAATCCACAAGAATACCGCAGCCTAGCGACTCTCGAAGCGGTACTTAAATTACAATGGTCTTGGCGTGAAAATAATTTTGGAAAAAAATCACAAATACAGTCCATTCGTGAAATCCTGGATTTGAACTGCTCCCACTTGTCAAGAAAAGATCCACCTGATTGTAAACCACCAGAGAATAACGAACTCATCGTCTTTGCCACCGTTTGCAACCACTCGAGGATTGGTTTATTAGATAAGGAAAGAGAGAGCAAACCGAAATTCCAAGTCCTACTAGTGCATGGAATTCCGAAATTCAGAGCATGCGGGGGCGTGTGTTTCTTCCTCTGTGTGCTTTCCCGGAAAAATCTGGAAACTGAAAAACAGCCGCACAAAAAACATAGGGTTCATGAAGTCACCGAGAAACGGAAATTGGACCTTTTAGCATGTAATTGAACGTTTTGCCCTTTATGGCTAACATAACCACATGTGCCGTAGATCATAAAAG
The DNA here is from genome assembly GCF_022747635.1 of Hetaerina americana. Classification (NCBI taxonomy): domain Eukaryota; kingdom Metazoa; phylum Arthropoda; class Insecta; order Odonata; family Calopterygidae; genus Hetaerina; species Hetaerina americana. Next base: position 317,865 of record NW_027287616.1, read on the forward strand.
CGACGAAAGAGGAGATTTGGAGATCAGGAGAGATTGGAGGATGCAGAAGGACTGGGAAGGGAGAGATTGCGGGCGAAGAAGAGAGGGAGCGGATGATGGAGTGAGTGAGTGGCGGGCGGGTTGGTTGGGGGTGTCTCTGCCGAAGAATGAGGATTTGAGAGAAGAAGCTTAAAAATGCTCAGCAATAATTCAGAAGCATATTTAGTTTATTAGCAATAAGGGCAATGCCTAGCTACCCTGTCGACAATAGTGATCAAGAAATACGTACATGCAACGCTTTAAGACCTTGCGTGTTTTCCGGCGACTAGAAAACCATTCTACCGGTCAAAATACCGTAATGCGAATGCGAAGGATGGATGGAGAGCAATGAAGGAGCGATCATCTCTCCCTTGAGCTTCACTCGAGGAAAAACAGTTCTCCCCCCCCCCCCCCTCTATCGACGCCCAACGCCCAGCATCCCTTTCTCCAAGGAGGAAGGAAGGAGGGCTCCTGGGCCTAAGCAAACATTCCCCCTCCCCTCCGCCACTTTGTCCTGTAGACCTGTCTTGCACGGGACCGCAGGAATAACAGCCATCGAGTTGGCAAAGCTGCCGATTCCATCGATTGACCGAAGATGACATGAGGAGCTTCCCCCGAAGTAAGTGGGGAAGGGGCAGTCGTCGCTCGGGCTGATCACCGGTGAGATGAGGATGGCGCTGTCGCGGGTTTGCTAAACGAGGCGCGCGCACCACTGTGCTCAACCGGGTGCTCCCTCTTCGTGGCGGCGCCTTTGGAGGCGCCCTTTGCCGCCACGACGGCGAGTGATCGACCGAAGGCAGAGATCGTCTAATTCAGAGTCCTGCACGGCACTCGCAACCCACCGCTAGGGTGTGTGGCAGGGGATGTATGCACACTATAATACAAGACCCTACCGCGGTCGAGCAATGTTATTCTGATCCCCAATTGTTCGTGGGAAAAATGACATCTTAAGTTAATCTGTTCTGCAATTAATATCTGTAATTTTATTAACATGATCTCTCCTACCGTAGAGTACGATGGTGGTAATAATACATGATCATCATCATTGCTAAAGAGATATCCTTCCGATTTATGCAAGAGCTTCAATCTGTAATTTAACGTTCGCTCCATTGAGTGATTCCCAGCCTAGCTCCTCTAATATTTCGGATACGCTACTAATTTTATTATAACAACATTTTACAAAATCTAGCTCCTCTACGCTGCACGCGATCCAATTTGGAAATTAATCCAACTTCGTGAGGATCCCATATATTACTAGCAGCATATTCTAAACGAGGCCTAACCAGCGAATTATAACATTCCTCTCTGTCCTTCACATTATATTTACCTAGTACTCTTCTTATTTATCGTCAGTTCGTCCACATATTCTCCATATGTGTTTCACCGAGGAGAGATCGCGAGTGAGGGGTACGCCTGAGTATTTAATCGAGCCGATGCATTCCATTTCGGTGTTCCCAATGCAGTTGGCGTTCGGGTTTCCAAAAATGTATGACTACACACTTTTTTAAGTTTAATTCTAATTTCCAGTATCACACCAACGTCGCATGGCAAATAGCATTGGCGTCTTCTTTCGCTCTTTTCCAGAGCGACGGTCCTTCCTCATTCCCCGGACGCTCTCCGCCGGCTCTGGAGTCCATTCCACATCTCCGTCCTCCAGCGAGGGAGGGAAGGTTCCTCCGCCTCCCCCCTATCACCTACGCCCCCCCTGCCTCCTACGCCACCCCTGCCCCCCCCATGCCTCCGACCCTCGCGGTGGAAAAGCCACTCCCACCGAGCGGCATAAACACACCCACACGAACACACCAAAGCAACGACCCGTTCGGTAGGGGAGGGGAGGGATACGCCCCCCCCCCTATTACGCTCTCTGCATTTCGCACACCCTCCTCCTCACCCCTCCGGATATGCACAACAACCCTTCCCACTCGGCCCATCTCGGGAATCGGGGGAAGGTTGGTGCAAGATTTGGGGGAGAGAGGGATGAGGGCCGGAGGAAGCATGAAATATTCATCTTTCCATGAGATGGGTCAGAAACACACATCCCTTACCCCTGTTTCCCACACGCCCCTCCCTCGCCCCACCCCCCCCGCGTTTCCTACCCTCGCCTTCCCCCCAAACAACCGCCCAACCTTTCCTCTTCCTCGTGCAATCGCCACAACGACCCCCTCCCAACAGCACACCGTGGATACTACGGGGCGAGATCACGGAGATGCCCTCGGATCGAGGGATCCCTCGCAGGGTTCCCTCTCCCCGCGTCCCTGTGTCGCTCTTCAGCCCGCGTCGATTTCAACTCTGACGAATCCAAGAGTCGATCGATCGAGAGAGGCTTCTTTTTCGAGTTTGTCGGAACCTTTCATGGCATTCCATCGAGTGTTCGAATGGGAGCCATGCTCCTTAAAAGTGCTCGCAATGACAGAAAAGAAATACATATATATAGAAACAGATATAAGGAAAAGGGATAGGAACACACATAAAGGACGAACACAATAGAAGTGGGGAAGGCGGAATCGAACGGATCACAAGAGTAAAAATATTTCCTTGACCGGGACTCGAACACCGGATCTTTCCACTTGCCGGGCGGATGTGTGTTCCTATCCCTTTTCCTTATATCTGTTTCTATATAAATGAGTATTTATTCGCCGTTAGGCGGGATTTCGTGTTTGAATGAATATATATATATATATATATATATATATATATATATATATATATATATATATATGTGTGTGTGTGTGTATGTGTAAAATATAAAAAACTTGGAAAGCAACAAACAATAAAAGAACACACAAAAAGAACACTCACACGTTATTTCTTAATAATTTTGACGGAATTTAGCTCCGTCTTCCTCAGAAGTGACAGTAGTACTCAGTACTTTAGGCTTACTTACGAAGAGGCTTTCACAAGGAGGGGGGAGATGATGGCAGGGACGTTGAGTAAGAATATTTAGAAAAGACTCAGAAAAACTTTGCTTTGGAGCGCAGCTATGTACGGCGCGGAAACGTGGTCATTGAAGCAGGAGGATAAACGTAGATTGGAGGCTTTTGAAATGTGGGTGAGGAGAAGAATGGAGAAGGTGAAATGGATCGAAAGGGGGGGATCGATACGAGGAAGTGCTAGGCATGGTGGCCGAGGAGAGGGGATTGTTAGGAGAAGTCATAAGGAGGCAGTAGAAATGGATGGAGGGCATATTGATTGGCAATAATGGGGTGTTGAAGACTGTAGTAGAGTGGAGAATGTTAGGCAAACGAGGAAAGGGTAGGGACAGGATAGGGATGTTTGGAAGGGTGGAAGATACGAGTATGCGGTGGTGAAGAGTACGCTGGGTTGCGTGTGAACTACGGCAACACTGCTCAGCTACAGTTAAATAGCTCAGAATAGAGAACAAAACTAAAGATCAAACGGGCGCCCAGGAGGCAGTAAAGGGTTAGGAATCCACCGGAAACATACGAATGGACGCGGAAGCCGAGGACCATTTTGAGGGAATATCAATGGTATATTCTAAATTTAAATTCAGAACGAGGCCTCAACAGAAATCGACCGAAACCAATGGTTGGGAATGATTTTGAAACTTTGGAATTGCAGCACAGGAACTGACCGCTTGAAATCTGAGAGGGAAGAGGAGACAGGAGTGGGAGACAATACGCATCTCGATTGCTCAACCTGGTATAAAATAGTGTTGTCCATCTGTGCTCATTAGTTGATTGACCAGAGAGCAGGTTCCCCGGGCGGCCCTCCCACAGGAGAGGACCCTTTGCTGCGCCCTCATACAGACGTGCTTCCGCTCGAGCTCCATATCACTTTCTCGATCCCACAGGGGGGGGGGAGGGAGGGCCCTGGGGGTCGTCTGGTCTACGTCGCCGGCACTCCCGGCACCTAGTAGGTCTTCGCTTCTTTCCTCACATTTATTCCTTCTTCTGTTTTTTCTCTTTCATCCCTCTCAGTAATTTATTTATTATCTCCTCCTTCCTCGCCTCCCCTCACTCACCGCCTCCCGCCCCTCCCCTCTTCTTCTCCCCTCCCCCCTCGCGATATCCGTCGCCGTGGAAATCGCAAGGGCGCGACGCGCACTCGGCGGCCGACTGCCCTCTCATGCCGCCTGGTGGACCTACACGCAACCCTCCCATTCGTCCCATTTTAAAAATAATATTTCCGCCACCCGTCCGCCTCCTCTGGGGGAGATTGACCCCTCAACTATTGCTGGCGACGTTCTTTTGTTCCTTCTTTGCGTGTGTGCTCTTCTCTCGACCTTTGTCCTCCAATCATCTCTTCTCGTATCATCTTACGGTTGGAATGTGAAAAATTAAACAATAGAGTAATAGTGCTCGCATATATTCTTATTTAACTACACATTTAATTTGATGCTGACGGGTAATTCGGGTGTTATACGCAAAGGAATATAAATGGAACTGACTGAATATACCCGGGTATGAGTACAATAACTGATTGAATTTACTCAGGTACATTTTTTATGCAATTTTGCATAAAACAGGTTGGGTTGTGTGACACTATGCCCTTGGCATATTTTTACATTTTTTTGAAATCTCAACTGCATAGAGTAGCATTTCTCGAACATATTTCATTCCCTTATTTCCGGGAATTTTTTTGACTGCTTGAGAAGTTTTGCCGTTTTTTTTGTCAACTCATAACTCAGAAGGATCCCGAAATTCATAAAAGATCTCTTGGGCTCTTTCATTTATGGAGAGTGACGTGTTTTAAATTTGCCGAATCTTTTTATTCCCTCCTTTCTGCCTCCCAAATCCCCTCCCACGCTCATCTCCAGTCTCTTGTTTCCCTCTCTCCTTCCCCCGGGTCGTCTCCCACCCCTCCCTCCCTCCCCTCCCCCTCCCCCTCTCTCACCTCCTCGCCGCCCGACTCCGGCAGAGCACAAAAGAAACTCGTCAAGGAAAAATATGCCGCAAAGAAGAGGGGCGGTGCATCGGGTCTACAGCGAACACGACTCCATTTGAGTAGCACTACGCGTCAATCATTGCATCTTCTGCCCAAACAATGCTCATTGCCAAAATAATTAGGTATAAAGTACATGATGGCCATCCTGCATTATATCATCTCAATAAAGTTTGACTTGAAAAAATTCTAAATTTGATCAACCGGAAACCCAACGGTTCGATTAACAAACAAATGACAGTTTCAGGCGTAATATAGTGGAAATTCTTCGTGGCGAAAGAAGACATTTTGCTTTTCAACATAGAGTATTTTTATGGCGTCCTATGTTTCCTCACAGCGTAACGTCTTCAGGTCTGAAGCTGAAGACGTTAGCTGTACCAAGGTGGTAATAAAAACACTTCATGTGGAAAAGCAAAGCGTCTTCTTTCGTTGTCATGCAATTAACGTTTCAATTTGAGAACAAATTAAATGCATGCCATGATTTCTTCCTGTTGCTCGTGTCAATTATTTTTACCTTTCTAAGAAGCTTTTTCAAGTCCTTACGCGTATTTTCCAAGCACTTTCCATCACTCTGGCCGTAGTCTATGCGACCGTCAGTTCACTGCAGCCACTCACCCTTTCTTATAACCCCTACCGACGTCTCCTGGTATCATTCCATCTCTAATTTAATATGCCGTGAGGTGATATCACATGGCCCTTCCTCCCTTATACTTTTTGTTGTCTCAGGCGTAACTTTGTGGAATTTGCATAACATATTGAAATGTAATGAAATAATTGACTTTGTAATTCCACACACTTTATTTAAAAACACACGACCCAGGTTTCGACGTTGAACGTCATCATCAGGTGGTCCTCATAGAAGCACGCTGGCTATATATACCTTCTGATCATAGGAGGGGGGTTGGTCAGAGAGGGAGGTTGGAGGGGTAAAAAGGTTACATTGTAGCTGGGAAGAAAAGAGAGTTACATTTTTGATTTAGAAGAGTGGTAGGTCTAGGAGTGGGGAGTGGGAGGGATACAAAATTTCGTTGGCAAGATCATCTTTCCAACGGACACATTTCAAAATTTCTAACTGCTCCAAAGCATCGAGCCTTTGACCTTTTTCTTCAAAATGAATAATTTTTGTCACAAAGTCACTTTTGTGATCACTTTCGATGAGGTGTTTTGCAAAGAGGGATGTTATGTTCTTATTTTTTACACATGTTTGGTGTTCTTTAATCCTTTCTTTAAATTTCCGTCCTGTTTGTCCAATATACTTTGTGCTACAATCCGAGCACTTTAACTCATACACTCCACTCCTCTCGTTTTCGGGGACTTTGTCTTTAGTGTGAGAGATCAGGTTCTTAAGGCATGAACGACTGTAAAAGGCACATTTAATTTTTTGCTCCAATTCTGTTCTTTACGGAAATAAAACCTTTAAAACTGAAAAAAACTATGAGGACCACCTGATGATGACGTTCAACGTCGAAACCTGGGTCGTGTGTTTTTTAAATAAAGTGTGTGGAATTACAAAGTCAATTATTTCATTACATTTCAATCCCTTATACTTCTTCCAATAATACATTTCTCGCCACGGTCACTCCTCCGGGTTTCATTTTGCAAAATACTCTCTCCTTTTCTTTTCGCCTACGTTTCACCAGCCCCTCGATTGATCTTCTTCTCCCCATTTTCCAGTTTGTTGATCCACCCCGGGGTTGACACGCTCCAACAAAAAGATCTCATGCACACAATGCCCTCCGACCAATAATTACGGTCTTGTTTGATCAAGAGGAGCCATCTCCTCGGCTAGAGAGAGAGAGAGAGAGGGAGAGAGAGAGGGAGAGAGAGAGAGAGAGGGAGAGAGAGAGAGAGAGGGAGAGAGAGAGGGAGAGAGAGAGAGGGAGAGGGAGAGAGAGAGGGAGAGAGAGAGAGGGAGAGAGAGAGAGGGAGAGGGAGAGAGAGAGGGAGAGAGAGAGAGAGAGAGATATCTTCCTCCTTTTCCAACCATCGGAAGGGACGACGAGGCGCGGTATTATTTCTCATCGGCGTCACAAGATCGATTGGATAAAAGACATAATGGAAACGTTGAAAATTAAACTAAAAAGACGGTTCAATGCAACAATTTCAGAGTGTGAAAATCATTCGCATTGACTGGGATTCGAACCCGAATCTCTCGATGTCCGGCCGAGCGCTTTAGCCAGTTAAGCTATCGAGGCGTCCTCTTAAACTCTGAAATTGAAAAGTGATCCCGGTTCGAATCCCGGTCAAGGCGAATGATTGTTACACTATGAACTTGTTACATTGAAATGCATATTAGCGGATGACTCGGTTTAAAGCTACTGTCACGGCATCCCCCACAGTTTCTTGGAATTTAAAAAGACGGTGTTTATCAGCACCAGCTTTGAAAAAAAATAGCGCATGCCCATTGAAAAGCACGCGAAACTGCTCAGGCTCAGGAAGTGTCTCGTGAATAGTGAAATGGCACGAGAGCGCAGCAGATGGTTGATCTGGCCCATCATATCCGCGTGCCATTCTGCTGGAATTCTCCTGGAGTTTCCGTGAGGCCGAGATCACGTGAGGGACGATTTAAAAAAAAGAGCCGTTTCAGGCGGGATACGGTGGAACATGATGATTAATAAAAAAATGGCAATTTTCCACATAATAAAATTTATTAATGCGAATGCGAAAGACCTGGCGATAATGTAGCCACTGCATTGAAACCGGTCGCATTACATTTTATTTTGTGGAAAACTGCGAATTTTTTATTAATAATTAATGAAGGGCGAGGACGCCTTTGAGCATTGAACTTTTTGATTGCGTTTAGCTGAGTGAACTAGCGCCGTTATTCTGAGTGGGTTGCAATGCAAAATGTGCGATTCATTCCTCTCGACAAGCAAAATATATTATTATTATTATTGTTCAAACGCGCAAGTGCAGATAGACAGTGTCAGGTGGCACACAATTCCCAAGTATTGCAATCAAACTTTCCTCGGAAAAACAACATGACATCATCTCAAATCCAAATACTAATATCACGAAGGATGATAAATAAAATCGGTCAGAATCCGAACAATACCCTTAAAGCAAACATTCAAACACCCATCTCTAACCCAAAAACAGGAAATTCCATCCCATTTCCCAATCAACTGGGAAAACATTCAAAATTAAGGTGTTATATACAATTTTACACGACACATCAATCAAATTATTATATAAATTGTTTGCATTTTTTCATGAAAGTATTTACCATGTTAGGAAAGGGCTCGAATAGTTTTGCAGGTAAACCGTTCCAATCAACAATTGAGAAATAAAATTTTTTTATTCGTTCTTTGTGCCACGAATTTTTTCCTTGTGATCATTCCTCCCTATATAAAATTTGGATTTCCTGCCTCTGTCCTCAGCTCTGCCCAAGCTCTATCTCCCTTCAGAGTGCGGAACATTCCACAAAGTCTGCTTTGTAGAGGTTCCCAGCCCAGCGTAATTAACATTTCAGCGGCACCGTAAGGAAGGGGACTGAGAGGCATTTAGGCATCCTGTAGGAAATCACCTCAACTGGGGCATTCGGGACAGAAATCGGCCGCAGAAGATGAATTCTTGAGTTTCAAGAGCAGTGCCGAGGCGAGAGGAATGTGAGATTCCACCTGGAGAAAGAAAGAGGAAGCGGATCTTTGGATGAGGAACTACGGTTGCTCTCAATTGCAAATGCTGTGAAAATTCGCCGTTCAGCACTTTTCGGCCTATGGTGACGAGAGGGCCACCATCTTGTTGGTGTCTATGACGTCCCTGCACTCCGCCCACGCATCCTGCTGTCGCCGTGCCAGCACGGCTTTCGCTTCCTCTTCCACTTTGCTCACTCTGCAAACTGTTGAAATGTTCAACGCAATGTTCCTTAACTGTCGAAAAAGACAATGAGCATTGCTTTCACTTTTGATTTGTTCATTCTTGCCTTTTTGGGCTTGGGGGACTGGTCGGTGTGCCACTAAGGTCTTTGGCGTTTTGTTTCGGGCGTTTGTTACGTTGTCGAAAAAATCAGGTTCATTTTCAATGCGTTGCAAAAGTTCACTTAAAATTTTCGCTTGGTTGGTCTTTCGTGACACGATCGGCGCGCAGAGGGTTACATCAACTGTTGTCCTGCCGCTGCCACAGCTTGGAGAGCACTGAGACCGGTTTCGCGGCAAAGCTGAGTGTTTCCTCCCACCCACCTACTTTGAGTAATTTGATCCCACTCCCACCAATGGGAGTGGCGCGGGAAATTCAATTGCATTACTTTTGATACGCACCCAGTATATATTAGATCTGTTGAATTACTTCTATGCATAATTTGCAAGTGTTTTCCAGTAAGCATGACAAGTACGTGATAGTGGCCACAAAGAGACGTCCAACGCTAGCGCAGTGGGCTTTGGCCCCTGTCGTAGAAACGATCCCTCTCCCTCTCTCCTTGTCTCGCCGGGGCCATCGGTGACTTAGTTCTCGTCTCCCCTCGTGGACACCGCATCCCTCTCCTCTCTGCATCACTCACGGGTTGTCAGGGCGGACATTCATTCCAAACCAAAGGACCTCCCTTCCTCTGGATCACTTTTCCGGTCGGGGGCGTGGGCGCTCACGGGAAAACGATGACGCTTCGGTTTTCCATCGCGCTCTTCGGAAATGGCATCGCCCGGAAATCACGTCCCTATCCTCTTAGAAAAAGAAATGTACAACCCGGGGCCAAGGCTCGAAGGCAGTTTCGCGCGCTGGCGATCCCCCCCCCTCCCCCCAACTCCCCCCACCTGCGGACGAGAATAATTCATGGCCTCCCTCGCGATAGAGTCACTTATTTTTTCATACCGCCGCTGCTTTCCAAGCGCGTTTCGCGAGCCAACGCTGAGCACATGTTCGGCGTGATTTTGCATAACGGGGGGTGGGGGGTGAGGGGAGGGGTTGGAAGAAGACGAGGGGTCATCAGTGTGTTCCTCTCTCTCTCATTCGGCTGTATCCGCATTGTCACGGAGCAGAAAACCCTCCCGACTCGACCGGAAGATACATTGCGAGCTCCGGGATTTTGATTTCCCATCGCCGAAATCTCTCACACCCCTCCCGAGCAGTCACGTGACCTTCCTGGCCCTTCAAATTGAGTTATTTGATGCCGTGTCGAGTGTGGGGGAAACTTTCATAAATTTTGAACGGAAACTATAAATTCAATGGGCTCCTTCATGATCGCCGTCCAGGTGATTCTCGTGTTCTTCCATCCATCTTCGGCGTTTCCGGAGGCACCGGTGGAGGGAGGGAGTTCACTTGTCACACTCGTGCTGCCACCCGCGAATCCTCACTTTCAAGTGTCACTCATTGAGTCACGGAGGGTTCAAAGGCAGCTGGCTGCTGCGGAAGACGACAACTTGGCCAAGTCCCGCCATTGTTGGAATGTGTTACCATAATAGCTAGACCGATGTAATCGTCAAGAATGTCGAAATATGAAGTTACCCCGTTCGATTAGTAACATTAATTCTGCCAGAGAGAACCAAGGGCATTGCCATTCTATGATCTACCACCTCTTCACCGCCCCCCGACCTTCCGTCCCGAATTCTTCCGACCTTAAAAGTTCCCCCCAACCATCAAATGCGTCGTTCGTAAATGAGTACGGAACTCTTCCGGCATTTGGATTAACAGATCCCAACAGAAACCTAAAAAAGGATGAAACAGACTTGATTGAATACCCGGGCGTTGGTGATGGCAGAGTTCACACCAAAATGAAGCATCAGAATCCTCTCGTAAAGAGTGTACGATTTGCACATCAATAACGATTAAAAAATATTAAACTGAAAAGAAGTTTTTCGTCATTATATTAAATCATAATTTTGAACTTGTCAAACCAGAAATCCTCCATGAAGTGACAAATGATGGTGACGATGACTGAACTGACATCGAGGCACAGAAAATCATAGTCGTGTACTGCCACCGTCGTGCTGCCCATTGCCATTTCATTTCCCATTTCGATGCGATTTCACGTCGGAGGCAGAGTTTGACCTCCTTCCATCCCTCATTGTTGCGCACCATTGTTGGTTAATTCTGCGCGCGACGGGGGTGGCTCACCCAACATAACGTTATCCAAATTTCGCCAACAATGCCACCACAACTGTTGCGATAAGAGAGAGATTATAAGACTCACAGAAAGCAACACTACGAATCAAGAAAATATTTTGAAAGTAAATAACGTCCGCCGATATGCGGACCGTATTTAAACAGGATTTGGGTTTTCACGTAAATTTAGTCACCGTGAGATCTGTTCACGACATGAAGGAGGCAAGCATGCGAAGGGAAAAAATCCAATGTATATATATATGAGAATCCAGCCGGAGCGTCTGAAGAGATTCAATTTTTCAAAATATTTGCGAAACAAAGATGGACGCGATTGGAGAAAAGTTTTCTTGCAGGCTAACGTTTCGCTACGATTGATTCGCTATACTTCTATCGCACTTAATATTGTGCACCAGCTCGTGTAAGTACACACTTATTCACCAGATATTAATACAACTCAATTTATTGCATAGCTTTTGCATTCGTTATAGAGTAATATGAAGTGTTTTAATGAACTAGGCAGAGCGCGTGAATATTTATAATCGACTAGAAATAAATGCGATTCGAAAAGGGAATCATATGTATTGCTTGGGTGCAATTTGATAATTCAATTCGAAGTGAGAGTTCTCCTGATCGGCGTGCGAGCGAGCCACGGAATCATTCCCGTCCCCATGACGGGGGAGCAGCACGCGGAGGGGGCGGATGCCGCCACGGGTTTCGTGGGGACTGAAGGGCCGTCGCAGCAAGGCGGAAGGAGCCGCAGGAGTGAGGGGGCCGCTTTCCTTGGCGTGCGATGGGGGCGAGGGAGAGGTCCTCCTCCTTTGAATCCTTCCCCACCGGGGACGACAGCGAAATGAGATTGAGTGCTCAATGGAGACACCTGCCGGGAGGCGGATGGAACAAGCTTGGAGGGAGGTCAACTGGGAGGGGGGCATCGCGGTTGGAGGCCAGTCGGGAAGAATGAAAGCCAGCGCGCAGGTGTGTGTGTGGTATTTATATGTATGTATATATATATATATGTATGTATATACTATATATACATACATATATATATATATATATATATATATATATATATATATATATATATATATATATATATATATATATTTATAGACGTATCCATCATATGCACGCACACAGATATACATACATACATACACGAGCCACACACCCACGCTGCTGCGTACGCGTCCCTTGGGGCCTCACTAAGCGTTCTATGGATAATTGAGAACTAATTTCGGGCCGACTCTGGGCCGGGTGTGGATAATTCTTGAAACAGGGCTCCGGAGGTCAGGGATACGGAGTCCTGTTTGCACACACAACCACCCATACTCCCTCTCGTCTTATTCGGCTTGTCCCTCCTCCCCCCTCACGCCACAACCAACCTCCTCCTTTCCAATATCACGCTCGCTACAGCCGAGACAAATGCTCTCTCTCTCTCTCTCTCTCTCTCTCTCTCTCTCTATATATATATATATATATATATATATATATATATATATATATATATATATATATATATATATATATATATATATACAGGGAAAGGAGCTGGCCTTTCCCTGTGCCGGTTACCCTGATGTGTGAATTTCACACGCCGTATAGGGCTTAGTACTGGGTGATCTCTACCATCACCTACTAAACCGACCTTCGGGTTGATTACTGTGTTTAATGGTTATGCAGTTATTATTATGTTAATGGAAACAATGCAGATATACTATATACAGGTAAGTAACCTTGTTTAAGTTCAATATATTATGAGTAAATTCCATAAAGTTACTCCAGAGACAAAAAATTTCATTATGCAACAAAGTTGATTGATTGCTAATAAAATTTGGCGTCGCTTTTAGTCAACTGCAAAATCATTCTCCTTCCACTCGCTATGTGAAAAAAACAGATTTCACAAAAAAGCACCAGAGTCTTAAGCTCAAATGAACAATGTGGAAAGAAAACGCCCTGCCAACAAACAAGGGGAGTCCACAGTGCGACCAGTGGCCACAATGTTTGTGGGCAAATAAACCAGGACACCTTCTCTCTCCATTTCATTTCAATGGAAACTATAGTCACTCACTCACACACGTACGTCCCAGCAATCACAAGCATGCCCGAGCCAACTCCATCGTGGGCCTGCATTGAGAGGAAGGGAAATTAAATGTATTTCATTGAAGCCGCGTCACCTCGACTTTTACAGCTTCACCAAAATAATTTCCGAAATTCAAAGACAATAGAATTAAGTAAATAAACAATAATGGAAATAATTGTTTATCGAAATTCGAACTTAATAAATTAGAAGCTATTAAAAAAGCGAGTCTCTTTGATTTTCATCAGGCACAGTTGCCTGCCTCCGTATTGAAGTAACTTCAATAACCCTCTCTCCCGTAGTCTCGTCGGAAAGGTGAAGGAAGGCGCGCGCGTGCGCATTTAGACGGGGGGGGGGGTAAGACGGACGGGGGGGTTCATGGCCAGAGAGACGGCTCCTCCCCAACAGATAGCACTGGACAGTGTCCCGTGCCACAGTTGCTCGGGTGCAGGGTGGTTCAAAATTGGTTGAACGTTGGAGGCATACACCACTGTGGCCATATTGGCGATTCTGGGATTACCAGAAAACCAGGTTTTCAACTAAATTTCCTAACATTCAAAGTCATCTGGCATTGAGAAATGTCACATACTATCCTTATCACAATTCCATTAGACCTCAGCTTTTTTCACCACCATACTATTTCGATTGCGAGGCAAAATTTAAAAAAATTACTCTGACGCATAGATAACATTCGTGAAAACAATAAACGAGACTCTGTACGGGGGCTGTACAGAGAGTAAACTTCGTTTTCGTGTATCGTTAGAATTAGTGGAGTGAGCTGTATATACGCACACACACGCACGCACGCACGCAGTAGGGCAGTACGCCTCGAACTGCAGTGGTCGTTTGTTTAAAATAGCGAGTGAAAATGAACAATGCAATTAGTCGCCGGATGTGAAGTTCGTTCAGTGATAAGGTCATTACTGATTAAGAAAAACTTCCAAGATGCTGATATTCATCATATGGGCATTAGTGCTCTGTTTTGGACCAAATGTGCTGAGTGACAAGAATTGTGTTTTCGTCCGTTTAATATTGAACACAAATGTGTACACGATGATGTCCAAGAAGTGGTCGCCCCCGTCTGCGGTGAACAACAAACTGCATGTTAAAATTGATGGAAAAGTTCGTGAAAACCGGCGTTTTACGAAATCTGAAATCTTAAGAAGGTTTTCCACAGATTTATACGACTCAGTTGCCTGGAAACACGACTGAAACGTTAAGCTGCTGCACACGATTTGTGTTCGTCTCGGCGAGGAACATCGAGATGCCATCATCATAGATGTCTCAGGCAGCAGATTTTTATGCCGAAGGAATTTGAAAACTTGTTCCGAGATATGAGAAATGGTTAAATCTGTTTGACCAATATGTATAAAAATAGTAGGGATATGTTATTTTGAGATGAAAATAATAAACATTCTGTGTCTATCCTAGTGCATTTTTCGTAGCAAAACGGAGATTAATTTCTGGACAGCCCTCGTATTTTAATTTTAACCCCTCGCACGGTTGCTACTGATTGCAGTAATGGAATGGAAACAGAGGAGAACGACAGAAAAAGGAACATAACACAAGGGTGGCTGCGATAAAAATTAGGCGCGCCAGAGAAGCAATTATGCTTCCATGGGAAAACTAACTCGAAGACATTGAACGTATTTCTGTCGGCTTGCCCAACTGAGCATGCAACTTGCGAATCGCGGCTTCCAACAATCCCGTACAGAGGTCGACTTTTTTATTCAATGTCCGCAGTTCATGTCCACCGGAACGGGCAGGGGGAATGGGTGGTCGTCCCTGTGAGGGTTCCGCCAAAGAGGCCGTGGATTGGAAGTAAGCGGCCCCGCGTTCCCCGCGGCGAAAACCCAATTCCCCCGCCCGCTGCGCTGATAGGGGGGGGGTGGCCGTTTCATACGGTAGATGGAGCGTTTGTTTGCCCTCGTTGGCGCTCGGCTGTTTGAGACGAGGAAAGGAGGGCTCCCTCGCGGTGGCATTCGCACTCGCCCCCCGAGGGGGCATTGTGTGTCCATCTGGCGAGGGGGTGTTGTCCACTCGACACAAATAACGCGGCGACCGACCCCCTCCCCCCCACTCCCAAACAAAACACTGCCGTCCGATTTCATTCACGCGGTCGCACGGGGGAATTTTCGTTCTGGTTAAAAATTGATTTCGCCATTCGGGGTCGTAATCTGCCCGCCATTGTTCCATGTGCTTCCGGCCGGACGCTGACTCGGGATGATGTGGGGGCGGGGAGACTCCGCTTCGACGCCGTGGTATCCAGTTGGAGGGACGCTGGGAAAACGTGGTGGACGCCAAAGGGAAAACCACGTCTGGTCTGCAGCCGAGTTGCTACTCTTTGACTTTTAAGTTATCAATGGATTCCAAACGCTTCCGATCCAATCGACGTTACAGAATCATGATTCAGGAGTGATATGTCTATTGTGCTCGTCCGATGAGTTTTACTTTCCAACAACCATAAGCGCTGTATCGTTATAATGGTATATTCGCACTATCGTCCTGAAATGGCAAACCCCAAGATGCCCCAACCAAGGCCCACTCTCTCCCGCTGACCAAATTTATCAGCACAAGGCTTGGGCTCTGAATGAACTGGGAACGTCATAGGTATCAGGAGTCGCCCCGTGGGTTTGGGCGCTGAGCCGAGCTCCGTCTACGTAGGTTCTGCTGCAGTGTCCTTTCCTACCTTCCAGATCTTGGCGGGAAGCCGCAGGCGGAACACCGGGGACTAAGGAAGGAGGCCTCCGTGGGAGCCGCCCTTCGTGGGCTATCCCGTTGCCATGCCACCATCACCGCAATCGTAGGTATTTGATGGGAATGTGGCCATTTGACACGCTCCACGTTGTCTTACATCTCTTTGATTCATTGCGCCAACCCTTGTTTTTAGATTGCCTGTCACACACAGCACGCTAGAGCACTGACCCATGGCAGAAGTGTGGAGAGGCCGCACCCACTGCCAACTTCCGTGCGGTTATCTAACCCAACCGCTGCGTCCTGGGCCATTGGCACCCTTCATTCAACTTAATTCTTTTTCTTTTGTAGGACACGCGTGTTAACGCACAATGTCGTTCGGTAGTCCAAGAGAATGTTAGGGAAATAATTGGAACTCGTACTCAATTTCACGAAGCAACACTAAAGTTTATAACTCTCCGTAATTTTCCAAATCAATTCCATCAAATGAAAATAAATCTATCGCATCAACTGCCGATGATTAAAGTGAAATGATAATTCCATATTGAAAATACAAATACTTTTAGAGAACTCTTCAAAAAATTACGATCTTTGAAAAATGGACGACAGAATTGCACTGAAATGACGGAAAAACATAAAAAGGATCGAATTGAACGTCACAAGTCTTTCCATGATCAAGCATATTAAGATGAAATTTTCAAATTCAAGTCAATAATCTCTATTGCGCGCTACACGTATTTTGTTATAATATACTCGCACTGACACCTGCAATTAAAATGTTTTTGGAACTCACATCCTCTTCGACATTCATCTTCGATCATACCATGAACGAAGTCTATTTTCATGGGTTTAGGACAAAACTCAAGTTTCTGCATACCAAGCGCGAACGGCGCGTGAAATTCACATTAATAAGCATGGCACACTAAAAAGAAGTGAGCCCTTTTTCTTAATTGGGGTTAGCCTCAAAGCTCTGGTAGAGTACATACGTATGTTTGGGGTTGAATGTTCATCTCTTGGATGAGAACCCTATCCCGTTGCCGGGCGCTGTGAAAACTGCATTGTGCTGCCCGGGGGTCGCCCCTTTGCAATTCACGTAACTACTCCTCGGAGCCATTTCTCATTTCAATCTAATTCGCTTACCGTGAAGTAAAATCCTGGCCAGGAGTGAGGTCCATTTTCAATCCCTTCGTGAATTAAGTTTGCACCAATTTTCGATTATAGAATACAGAAGTACACGGAATTTATTTCCACTATAATGAATTAATGCGTTATCCACAACCATATCAGTGTAAAACACCAAAAAATTATATTAACTTCCGAGACAAAATGTATTGCGCTGGAGAAATGTGTACTCGTAATAAATAAGGATGTTATGACAGGAAAACTATGATGGAGATCTAATAAAATATGAATAAGTTATCATATTAGTTCCGAGCATCATAGAATTTAAGGATTGAGAAAATTGGTGCTCTAATAAAGTGGACTAATATTAAGCGTAATAAATATTAGCGCCCATAAAAAAGCCACCGTTTTTTAAGTGCAATGCTAGCAAGTGAATAACTATTGAGATTTAATTTCCCTTCCCTAGACTCATTCGACATTTGATCCATCCATATAACTCTTCCGCGGCACTTCGACATCTGGCGAGCGCCGTGACATATTCTCTCATATCAACCACAAACATGCCACCGCAAGCCCTGTTCCGCTTAGACGGGGTAACACAAATGGCTCAAGAATGAATGGAATGGAGTCCCAACGGATGTATCCATTCGCAATCAACAAGACACCCTCGGGCCTCCCCGTAAGGCGACGCGGAGTGACACCGGGGGGTAGTACTAAATGAGTCTCCACGGGGGGCGAGTTGAAAGGATGGGTACCGCGGGGGGAAAATAGGAGGGGGGTCACCTATTGGGGTGAGGATTGAGATACGGGAGGGACGAATGTCAGGTGGAATCCACAATAAAGGCATTGCGGGGAAGGAAATCGTCAAAATAGAACTCACATTCATCTCATAATTGTATTAGATAGCACCAGAATAGCATGATGTGTAAGCCACCGTTAGGGCGTGTGGCGGGGATACCCACCAGACTACTTTTGACCCAAAATACTTTCAAATAAGAGATCATAATAATATTGCCCGACCGCGGAAGGGGAGAAAAGTATTTTGGATCGAAGTGAGTCCGGTGTGTGATCACCCCCTGCCACACACCCTAGTGGTGGCTAGCAGGGCAGCATGTATTTATTTATGTATGTATCTTTTCAAAAAAGGATAAAAGCCATGACGTGACATAAAGTAACAATTTTATGAACGCGTCAATGTGGGCACGGGAGAGAAGAAGCAGAAAGTGCAAGGACTGATAAAAGCAATGACGTTAATCTAATCACTTCTATCTGTTGCAAAATCTTAGAGCACATAATTGTCAGTTCAATAATGAGACACCTTGACAATATTAACTTTTTAAGTGACAATCAACACGGATTCAGGAAAACCCGCTCCTGCGAGACCCAATTAGGATTATTTACACATGATTTACTTTTATCGGGTGAGAGAGGTAGGCAAGTGGATGCCATCTTCTTAGATTTTCAAAAGGCATTTGATAAGGTCCCACACGGTAAACTCATTCATAAATTAAAGGTCGCGGGTATAAACAAGGGCACCATAAGTTGGGTTAAAGATTTTCTTTCAGAGCGGGAACAGAGGGTAGTCCTTGATGGCGCTAGTTCCGACAGCGTTCGAGTCACGTCGGGGGTACCTCAGGGAAGTGTGATCGGGCCGTTGCTTTTCTTGATTTTTGTTAACGATTTGAACCGCGAAGTGAAAAGTAAAATTAGGATGTTCGCGGATGACACGGTGATCTATCGGGAGATATCTGAGGATGAGGATCGTTTTATTCTAGAGCAGGATTTAGATTGCATTACTAAATGGTGTTCTAACTGGGGATTGACTCTAAATTATAATAAATGTTCAGTGGTAAATTTCTTTAAAAGATCAACGGGATTTGCTTACAAATTAGCTGGAGGTGACCTAGCAGGAGTTGATACGGTAAAATACCTAGGTGTCACATTCACCAAAGACTTAACTTGGGGGACTCACATACGTAAAGTCTGCGGTCAAGCATATAAAAAATTGGGATTCATTAGACGCATTGTCGGCAAAAGTGACTCGAAGGTCAAGGAACGTTGTTACCACGCTCTTGTAAGGCCTCATTTAGAATACGCATGCAGCGTGTGGGATCCGAGTGAAAAAGGTCTCATTCGGGAAATTGAGAAGGTTCAACGCCGGGCAGCCCGTTTTGTAAAAAATTCCTACGATAAAACGCAAAGCGTCACCGAAATGCTCATGGATTTGGGGTGGGAATCATTGGCTGAGAGACGATTCAATGCAAGATTGAAATTATTAAATAAATTTAGATCCGCATGTTTCAGCACCGAGGTCTCGCAAATTATTCGTACTCCTACATACATTAGTCGCTTGGATCATGCATATAAAATTCGGGAAATAGATGCCAGAACTAGCCGACTCAAGGACTCCTTCTTCCCACGGACAATACGGGATAGCAACTGCAGGGTTATAGATAGCAAAAATTCCACTTGCCACCCTCAGCGTCTAAAAAATAATTAGTTGTATTTAAATGCATGCTCTTCCACTAACCTTATGTGTTTTGCTATAATAACCCATTCTTTCCGAATGACTTCATTCATGTTCTGTTCATCTGTTTTTAAGTTTCCCTTTCAATCCCTCGTCCCTCTCCGCGGGGGCGAATTCCTGCTACCTGCAACGTTGGGTCCCATTCCCTGCCATTTGGAGACTCTTTGGGGGTGGAGTGTTTCGTGGTGCATTTTCATGTGGTAGTGATCTTTCAATTTCTTGCTTGTTGTGTCCTGGCTTCCGTGTTGTAGGATGTCTTTCGTGCTGCATCATGGGGTGCGGTTTTTTGGTTGTTTTGCGGTTTATGTGTTTGCATGAGTATTGGATGAAGGGATTTTTGCATGAGTGTGTGCGCTGCTGTGGGTGTAATTTTCCGTGTTGTTTTTTTTTGCATGTGGTATTTTTCCTTTTTACGGTTGGTGACCTAACACCCCCCGCCACACGCCCTTGCGGCGGCTTGCGGGGTATTATGTAGATGTAGATGTAGATGAGGTCTGCAGAATGGAGATTAAATAAAAGACATGACGTGTGAGCATGCCTATGTGCAAGTCCGCCCGGAAACCACCAGCCCCAGATCCACTGACCAATCAGAAATGAGAGTTATTGCAATATTTCTATTCTTGTTCCGAGGAAGTAGGGTCCACTTTAGGCCACGTCCTAAACGTCCACTATTCGAAAGTGTCAACACTTTCTTTCTTCTATATCTTTCAACAGCTCTTTTTAAATAAATAAATAATGTATATATACGAGTATATATGTGTGTATGTATTATTATTAGGTAATCTACCGGTTAAGGTAGGTTTTTGGATGGACACAACTACCACACAAACATTTTATTACCCCTAACAAAACACAAAATCTAGCATCCTACTCTACATCAAGTCCCTCTTCATCTCTGAGTACTTTATTCCTCCCTTCATCCCGCCCAACATTCCCTCCCTTTCCTAGTTTGCACAACATTATTCCCTCCATTACAGTCTTCAACATCCCGCTGCCGGTTAATACCCCCTTCATCCACTTTTCCTGCCTCCATAGGATTGCTCCCAACAAACCCCTCTCTTCGCCCACTATACCAAGTGCTTCCTCATTTGTTTTCTTCTCTGTCCATTTCACCTTCTCCATTCTTCTCCACACCCACATTTCAAAGGCCTCCAGTCTACGTCTATCCTCCTGCTTCAATGACCACGTTTCCGCTCCGTACATAGCTACGCTCCATATCAAAGTTTTTACGAGACTTTTCTTAATATCCTTACCCAACGTCCCTGTCATCAACTCCCTCCTCCTTGTAAAAGACTCTTTACCTAGCACAATTCTTCTCCTTAAGTACCTACTACTTTGACCGTGTTGGGCCCAAACACTTCCGAGATACGTAAGCTGTTCTACCTGCTCTAGTTTTTGCCCTCCTACTTTAATGTTAAGCTTAGCCTTTTTCTTTCTAGAAAATCACATAACCTTTGTTTTATTAATATTGATTCTCATCCCATCCCTTCGCACTGAATTTCCAATTTAGTCAGCAATGCTTGCAGCCCCTTGGCTGACTGACAAACCAAAACTTGGTCATCAGCGAACCTAACTTATTTTACGAATTCCCCGCCCACTTTCATTCCTTCATCCAGTTCTACCCATGCCTCTTTAATCATTTCCTCCACAAATACGTTGAACAACAACGGTGATAATGGGCAACCCTGCCTTACACCTCTTCCTAACACTGCCCTACCGGACTCTCCGTTCCCCACTCTCACCTGAGCAGTCTGAGACATGTACAGGTTGCGGATTAGCCTCCTTTCCCTCCAATCTATTCCTTTTTTCTGCAGAATACTCATTAGGTTTTACGAATTCACTCTATCAAAAGCTTTTTCGAAATCTACGAAACAGGCAAATACGTCCTGATTGTGTTCTATATTCCTCTCGATTAATAATCTCATTACTGCAATGGCATCACGTGTACCTCTCCCCTTCCTAAACCCAAGCTGGTCATCCCCTAGGTAATCATTTGCTCTACTCTCTATCCTTTTGTTTATGATCCTGATATATATATATATACATATCAGGATATATATATATATATATCGGCCGGGAGAAAAGTAGGATGCGGGGGTGTAGGTGGTTGTGGGGAGTAGGTGTTATTGCTCGGCAGAATGAGGGGTGGACTAGGGCCGGGGGGATTGGGAGTGTTGGGGCGCAGGGGCTCGTCGAGCGCTGAAGTTATGGATCCTCGAATGGTGCCGCCCCCGCGAGCATTTTCCCCCCGCTGACTGCGATTTCTTTGACCACGTCCCCCTCATCTCCCCTGCTCTCAGAAATGGGTGGACCGAAAGATGGCGCAGCGCAAGGGAACAAAAGTTTCCCTTTTCAGTCGATGCCGTGACACCATAGGATGTTCTGTCAATAGCCGTCATATGGAAGACTGCTTTGTTCACAGGAATGGAAGTCTCGGGACTGGACGTGATCGAGAAGGGATGCTGTACTACACGTATACGATTAGTGTAACAGGCAAGTGCTTACGTAATTAGCATACACGCATTGAAATTGCACCTCCGCAAGTGTGATTGGTTAGAAGTTGGTCCGATTTGTTTATTCTATATCTATAATTATAGGAGGTACACTTATTTCAATTGAATTCCCGCACTTGATTTCATTCGCTTAGTACTGAATTTGATTATTCTGGTGCGCCGTGCTGACTCGCAAGTGTTATTGATGCCTCTCCCTCCCCTTCTTGAAAATGACGTCAAGAGGCAAATTAGGCGCGCGGGGGGGAATGAGGCCAGGGATGGGGGTTGGTGGGGGGAGGTTGGGGTGGTTGGGGGTGAGGGAGGGTGATATATTCCTTTTATCTGTTCGTTCCGCAGTCTGCCTCCCTTAACTTTTCACTCCCGCCTCGGCGGCAATCGCGAACGCAATCATTTCCCAACTACTTTTAAGTGGCGTTCGCTTTCTCCTTTCAAGAGAAACGCCTTACGCACGCACTACGGAGGAGCTGAAAGTTTCCGCTCCTCCACTCGCTTGACGAACGACCCCGTCGAGGCGTGACGGGGGCCGCGAGGGGAGAAGAATGGCCCGATAAAATTGGGCGGGCGGATTTTTTTCCTTTAGGGAAAGGGAAGTCAAATGGGGCCCTATAGAGCACTCGAGTGATGCGTCGGGAGGGACGTGCAGGAGGGAAGGGGGGGCAGAAGGAGGAGGCGTACCCTAGCGATTGTATCCTGGGCGCACAGGGGTGCCAAACAATCATCATCCCACGCAACTGCTAACGCGAAAATACATATAAGTAGATGCATTATTGGGCGATCGAAGGCAATTTCGCCGAGAGTGAATGCGATCTCTCGCGACGAGGGGGTCTCGCAAGCAAAGATGCTTGTCAAAGGTGAGCCAAGCATGCAGGGATAGTGTGGAGGAAAATGGCAAATTCCTTTCGCAATATCATACGAGGCTTTTCTTTACTGACTCGTACTACGAAAGAGAACAGATTGTATGGTTTACAGTTTGAAATGATGGAAAATATTTCAAATCAATTAATGTGTTGCATTTGTCTTTTTTCCTGAACCTTTAAATCTAAAAAAATGGAATGTTTTGAAGAAATCTATTTTTTCTTATTGATGCCAACGAATACTTCACTATTTGGAAGAAGTATACAGGGAAAGCTTTATTTTCCACCTTCCCCTGAACTCCAACTTTTAATTCCAAGAAACTGCGGCTGATGCCACGACGGTCTCTTTTAACGGAGTCATCCTTTTACATGTATTTCCATTTAATAATTTCAGAGCGTAAAAACCATTCAAAATTCAATCCCGGTGAAAGCATCCAGCGAATGATTTTTACGCTCTGAAATTATTTAATTGAAATGCATATTAGCGGATGACTCCGTTAAAAGTTACTGTCGCGGCATCTCCCGCAGTTTCTTAAAAATTTGTCAAAGGTAAAAGCAGCCTGAGTGTTTAAATTTGGCTTGAACCTCGTGGACTGTGGCGTTTCGCGCACGACTACGAATGGTTGTGACAATGTGTGCACGGCTTTTCGTCACAACATCTCGTTCCTTTAAAGCCCACAAATTTTAAGAGTTTAAGAGGACGCCTCGATAGCTTCACTGGCTAAAGCACTCGGCCGGACATCGAGGGATCCCGGTCAAGGCGAATGATTGTCACACTCTGAAATTGTCGCACCCACATTTGGAGTCTGATCGCTAACGTCTCTTGCCTATACCGAGGGACGGGCTTCAAAAATGCTTCAAAATGCGGGAGAGGAAAAAACAAAATCTTTCAGATTTTTGATCAGTGCTAAAAGAGATAGGGATAGATTGTAGAGATAGATACCATGTTAATATGCATTTCAGATAATTTAAAGTTTCAGAAAAAATTTAAACTTTCAGAATGCGTAAATATTTGATCGAAAAAGGCCATTCGCAAGCCACCGAATCACAGCATCCTTTGGGAACTGAATGACCGCTCTTGGGATTATGCGACGAGAAGATTTGGCGTACATTTTTGCAAACATTTTCTAGGGCTGACATGCGACGCTCGATTAATGATTCAAAATTTATTTGTAATTCATGCATGCCACCAATTGTTATATTGTAAAATTTATATTTAAAAAATTCTATTTAATATTCTATTTCATTTTTATATTGTGCGGTAATGATCCCGGAGGACCAAGTGATTTAACAGCGTGGTTAGTCGAAAATGCCCAAAATACGAGTCTTTGGTTGGCTATATCAACTTTCCAATTTTTTTAAAGTAAACACCCGAATGTGTGCACTCGTAGTCGAACTCCACCGAGGAGGTCAAGCACTGGATTGCGTTGTGCCATCGAGGTGGCGCCAGCGCCCCAGCCGCGGCGCCACCGAAGGGCGTCTCCTCGAGCGGTGGACACGGGGGGGGGGGGGGGTCAGTGCGATCACGATTCGGCCACGCTCCGGGAAAGACCCCGCGCATTAGCGAGTGACCTCCATCCACCGCTGCGAACGAACCAACACAACACTTCACCCGCATTGACGTATTTGCGTGTCACCCATTTCCCTCGAAGTTCACGGCCCGAGTCAGCGACGACTTCTGGGCTCGCAATCTCACGCATCGATTCCTCTTCCCGCGGCCTCAGGGCTGACGTCGTTCCCACACGCACGCAAACTCTATCTCTGGTCAATTAATAAATGGTTCAAGCCAATTCACATATTCTTTTAGCTCCCCAAATTTATGGCGATCTATTTGTTTCAACACTTGATGTTTCAACTTTCCAAGGATACACAATTTGGAATTATTTGCACTAAGTTTTAAATAACTCATAAATTTATATACTCCTTCAAAAAAACCTGCTTTCCTCTTTGGGAACTATATTGAAACAAATATATCAACAAAGTTTGATGTGCTATAACCGTTTTTAGCGTATTGATTAATGTCTTTGCCGCCTTGTTTAGTTATGCTACAAGGACAAACAATTCTTAATTCTGTAAATTACCTCTGAGAGGTAACATTACTAAACTAAACGTAGCAAAAAACCACGAAGAAAGCCGTATTAAAAGACAGCCCAAAAAGATGGCACCTAAGAGAGAGAGAGAGAGAGACAGCGAGGGAATTGTTTTTACTCAGGAAAGCTCAAAAAGAAGCGTAGTAAAATTACAGGCAGCAAAGAAGGAACAGCAAGAGGAAGAAGACAGGATGACGACGAGGAGACAAATGGAATTTTTTTAAGGGACTGTTTCTTCATGGAATGTGACATTTTTTGTGCACTGGTCGCTTTAGCATTTAATTTAGGCCCGATGGCGGCGAGGGAGGGGGTGAGGGGACGAGAAGGGGGGACGGAGGGGGTGAAGGGAGGGAGGGAGGGGGGGGAAATAGGGGGGGGGTGGACGGGACAGGGAATGAAGAATACGTAAATGCACACGACAGCGCCCCCGCTGAATTCAAGGAAAAATGAACGACGGAATAAAGGTGGAATGCGGGCAAGAGCAGAGGTCGTCCTCACGTGGGCCACGCCGCAGGATCATGAGAGAGACTCCACGAAAGGAGTGTCCCCTTCATAAAAAATGGGTTCGACTCCCGGTGGGTATATTTATACTATTTTAGTTAATTCTCATTCCCCTTCACTTGTTAATCATATGGAATTTCAATTTTGGCCATCGGTTGCCTGAACCGGGTTGGCTAGCTATAGTCGACATTCTGTTCCAAAATGGCGGGAACGCTTTCTAAGTTGAAATTCAGCGAGTTTGGCTTTTTCCAGAGTGCTCGTCGCCCCCCTTAATCGCTTATGAAGGAATTAACTGTTGACTTATTTCCTTAAACCTGTGGGACGTACGACCAAAATGCTTCCGGATTCTCTTTCAAATTTTCCGCTAATCGACCCCTTTTCAGTAGATTCTCAGTTTTCCGGTGTTTATTATCTTTCTTATGAATTGTAAATGAAATCTATAGCTAGTACTTTTAGCCATTATAGTCCGGCTTTTTAAACACATAAAATTTTCTTCCCAGCCTCTCATTTCGGATCTTATATTTGATATTTAGTCCTCTGCAGTTGCTGATTCTCTTCATAGTTTC
Source organism: Hetaerina americana (assembly GCF_022747635.1). Lineage (NCBI taxonomy): Eukaryota > Metazoa > Arthropoda > Insecta > Odonata > Calopterygidae > Hetaerina > Hetaerina americana. The sequence continues at coordinate 343,768 of NW_027287616.1, forward strand.
TTTATTCGAGACTTTTTCGGGCGTGTTCATCGCAAACCAAATCGAGAATATTATCCGTCTAGATGGTGAGTTCAGCGTAAAGAAATGTGATAGCGACTCGCAGGTATCTTTGTCTTTAACCTCCATTGTAAAGCTACAGGTGTGCCCCGCTGTATGTTGACTACGCTTCTTCCTACCTCTTCATTTAATGCTATGGCATCCCCTTGTTGGCTCTCGTCCCCACCGCTGTATATTATTCTATACTTATCACTCCAGTAATCCCCGCTATCTTTCCATCTCACCTCGCATAGACCTAAAATATCTATTTTTCCCCTTTCCATCTCTCGCTTAACATTCTCCTGTTTCCCTGTCCTCATCATTGTCCTAACATTCCACGTTCCTATTCTAACTAATTTGGTCTTCTTCTCCTGCGTCTTCTGTCCTGCTGCTGCTGGTTTTCCCTTGCAAGGGTTTCGTGGGATGACGACCGCGGAAGCCTTGCCTCTCCCGCTGCCGGGCACGACAAACGGCCGATTGGGCCGAGCCCCGTGGTTGCCAGGACTCATAATCTCTGTATCGTCCATCATGTAAATCTTGGGAATGATAATTGAGGTGGTTTCCCGTTGCCTTCCTCAATAGTGTTTTTAACGTGACACCATCACTTACTGGCCGCCCCACTGGGGTCAGTCGCCATTGCAGCCTCCTCACTGAGGAACAGTTGCTGCCTGGACTATCTTTCGTCTGGCTCCTAGCCTTCGACCTGTCTGACATGGGTGACCCTACCAGGAGCAATAATTATTACTCCCGCCAGCACAGCTCAAGGGGTCATCGGAACGCACAAGCCCTTCCACCGCGTCAAGGTTGTATTCCAAGGAGGGATTTATGTATGTATGTATATATATACGAGTATATACATACATAAATCTGTATTTATACATAAATATATATTTATGTATATATATATATATATATATATATATATATATATATATATATATAAACACTCATTTACATAGAAACAGATATAAGGAAAAGGGATAGGAGCACACACAAAGGACAAACAGTAGAGGTGGGGAAGGCAGAATCAGGCAGATCACGGGTGCAACAATATTTCCTAGACCGGGACTTAAACTCCGGATCTTTCCACTTGCTGGGCGGAGGCTCTTAACCACTTGAGCTATCCAGGAAACGTAATTTATACTGAGATCTGCGATGCTTTATGCAACCAAGTGCCCCGATTCTTTGGCCAAGAGATGGCGTTAGGGAGCTGTATCACCCACCAAAGGAGAAATAGATAAGACACACAGAGGGAAGGATAGTAGTAAATTAGTAGTAACTTGTCTTGCAAACAATGCACTTCATTTTACATAGCGAATGCATTACCCCCTTATCCATAACACAGTAAACAATTCGGTCGGTTTGGTAGGTGATGAGATCAAAGCCGACGTGAGTTTGATCGAAACATCGCCAGCATTAAACATTAGATTTCATCATACATTTCAATTTGGCTTTGAAACTCTCTTTCGCTCTCATCTTTCAACAAAAATTTGCCAATTTTTTTGGTGTCATCAATGCGTGAATTGCAATTTTGTTGGTGAATGTAGAGAGAGAAACATCTGGCGTAACTTCTGAACATTCTCAAGCAGATTTGCATAAAAAGCACCGTGAAACATTTTGGAAAACTAGATTTACGTCATATATTGCTGCGATGCTTAAAAATTCTTCAAAGTGCATCCCTTGGGAGTGTCGACACACACCTTGGCCCTTGCGGCTGTTCCACGGCTCTATGGCGGTAGCCGGATCACGGAAGGTCCTATAGGGTAGGAGTGTAAGTTTCTTTGACGACGCTCAGGATTCCATGGTGTTGTCCTTGGATGGATGATGGATTTCACTACTGGGAATAGGAAATAATCTGCTAGCGCCAATTCAGGGCTGTAAGGGGTTTGGGAAATCGTCGCGATGCCGTCGCAGGAGGTCTTCGAAAGCAGACACTCGACTCTGCTCTTGGTCGTCCTTCAAGACTTTCGGGACGACTTTAGCGCAGATCTTCCGCATCACCAACTTTTCAGTGATATAATGGTGTGTGCAGGGTCATCTCGTTAATGAGAATATGCCCTCTGCCATCACTTGACGGTCTGAATTCAGCACTTCACGCAATGCACTTCAGGAAAAAATTGTTACCGATACTTTTTGTACAAACCTCGTATTTCTATAGAGCTCCGGGATTCTTCACGGGTGACGAGTGATTTTAAACAATAATCACGATTATGTACCTCATACCGGGATCCTATTGATGCACCATATTCACGAGGCGGCGGGAGACGGGTGTCACCCCAGGGGTGCTCGGACGCGGAGTGGGGAGAGGAGAGGGACGTCTCTGGTGAACATGGGAGGGCGAGGAGGGGTAAGGATCCGAGAGAGCTACTCCGGAAATACATGTTATCATTTTTGTAAGTTGTCGGAGTTTGGAAAAATTGGGCAGGTCACATTTGACACAAATACAATGGTACTGCTGCTAATGAATCAATTTAACATACAGGGTGCATTCCGAGAGTGATGCCTTTATTTTTTAAACATAATTGATTGAACAGATTTGCAAACACACTTAGCATTCTTCAAAGTACTGTCCTTGGGCCTCCACACATTCTTTCCAGCGACTCTGCCATTACCGGTACGCGCCCTGGAAGGCGTCTTCGGGGACCTCTCTTATGATCTTCGTCACGGCTGATTGGATCTCTTCCATGGACCAAAAACGGGTTCCTTTCAGGGCTGCCTTAATCCGAGAGAACAAAAGGAAGTCTGCAGGGGCGACGTCAGGACTATAGGGGGGGTGGGGGAGCATTGGCACCTGGTGTTTGGCCAGGAACTCGTAGCCCGTCGTGGTAAGCACCTTGGGCACGAGATTGGTGTACACTTTCCTCTTCGCTAAATCTTCAGTGACAATGCGCATCAAAGCAGTAGACGACAATTTCAGTTCACTACAACCACATTGGCACTCAATTGACGGTCAGAGTTCAACAATTGCCGAACACGAGCCACATTGTAGGCGGTTTTGCACTCGGTTGACGGCCACCCAGAGCGTTGTTCGTCGCGAACCTCTTCCCGGCCCTCCTTAAAGGCCTTTAAAATAACTCAAAACTGGAGAGTATGAGTCTCTGAGAGCTGAGTCTTCGCAAGCATCACGAATCATTTTGTTAGCCATCTCAAGAGATTTTTTCAGTTTAGCAGAAAACTTAGTAATCGCGTAACGTTGCTCGATCGTCGATTCCATGTTTTTCGTTGCACGCTCGGAGCGCAGAGATTTACAGTGACTAACGTTCTGCTACTTCCAAAGCTTGGAGAGCACTGAAGTGGGGTTCGCGGCAAATCTTATCGTCCACTCCTTACCTACTCCAAGTGGTTCGATCCAACTCCGAATTATAGGAGCGACGCGAGAAACTCGATTGCATTATTTTAGGAACGCAACCTGCACATCAGTCTATGATTTTTACGGAAGTAAGGGGAAACAGTGAAAGAAAGTGGACACATAAACTCAGGACCAATTGAGCTTAATCAAAAAGAGCACGGAAGAGCGCGACCAGGGCAACCGGAAGGCGTCCGTCTTCCGGTTGCCCTAACGCCCCATCAGGGTCCGAAACTCGCGGCGCAGTCTTCCCTAATTTGGCAGCCCTGAAGGGGCTGAAGTTAGGCCGTCGTACTGGCACTCCTCGTCAAATTATGCACTCTGGAGGAGCCGAGTGTGATCGGGTAACTCGCAAATGTCATCAAATTTTAGTTAGTTTACGCATGGTAATCCACGACTGTGGAGGCAATTGGACCCCTTTGAAATGGCACCGCCCCGCTGATGAGTCGTCTACGTGCAAATTGGAAGCCACTTCGTGAAGAAGCTGATCTCATTAGCCAAAGGTTATTTCAAAAGGCGAGGCGCCAATGACTCTCCACCCCATCCCGAGTCGGAGTGGGCTCCCGTAGATTCCTAATGGATGGTCCCTATTTCATACGAGGGGGGGGAGGAAACCACGTCCCCTCCCCCATGGAGGAGAACGCCCCGAAATACTTAAAACAGAGGGGTGTAAGGTGAAAGGACGTATTTGAATCGGGAAGAAAGCGCAGTGTTCCAAATGGCAGCTATTATATACTCCGCGACGGACATCGTTAGATATTCTATTCAAATCCCATTTAATTGCAATTCAGAGGAGTATATATGAGCGTATTTCGAAAAAGGTTATTTCATTTTTAAAGGTAATCTACCGGTTAAGGTAGGTTTTTGGATGGGCACAACTATCAAACAAATATTTTATTACCCCTAACAAAACAAAAAATCCATCATCCTACTCTATATCAGGTCCATCTTCATCTCTGAGTACTTTCTTCCTCCCTTCATCCCGTCCAACATCCCTATCCTGTTCCTCCCCTTTCCTCTTTTGCCCACTTTTTTCCCTCTATCACCGTCTTCAACATCCCATTGCCGGTCAACACCCCCTTCATCCACTTTTCTAGGCTCCATAGGATTTCTCCCAACAAACCCCTCTCTTCGCCCACCATACCAAGTACTTCCTCATTTGTTTTCTTCTCTGTCCATTTCACCTTCTCCATTCTTCTCCACACTCACATTTCAAAAGCCTCCAGGTATCCTCCAGCTATCCTCCTGCTAAAATGACCACGTTTCCGCACCATACATAGCTACGCTCCGTATCAAAGTTTTTACGAGTCTTTTCTTAATGTCTTTAGTCAACGTCCCCGTCATCAACTCCCTCCTCCTTGTGAAAGCCTCTTTGCCTAGCGCAATTATTCTCCTTACGTCCCTACTACTTTGACCGTTTTGGTCCAAAACACTACCGAGATACGCAAACTGTTCTACCTGCTCTAGTTTTTGCCCTCCTATTTTAATGCTTAGCTTAGCCTTTTTCTTTCTAGAAAATCGCATACCCTTTGTTCTATTAATATTGATTCGCATCCCATACCTGTCGCACTGAATTTCCAATTCACTCAGCAATGCTTGCAACCCCTTGGCTGACAGACAAACTAAAGCTTGGTCATCAGCCAACCTAACTGATTTTACGAATTCCCCATCCACTTTCATTCCTATCTCCAGTTCTTAAGTTCTCCATCATTTCCTCTACGTACAGGTTTAACAGCAACGGTGATTATGAGCAACCCTGCCTTACACCCCTTTCTAATTCTGCCCATCCCGACTCTCCGTTCCCCACTCGCACCTGAGCAGTCTGAGATATGTATAGGTTGCGGATTAGCCTCCTTTCCCTCCAATCTATTCTTATTTTCTGCAGAATACTCATTAGTTTTTCCCAATTCACTCTATCAAACGCGTTTTCGAAATCTACGAAACAGGCAAGTACCTCCTGGTTGTGTTCTATATTCCTCTCGATTAATAATCTCATTACTGCAATGGCATCACGCGTACCTCTCCCCTTCCTAAACCCAAACTGATCATCCCCTAGGTAATCATTTGTTCTACTCTCTATCCTCTTGCTTATGATCCTGATAACAACTTTAGCTGTATATAAATAAATAAATAAATAAATATATATATATATATATATATATATATATATATATATATATATATATATATACACACATACGGCAAACAATCGCTGAAATGATAAATATTCTAATAAATACATCAATGATAATGTTGCGCTGCGCATCCAAATATATTTCCATAATTTACTATATTAATGTTGAAAATTTGAGTCGTCTAACATTTGGAATACCATTATTCAAATCGAGCAATTAGCATGCTTCACACATTATTTTCACAGGAAAAAAATGCATTCTTAACTAATGTCAGCGGAACAATGTACGCCATCACTGTTTAATGCATGAATGTACTTCAGTATCATGGTATTTCATTCTTGACTATACCTTTGAAATAGAGTTTTGTCATTTTCATTGCTATGTATTTTGAGTTTGATTAATTACCATGCATTCCTAAACATTTCCTAATTTCGATGGTGGGGAGAAAGTGGGCCATATTGTATATATATAATGTATAACACTTAGCACGTCACGTGCGTGAGACTTTCAAAAAGTTTTATATATATATATATATATATATATATATATATATATATATATATATATATATATGAAATTATGTTTTCATATACGTTAACTAAGACAGACACCCTGACAAAGAAAAATTCACGTATTAAAACTAGGATTTACGTGAATATTCACAGCACAGAGTTAACATACTAAAGTATCATCAGCAACAATGAGATAGGTGGTTTGTTATGACAAGAGTCTGAGGTACTTCTTGATTGTATCTACATTCCTCTGGATTTTGATCTCATTATAGCAATGGCATCACGCTAACCTCTCCCCTTCCTAAACCCAAACTGATCATTCCCTAAGCAATCATTTGCCCTAGTCTCTATCCTTTTGTTTATGATCCTGAGAACAACTTTAGCTGCGTGGGATATCAAACTAATTGTCTTGTAGTCCTCACATGATGTAGCCTTTACCTTTTTCGGAATAGGAACTAAAACTGATCTCACAAAGTCGTCCGGCCAGATTCCTTCCTCATAGATACTCCGAATCAGCCCTTATAGCCTCCTACTCCCACATTCTTTTTCAATGTCTAACTTTGTTGGCCTAGTTCTTTACTAGACAGTTCTTCTATATACTCCTTCCATCTCTCTTGGATCTTTCCTGCGTCAACTATTACGTTACACGCGTTATCTCTAACTGCTATCGTTGATCTCCCATTCTTACTTCCCCCTTCCTCTGCAGACTTTCCATATCCTCGCACCTCGTCTTCCGTCATGCTTCTTTTGCTTTATTTGTTGCCCGCCTCAAATCATTGTTCAATTCTTTGTACTTCATTTTGCCTAATTCTGTATTTACAATCTTCCATTTTCGCCGCTCATCTATCCTTGTAATCATCTCATCCGTGATCCATGGTTTCCTAGTCCTTTTAGCGCTAACGGTTCCAATAGTGTCTTTTGCGGCTTTAGACAACCCTTTTTTGATCATTTCCCATTTTTCTTCGATAGTACTTAGCTCTTTACCATCCTCCATGATTTCCTCTACCGTCTGTTAATATTCCTTCCTTTTCAACCCATTTAAGGCTTCTACATTCCATTATCTAACTCGCCGCCTCTGCCTTATCTTTTTGAAACGGACGCTATATTTCATAACAACTAAATTATGGGCAGAGTCTGTATCCACTCCCGGGAAGCTGTGCGAATTTAGGACACTGTTCCTAAACCTGTGTCTAACCAGAAAATAATCTAGCTGATTACTTTCTGAGTCACCTGGCATTTTCCATGTATACCTGCGTCTTTTGTGGTGTCTAAACCAAGTGTTGGTGATGACTAACCCCTGCCTCCTACAGAACTCCACTGCTTTCTACCCGCGGTCATTCCTCGTGCCTAAACCGTAGTCCCCGACCTCATCATCATCTCTTCCTTCGCCTACCATCGTATTATAATCCCCCATCACTATCAAATGTTTCCCTTCAAGAACACCCGCGATTATGTTCTCTAATTGATCGTATATCCTATCGACCTCTTCTTCCTTATGGTTGCTCGGTGGCATGTATACCCGAATAATAACCAAGTTCGTTGGTCCTGCTTTTATCTCTACTGGTAGTATTCTATCCGTTACCTGCTCTATGTTGACTACACTTCTTCCTACCTCTTCATTTAATACTGTGGTAACCCCTCGTTGGCTCTCGTCCCCGCCGCTGCATATTATTCTATAATTAGCACTCCAATGATCCCCGCTATCCTTCCATCTCACCTCACATAGGCCTAAAATATCTATTTTTCCTCTTTCCATCTCTCGCTTAACATTCTCCAATTTCCCCATCCTCATCATTGTCCTAACATTCCTCGCTCCAATTCTAACTAATCTGGTCTTCTCCTGCGTCTTCTGTCCTGCTGCTGCTGTTATTCCCTTGCAAGGGTTTCGTGGGATGACGACCGTGGAAGCCTTTTCTCCCCCGTTGCCGGGCACGATACAAGGCCGATTGGACCGAGTCCTGTAGTTGCCAGGACTCAAAATCTCTCTATAGTCCATCATGTTAATCTTGGGAATGATAATTGAGGTGGTTTCCCGTTGCCTTCTTCAATAGTGTTTTTAACGTGACACCATCACTTACTGGCCGCCCCACTGGGGTCAGACGCCATTGCAGCCGCTTCACTGGGGAACAGACTCTGCGTGGACTACCTTTCGTCTGGCTCCTAACCTTCGACCTATCTGCCATGGGCAGGAGCAATAATTATTACTCCCACCAGCACAGCTCTAGGGGTCATCGGAACGCAGAAGCCCTTCCACCACGTCAAGGCTCTAGTCCGGGGAGGGGAAAAAGGTTATATGTATGGTTATATGAAATAGGTCATATATTATAAAGGTTATATTTATTAAAAAAGGTTATATGAATAAGGTTACATATATCCTAATTTGGATATGAAGCACTGGATTAGACAGTCTTTCAAGATCAAAAGAGCGCATATTTCAATGGAAATTTACACTAATGACATTTATATTAATATTAACAACTTTAAAAAGGACATATTTTGGATGGGAGATTTACAGAAAAAATGTCGCTAGGTTATCTCAAAGTCTATACTATCGTTACTATTAACATTACAAAGAGTGCGCCAAGGATTACAATTGTTTTTTAAGAATTCAAGTAAGGGCTGCTTTCTTCAATACTCCACCTAACACGACACTAATAAATAACCTAAGATCCAGCGTTAAAATTTTGAGGGAAATTCTTATTAAATAAATTACAGCGTAATTGTCAATGGTGAAAGTGGTCTTTTGGTGAACATAGCTCCTATCCATTCTTATCTTAATGTCACTCTAATAATACATTGCAAATCTTGAATTGATTATTTCTTTATATAATAACGTCCACTAAGCAGGAGCTAGGTCTTTGACAGGGAACCTTCCGAAGAAAGCCCATTCTAATGAAACAAGACGATAGAAGGACGTTTATTCCATTTAAGGCAGGGCATGTGCAGACTCTTCGTGCTAGGCAATGGGCCAGAAGCAGGGTAATGGCATTCGCCGTTGAGGCGCGGATGGAGAGGACGGGGGGAGGAGGAGGGATGGGGGCGAGGGGTGGGGGGCAGGGCAGTGCCAATTGAGGAGGTGATATAAGGGGGGCAATTCTTGCCGTTTAATGTGGTTGAGCAAGGAGTGAGAGACCCTGACTCCTCGACTCTGCACCGGCTGGCATTCAGCAAGTCAAGGAAGTAAGTGTTGGGGGTAGAATATACGTTCTCATGATTTGGGAAATTCCATAAGTGTTGAATTAGACTTCATAGTTCCTACTAAATCATCTTACGGCAGTAATAATGGAATGCAGTGCATCATTTTTCTTTTAGAATGCATTAATTCCCGGATTTTGAATTTTAATTGATGCATAATGATATTTTTGTTCCTTTATTTGCGAAGTTAGTAATATCAAACGCTGTTTTCTCTATTTTAAAATAATTTTATAATGTTCATCCTTTACACAATTAAATTGCTACAATTAAGATGCATTGAACATTTTTTTAATCGTGATTGCATGAATAAATCAGTCCAGGGTTTTCTTAGTTTTCTATTTACAACTTCCCCGTACAGATTTTCATCGAACATTTGGAAATTATCATTTTATCGAAACAATTAATTAAATCCTTCATTAAAGCCGATTAATTTAATTAAAATCATCACCCCATCTACAAAAAGACCATGTACCAATAGGGATGCGAGAAATATGTTTTCATTTTGCCAAAAACCTTTATAATAACGACTCGCGTTCTTTTCATCTAAATCTACGTACGGCCGCGCATATTCCGAAAGAGTGATGAAAAGATAAGACCAAGGAATCGATTCAATTATAGGTTTATACCACACGGATTAAAGTGGTACTCGGGTTAGTCTATTCTCTCCTCTCTCTTTGTGTCGGTGCAGGCGTACCTATTAATGTAAAAGGAGTCCTCAACTTAATGAGTTTGACTCCATATATTGCCAATGTTGCCAACTGTATGCATTGTACCGTTGGAATTGAACCATTTTCTCTCCGCGTGTCCAAATGGTGAAACTACGAAAGTTAGGTTTGCCTTTGAAGGCAAATCTTTCCTGCCAAGTCAAGGGAAGAGTGGCAGGAGTGACTCTCTCCCATCGCACGGTCCAAGTTCTCGCTCTTGGAGTTCTCTTGAATCCCTGAAACCCATCATCTTCTGTTTTTGACCAAGTATTTTAGCCAAACATCGTTTATTTATTTTAAAAATATCGATATTGACGTAAAATTAAAGTGTATAAATTTAATAAACATTAATAAAATAATAATAATTAAATATTTATCAAATCCTGTTGAGTATCTTGCTCAAGACATCGAAGGAAAACTATAACACACTTCTCTCGTCGGTCTAAGAATGACTGGAGGCAGAAGGCATATATTTACAGTTTATCTGAACGTAGGAGAGAATTTTTCCATCTGAAAGGAAATGCTTCGCTTTAGCCGCGTATTGCCCCATAGGCTTCACGCGAAAGACGAGACGAAATGCAAAAAAGAGTAAAATTTCATTTTCTGCATTAGATTCCGTTTCACTCCAAGTGGGAGGGACCCGAACAAAAGGAGCCATGCGGTCAACTGACCGTTTAAGCGCATCGTCAGTGCACCGGTGTTTTTTGGATCCCTGCAAACATTTCCATCTCTCAGCAAAAATCAATTTTACCAAATAAAAATGACACCCCTCGCGACAGTGATAAAGAAGCCTCCGCCCAGTCGAGGGTCGTTGTCCGTTGCCCTTACCTGAGCAGCGTGGACAGTGTGGACCTCCTCATTAAGCAGCACTGCGTGATGGGGGCCAAAATGGACAGCTCGTCGTGGTAGGGCCGGCCGAATCCTCGGCCCTGGTCCAGGTGGAGCGGGAAGGTGTCGTTGCCGAAGGCCTTGAATGTCTCGTAGTGGTGTCGGTCCATGTTGCCGGTCAGGAAGTCGAAGACGGACATGTCCATGAGGTCAAGTAGCCGCCGGCCCTCGTCGTAGGGGGGGATGTCTCTGACCAGCGAGCAGTAGTCGGCCTCTGCACGCGTCGGGAACAAACGAAGAACGGGAAGAGATGAAAAGAAATGCGTGAGCGATGGCCCACAATGTTGCCCGCGAAGCCCCAAACAAATATCTCCCCTCCCAATCACACCCCACGTGGGTTAGACGCCGAGTTTGACAAATTTCCCGCGTGTTAAATACTGAGTTGGCCCAAACCACGAGAAAAACTCTAAAATGTCCAATCGGAAGTCTAAGGGGGCGTTTCAGTTTGACGGGTTTGAAAAAGTTTGAAGACTATCAAAAAGCAATGCCCGGAAAAATGTCGCAATATAAAAAAAATTTAGCTATAATTTAACATTGCAATCCAAAAATGCCAGGAGTTCAAAAAGAAACTCTTAAAGAAACGTCTCTATGAGATAAGTTTCTAGAAAATAATCATGGAAAACAAACGAAGATGATGGACCATGGGATCAGATTTATCTTTGCTCCCGGACAAATAGGCCCTAGCGGCGAATAACCCAACTATTTGCTGAAGATTTCAATAATATTATAATCTGATTTTCAGTTCAATGAATTATTTAGAATTCAATTTTCCACTTATAAATGGATTTCACCCTCCTCTTAATCAACCCCCTCGTTCTCCTCGACCAAACATTAAAAAAACTGCGAATAATTTCCATCCCCCGCGGAATTTCGTCTTGAGTGGGGGGGGGCACGCGTGCACCCCGCCTCCCTCAGACGGAGACACTCTGGGCTTCAGACCCGCGCACCGTATCGATTCTGGCGCCTAGGGCCTGGCGCCGTGGGGGGAGGGAGGGCTACTGCTAAATCACCGAGTCGAGGCCGACTCGATGGGAATTTACGTAATGGATTCCCGCGCTCCAGAAACTAACTCCAGAGACGACTCAGATTCACAGCCACCGTGGAACTATTTCAAAATTTTCTCGGGGGGGAACGAAGCCGCGAGATGAAGTATTTCCATTTAACTCGCGGCGAAATCAGGCTACGATGCCGCGCGCCGACATTCAATGAGAGTCGCATATTGTCAATGGTGATCAAACGGAGGCGCTATAATTTGAGCGGCCAAGGCTTCAAGGGATGAAGGCGGAACCTCACTTACAAAGATATACACGATAATGCGTAGTCATAGCTACCAACCGATTTCGCCGAAATTTTCAGGTTTTGCCAACTCTCGCGAGAAGAATTCAGATAGCATTCCATGTCGACTGTGCCGCGTATCATACAACATATTCACAAAATTCCATTTTCGCCCCTTAAATACCATTTGGGAACAATTGAAACGGATCCCTTGAATGCACCAATGTGCGATGGGGCGGAGCGTCCACGGACCCGCGACCGTTGATGCGAAAACATTCCCCGTTTTATCCCCGTTTGCACATCGCCTGAATTGTGTTCCCGTCGCGCGGAGAGATTTGTTTCGATGATGGAAACGAAAGCGTTAGTGGCGGCCTCCTTTAACCAGCGGAAAATTTGCCTTTAACCTAAGCAAGATTTAAAAATCGTCAACTTTCGATACACTCGTCGTGAAATGATTGCACACACGCAAGGTGAGTGGCCATTGAAAAAGAGAGTTGGCGTCGAAGAGCTATCGCCAAAATCATCGTGACTAGACTCAAGCTATAGTTTGCTGGTCAAAATTTTAAACCCAAATTTTTGGAAACTGCACTGAATAAGGCTTCAATGCCTATTCTCGGGGTCCAAATCATCTTTTCGGTAATGCAATGGATGCAGCCATGCCATTGCTCTGCCAATGGCATGGAAATATCAGTGTGGCCCCTGGTTTCACCGTCGTGAAATTATGTACGTATATGTTTCCTAGACGGCGATGCAGCTGTAAATAGAGAATTCGCACCAATTTCTCTGTCCGTGTCTCCATAGAGCCAAGCAACTTCCTCAAACTCTGCATGCAAACCCCAAAAGGTGATATTTTGAGCGCAGTAACAACGTTAGATTTACATCAATACATACATGATCATAAGTTTAGTCATTTTCCATCTCCACCAGTTTAAGGATTTTTCTCGAGTGATCGCCAATCTTGAGTTTCTTTTGGCATTTTGTTGGACGAATGTGTCCCATGCAAGTTTTTAAACTCACATCCTACCTACATACATTTCCATTATTTGCAGGTCAGCGAATGGCTCTGGAATCACCGGCGTCATTAGCTGTCTTAAAGGGTCCAACGAAGTACCATAAAAAACATGCCATTTCTCGTCCTGTGTATTCATGCCATTAACATATTTGCTGATTTTGTTAGGTGAGTTACTCTACAAGAAAAATCAGCAAATAAAATACACGCTCAAAGTCAAATAAAATAATTCATTTCAGTCTACATGACCGATCCCACGGAATGAGTATGAAATCTTAGTGTATTTAGTGACATGGTAACATTTTTCCATTTGGAATATATATATATATATATATATATATATATATATATATATATATATATATATATATACACATACGGCAAACAATCGCTGAAATGATAAATATTCTAATAAATACATCAATGATAATGTTGCACTGCGCATCCAAATATATTTCCATAATTTACTATATTAATGTTGAAAATTTGAGTCGTCTAACATTTGGAATACCATTATTCAAATCGAGCAATTAGCATGCTTCACACATTATTTTCACAGGAAAAAAATGCATTCTTAACTAATGTTAGCGGAACAATGTACGCCATCACTGTTTAATGCATGAATGTACTTCAGTATCATGGTATTTCATTCTTGACTATACCTTTGAAATAGAGTTTTGTCATTTTCATTGCTATGTATTTTGAGTTTAATTAATTACCATGTATTCCTAAACATTTCCTAATTTCGATGGTGGGGAGAAAGTGGGCCATATTGTATACGGCAATAGATTCAATGGATTATTTGCTAACCAAATAAACTTGATTCAACATCCTCCATTTCTTCTCTCGGTTATTCAGTGTGCATCCGCTCCCGTGATTGATCCCTCAATCTCTATTACGAGCGGCCGATTCCATCACCGCTTCTTCCAACCATTCAATTCGAGTTTTGTCGACTCAAGGATTTTGTTGCTCCAGAATTTCCTCAAACAGCAACAGCGGTAAATAACTTTGGGCAATGGGGTCGCCTCCATAGCGAACTGCCGACTACTTCATTGCCCCCATCTCACATTTGTGTCCGATTTTACAAACCTTTCGGTAATTGAATCAATCAACGCGATTCGATTATTTTGATTACTATTTTACAATTGCACTGAAAACTGGCCAATAGAAATGTACTAGAGTCGGGCGTGATTGGACTCAAGTCGGAGATGTTTGGTGGCCCTGAGAGCGCACCAAAGTTGGGTTAAAATTCTCAGTTGCGATTTATTTCTCGGTACACTAAATCGCCAAAAGGAGGATGGATATATTCAGTATGCGATGGATCATGCCGCCTCTACGTCTTCACCCGGAAGCAACAAAGACGGCGAGTGGCGGGGGTATTGTGGCTAAAGCGATTGGGATATTTGGTTAACATAAACATTCGGGTCATTCTTATTTTCGGGAGTTGTCGTCATTGTCGTTTTCCACGTACTCTTTGAAATGCGAATGGTGCGAGGGAAGACCATTCTGACATTGGCCTGCCGATCAGGCATCCAATATCTTTCCACCTTATGGCCTGGACTTCCGATGTGAAGTGAACTTACCTCTTGTGAGTTTATGGTGATAATGACGATGAAATGAATCAAAAACTAGGTGAACATGAATTTTTCAACTGGCGCAGAGTTAAGAGTCAAGCTTGACGAACTGCATACCACAAAACTGTCGCAGACTTGAAACATAAAGAGTGATGCATTGCCTCTGACAAATCAAACTTTCTTTTTTGAAAATCAACACTTTTCTGGAGCAATAAATAATAAACAACGGTAACAGACTTAAGATATAACGTGTTATCTCCCTAGAAAAAATTTCGGACTCCAGATTATGAGCTTCCTGAATATAAGATTATTCGTTCCAAGGGTTGCACCAAATCTGTCGTTACCGCCATGAACCTATTTGGAACTCACGCACTAAAAACCATTCTAAACAAATTAAACGGGTTTTACTGGAGATTTAAAAAATGAACCTTTGAAACCCCACAATACTTGAAGATTCAACCCGACCACGAAAGTAATTCTCTTTCGCACTTTCTCATAATTACTTTTATTGCGCACACCTCTGTAAATGGAGGCCGGTAAGTCGCCATCTCATAGTAGCGCGCGCCATTGTATCACGAGGAGCTCAGTACATTCTCGCGGACATTCTCTGCATTGTGGCTACACGTATTCTCACGACACACTTTTTGCTTCAAGAGTCGCCGCTTACTGTCAGCGTCTATCACTGAACATCGTAAGAAAAATTTTGATTTCCTCCCGCTCCATTGCTACGAATGCAACTAATCTTGGTGGGTCTGACTTCTTTAACGAAATATCTTCTCTCGAAGAAGTCTTCCGCGCCCTGAAAAAAGTTCCCAGTGACACGGACAACCTTTGACCTCTAAGCCACCTCCACCTCGTCATTACGCAGCCCCCACAAAAATACCCGCATTTCCCTCATGAAGCCGCCACCCACCGCACCCTCGCTCTGGAGTGGTGGCGTGCGGCCCGCGGGTCTCGTGCGGCTTGCAACCGCAGATGCTATTCTTTAAAAATTATTACATATTTTTCAATTTAAAATTATGATTTTTGGCCAAAATATTATGAAGTATTTACATATATTTTTTGTCATATACAATTGAAAGCGTCTTTGTAAGGGTCATACTAATAAGTTCCTTCTAATTACATAAAATATTTGGAACGCGAGGGATACTTCCGATATCGCCTGGAATCGTCCCGACCGCGGAGGCATTAGCGTGGACACTCACCCATCTCCCACTGGGCCTTCCTCCTCTTGTGGTAGGAGCGACGCCAGGGGTGGCGCCACACCTTGCGGGCGACCTTCTCCTTGGCGGGCAGGAAGGCGGCGAAGGAGCCCTCGAGCGCGTCCCTCGGCCGGCCGCAGACGGCGTGCGCCGTGTCGCAGTAGTAAGAGCAGTGACCGTGGAAGCAAAGGTTCTCCGACGGCGACACGAAGAACGTGTTAAGGAGGTCGCCCGTCGCCACGGCGTACAGCTCAGAGGTCATGTTCATGTGGCGACCCGTCACCGGCATGGCGCGCCGGAACCCCAGCAACCTGGAATCCGAGGGAATGAAAAGAGAGAGAGAGTTGAGAGCGGTAAAAATCCACTTGGCTCCAAAAAACGCTTCTCAGATTTACAAAAAAAGCGTTTATTATTTTTGAACGAGTCTATTTTTCTGAGATTCAAACTATAGGAAATCGTGAGGACAGCTTTGCGGTTTCCAGGTTCCAACTACAACTTTCGAAATTACTTCATATTTACTTATTCCAGCTGTTTGTAATTGTTGCATCACAATGAGACGAAAGCTGTTGTGCTTCCCCGGCGTATCTAATATGGAGTGAAATCCTGTCGGGTCTTCCACCAGAGGTCAGTGCCTCCATTGCTCCCGACGTTTCGAAAACGCCGTCATCGACCGCTAAGGGCTCCCGAACACCATTCCGCCAATGTTTTGTCCGGTATATTCAGGAGGGGAAAGAATGGACTCACTTATTTGACGGGTGACTCATAAAAAAACAACCGAGATAATATGAAAAGGTTTTTTTCTGAGAACTACATTCAATGTAATTTTAATTTGATTAGGTTTTGAAAATTATTCCATCCATGGGACGACTTTGGTGAGCGATGCACATGCTGAGTCGTTCAGAAATGTATTCGTAAACTCTGCTCAGCATATCTTATGTTATTCCGATGCGATTACATCTGCAATTACATCCTTGAGACTTCCAAGGTCCTTGGTCCAACTTTGCGTGCCTCAGCTTGCTCAGCATCGAAACCTTGTTCGTGTTTTTGAATGAAGTGTGTGGAATTACAAAGCCAATAATTTCATTTCATTTCAATCTCTCACTGAATACTTATATCTTGTATTGCTTCAAAAACTTCTGTTGCCCAGCAACTGGCTTCGACGCAAAGGCGAAATCATCAGATTTCAGGGGTAAAAGATGAAATATCTCATTAAATATCAGACCTTTTGTGATTCTAAACTCAGTTTTAAAGCAATGTGGTCACAATAACAAGCCAAATGATAACATATTTTTACAAATCTAATCATTCACTGAAATTGACTTAATTACCATATAAAACGTCTCAGTGAGGATCCCATACAGCTCTGAGACATATTCTGAATGAGGACCAACTTGTGAACGATGACATCACTTCCTGCTTTCTCACCCTCCTCCTTTTGATAATCGGATGGGAATAAACGTAAAAAACACACGTTATGCGCTTTCCGAGAAAGAGAAAGGCTAAGTTAAACGTTACAATAGGAGTGGGTGGAACAGTTTACGTATCTCGGAAGTGTTTTGGGCCAGCACGGTCAAAGTAGTAGGGACGTAAGGAGATGAATTGCGCTAGGCATAATAAGAAAGATTGATTGATACTTTCCTGTTAATTTAGATTTTCTAGGAGCTATATTTTATACTGAAGTAAAAATACCTGTCTTTAAAAATACCAGGGTATCTTTTCAGCCAATTTTATTTGTACTTTTACCGTACCGAGTGCGGAATAAGCAATTGAGTGGAAAGATACATTGGTATTCTTACTTCAGTGATAATGGATTTCCACAAAGTTAAGCCTGAAAACTTCGATCATATTTTAAACTTTAAGCGTACATTATAATTTGCTTCGAATCCGTCGGATATTTCCGAAATAAGAATATTTAACGGAGTTCCGCCGTAAATGTCTACATTACAATTATTTTCAATAATATAAGCGAAAATATGGGCATTTCGGACAGTACTTGCGGGAAGTTCGAATTAAAAGGTTGGAAACAAAGCGGAAATGTCTCTTCCGACTAACAAGTTGGTTGAGTTCTAATGAAGGACCTTTATGTCTTAGCCAAAAATCAACGCGGCGATGTGTCGTGGTGATGCCCGATTCGCGACAGGGTGTTTTTATCACGCGTAGCCGTTGGATTTCATCGAATGCCGAGTCATCCGTTGAGGGGCGACTCACCTGTCCAGGTGGAAGGCCGCAATCTCCGAGTTGTGCCTCTCGAAGTCCGTGAAGTAGAAGTGGTTGGGGAGCGTCTGCTGCTCGCGGGGGAACCTGCAAAAGGAAAGGAACCTGGTGAACGACAGCACGTTTTGAAATGCTCCGTGTTTGTTTGTTATTGCCATTGGAACAATCAACCAGTCGAAATTCACTCTCGGGGAGATTACTTTCATAAAGTTATCGTCAAGGCAGCTGAGAACGTGGAGAAATACCATGGCACTGGCTCGCGGCACATCGCCCGAGTTCAAGGCATAAATTCGAAAAGTGGATTGCATTTCGCACGGTGCCCATCGGGGGAAAGAATCAATTGCTGAGCAAATTACCCCTTGCTTGAGTATTGCCAAAACACACACGCACTGAGCTCCCAAATCCCCGACATTTGGTAATCGTTGGGAAGAGAGAACGGGAAATCGTATTTCCCGAGAATTCCCGAAATAATCTTTTTTATTTAATTTTCGACTATCCTCTGTAATAATGACGGTGAAACTAAATGCTAATAAACGGAAAAATCGTAAAGAAGGTGGGTTCCTGGGCCCGGCGCAGTCTTTCAAAGGCTTCCAGATACTCCTATATGTACAGGGTTCGTCCGGAAAATAAGTGTACTGAGCTCAAGAAAAAAAATGTATTACACTTTTACATATCTTAAGCTAATATTCCTCAAAATAGGACCCTTGTGAGTCGATACACTTGTTCCAGCGGCGTTCCCATTCCTGGAACGCTCCCGCGAAGGCATCATCGGGAACCTCTCGAAGATTCGTCGTCGACCTCTTCTCAGCCCTCCACGAACATCTTGTGCCACCGAAAGATCAAGTTTCTGGACATGGCTGACTCCCCGTAAGCCTGGTTAATCATACCGACAGTTTCGGTAGACGATTTCCCAAGCTTTACCGCAAATTTGATGGAATAACGCTGCTCCAAAAACTTCGGCATCGCGTTCCGTGACGTGGGTCGAAGCGTGGAGGTTCGCGTTAACAGAGCTCCTCACTACACCACAGCTCAGAGCCGACTGCCTTTTTCAGCGTCGCTTGCCAACATACCCCCCTCCAATCGCAGCCCGTCAGAGCGGTGCTGGGTTACACTTATTCAGTACACTTATTTTCCGGACGAACCCTGTATGTGTGCGCAATAGGTCAACAAAAAGTAGACTGGAATAGATGAAATTTCGGAAATGGACGTCGACTGGGACGTCATGACGAGTGAATATTTTGCCCTGGGCGCTAAACAGGGGACACTATAGTAACATTTTGGCTAAGTTTCTCAAAATATAAACAATTTAATTATTACAAACTTTATTTGACCAAACCTTATTACAGTGAGTTTTTACATGTATCACAAAATTAATTAAAATATCCAATCTCAGTTAAATATTTTACTTATTAACTTTTGCATTCCTGGAAAACAAATGCAAATATTATTCGTTTGAAAATTAAAAAAAACTTCGAATATTTTTATTTGTCATTTTGCAAATGAAACTTCAAAAAACATAATAGGTCATTAAATGCTCGATCAAACAATTGTGACCTTTGCTTTTTAACAAATGAACTTGATGTGAAAACATTTCTTTCATTTTCAGTAGACGTAGGTCGAATTGTTATGACTGCGTCTGGAGCACCTTCAAGTCGGGAGTGCGTTGCTTCTGACACGTGAGGTCGTGAGCTCATTTCCTGTCTTAGAGGGGCAAATATTTTGTGTACGTGCATAGGGCAAAGGCTTTGATGTCGAAATTAGAATTACTTCAGTCAATTCACACGTCAGGTCAAATTCTGATTTGATGTCAGAACTCATTGCTAGGGCATCTTTATTTACTTTTTTGGAACTTCTGCCGCAAATGTTCCTTTGAAAAGTATTCCCATTAATTACTCCGCCAATCTTGCACTTTCATTCTTACTTGAAGAGGCAAACAATTCATTCCCTTCCATCTCACATCAAAAACTAATATTGCTCAAGTACTTTGCGAGAGACACAAGATCTCTATTTCTGCGTTAAACCAATTCAAATTTTATTTCCTTTAAATGCATTTGGTTCTTTGAAGAATTCTGTTTTTCAATATTACTAAACAGGAACTTGAAAATTGCTTCGCTTGTGAGAATATGCGTTTCTCTATTTATTTAACCGCTAATCTGACAAATTTTAAACAATTAAGCGTGCCTCTCAACATTTCACAATACTCTTCTTTCCATTAGTGATCGAATTTCAAATCTCGCGAAACAGTCTCAATCGGATTTATGGTCTTTACAAATCTCTCTATCATTCCCTTTAGTGTGCTCCAGCGTGATTTACAGTCCAAAGTAGCTTTTAGCTCCCGAACAACTTTTCTCGGGATTTGAGAACGGGGTAAGCGAAAACAAAATTCCCGACAACGGCGTGAAGGAATTATCGCCCAGGAAACCCTACACACGCACGCACACACACACGCACACACACACGCACACACTTACAATTGCACTGCACTGCATCGTCCAGTGAATATGACTCTTAAATGATGACTCCGGAGAGATCAGCAGACATCACTCTATACGTGGACGGTCCACATCCGTCATTAATGGACAGTCACCCGAATAAGATTGGCATGGAAGTTTCACAACCAATCTTTCTCTTAATTCCACGGTCGCTCTATGTAAGCAAAGGTAACATATGTATATTAACAGTATATTAAAACATCATAGGTGCCTTAATGAGGATTAAAAAAAAATCCGGTAACCTGTTTCGGCAAAGATTTCGAAGAAAATGAATTTCGAGATACTATTAAATAATCTCCCTAGAAAATTGTCTTCACTTATCAGATTTCAATGTTTGAGAAAAGGCTCGTCTCATCATTATTTCAATCGCTGGCTTTAAATGATCTCCAGCAGGGAAATAATAGCGAGACGGAAAGAGAAATGGAAATTATGCGGACAGAAATTGTCTAATGAGAGAACAATTCGCATCCATGAAAAGCAATAAAAATACGAAATCAGCCTACTCCCCGCCCCCATAATTTCATTCGTTTCACGCGGGAGATGGAGAGGCATCAAGCATTGGTCCTTTCTGCGACCGTGACTATCGGTCTACCTCATCTCGCGAAAATAGTACGCATTTAGAGGGTTGAGTGGAATTTCATCCCTCGGAAATTGCCTTTTATCGCATATAATGGGGAATCCTTCATCTAACTGGGCAGGGGCGTAGTAACAAGGGATGGAAGAAGTTCGACCGACATCAAGCGAAGAATAGCCCAAGCTAAGAACGCATTCATAAAGAAGAGGCAATTACTACGTTCAAAGAACATAGAATTGCAAACAAGGGAACAGTTCGCCAAGACTTTCTTGTGGAGCATGGCGCTCTATCATTCCGGGACTTGGAACATTGGGAAAGTTGACCAGTGGAGAACAGAAGCCTTTGAAACACGGTGCTGGCGGAGAATGCTGAAGATTAAACGGACAGACGAAGTAAAGAACGAGGAAGTATATAGAAGAGCAGAAGAGTAAAAGGACAATATGGAGAAATCTACGGCAAACAAGAAATAGATGGATTGGACACACATTGAGGCACAATGGATTGATTAGGAATATAATAGAAGAAAAAACAGAAGGGAAGGTTCCACGAGGAAGAGCAAGAGACATAAGGTAAATTAAGATGGACGTAAAACAGAGAAGGTATCAGGGATTGAGGGGATGGACATTGAATGGAGGGCTGCAGTCAACCTATCCTGGGATTGAAATACTGATGATGACGAGGAGAGAGGAGGGGTGAGGGACGGGAGGATAGGGTAGAAGTGGATGGGGAAAGGGGCGTTGCATTTCTTTAAACGAAATTAAAAGCTAATTTCACGGCCAAAAAAAACCCTCCCACCCCTCCCTCGCACTAGTCAACGAGCCAAAACTCCGCCCCCGTAATTTCCTCCCCTCCCTCGTCGACCCCCCCTCCCCGAAAGTACCCCACCCCACCTCCCCATCGTGCCCCCGACAGCATCTCCTCAGGTCGCTTGCGCCGAGGAGAGTGCCGGCTGGAGAGCTGCTCCATCCCCAAGCAGGTCACGCCATCCACACGGTCAACATAGTGCCATTTGTCTTGGCTGGAAGGAATATCAACGTTCTATGACGACAATTAACATGTTGTGTTTATAATTTAAAAGTAATATAGTTTAACTGTAGCCGAGGGATACGGATGACGCCGGTTGAGGAGATACTGCGAGGATTTCCAGAAGGAAGTCGAACTTTTGAATCCACGAAAAGAAAGAAGTGTTGACGCCACCAACTCCCCAAATCCCAAAACGATTATGTACGTAGGAATAGATAATTGGTGACGTGCGACGTCAATACTATCAGCAATGCCATGGACAACATTGCCTAGCCCTTACTGGACAACCTGCCAGTTTCTCCATCCGACAATTATGGCTAGTAATTTTTGGCACATTGAATGAATTTGCAATTCTGTTGCCTCTGTCGATCAATGGAACTTGTTGGTTACGGAGTCTCTCCAACCGTCCAGGAAGAGCTATTCTGGGGTGATCCGTTAATGCCTCACCCGACCACGAGCGAAACGTTAAAATGCGACCTCATGACGACCCCTCCCTCCAGGATCGACTGTTATTCCGTCAAAGGAAGGATTGAGTGCTATCATTCCGGACGACACCGGAAAATCGAATGAGTTAGGGTAAAGATTGAACGATCCTCATTCCCAAATATTCCCTAACAAGGCTGTTTTCATTTCATTCGTTCTAAATGTAATTTTTGAAGCATCGATCGACCTGGAAGAAGGTCGCTTCGAACACCCTGAGGATGGCAGAACCCGTTCGGTATTCTCGCGAACGTCGTGTCGGCGATTTGTATCTCCAAGGGACGCATGGTTGCCATCAAATGAGCGATCACTCATTTGATGGCAACGACTGGAAATATAAACTTCAATGAAAAGAGCGATCATCACATTCTGAGGGAGACGGGTGCGAATGTTTCGGCTGGAGGATGGCAACCATTCAACCCTTTCAACATTCAACTCCCTCATCTCCAGACAACTAAATGCTCCGCCATTCATAATTCCGAAGGCCACTGCCATCGAAGAATACATTTCGTCCTTTCCGGAGAAGACTCACCAAAATCACTGGAAGCATTGCTGCAAGAAACCGTTTGGTCGGACTCACAAACAAAAATATATAAGACTATTAATGAAACAGTTGTATTTTAAGAAAAAACATTCGGAGGTCAATCCAATGGATCGTAAAGGGTGTGGGTAAACTAGAAACATAGGTCCTTGGAGCAGAGTTAGTTCATCGGTGCTCATGTCTCTAATTGAGTGTCCCTGGAAAACTCTAGCAGATGGATATGTGCTGCACTTCACTCAATCCACGAGGAAGTGAGATCAGTTGGCTTCGGTATTTGTCAGGTACTGACCTCGAGGAGTCCTTAAGGGAAATTCTTAATTTTGAGAAAAAAGGTTAAAAAAATATTTGGCATGGTCCAAGAAAGCAAGACCATTCTATACGTGGGATAAAGAGATAAAAAGGCTGTACACGCATGGTATTTCAGTTTTATACATGAATATTAGTTTCAAACTAATTAAAGCAAGTATGAATATTCATGACACACGTTTAAGGCTGGCCGAAAATCGTTATTTAAGTGCGGGGCTGTTAGAACGACTCAAAAGGGACAAATGAAATAACGTTTAATTAGACTCCCTCCTGGTAATTCCTTTGGTCGATATTACTTTAGTACATTACTGTTGCCGTATGTGAGCATATTTTTAAACAAGTCCATGGAACACTAGCAAATTAAGGGAACTGCAGAACATTAGTTTAATACATATTTAAATAACATATATGAAATTTTACGCCAACAATTGTAAGCCAAGCATACCTTTTAATTTCCTTTCTACCATATTTTATTTAAAAAAATATTTTGTTTTCATCTGCATTGAACTGTTCGTGCCGAGTGTTTACTCAAATTTTATAAGGTCAGCTATCGCGGTTATGCATTGCCTTTGATTACATTTTCCGTAGTTTCTTCGTCGACTGAGATGTAATCTCCTGCTCCCGATGCAAAGACAATGATGATATTCGCGACAATTTTGATGTTTCGTTCCCGCCAACACATCTTCCCCCACATAATTCCCTCCCAATGAGGCTGACTCATTCATACTCCATTTATGCGTGGCCGTTTTCTGAGCTTCGCAATTATTTATATATTACAAATATACGCTATCTTCCCTCCACGTGATAGTAATAAAAATCCTGATAATTCATGGCCATCCTCGAGCTAGCATCCGCACATTCCGTCTGAGGTAAAAAATACCAAAGTGCCTAATTCCCATCTCTCGCGAAACTTCGTCGGAAAATTATTTCCTGGATGATTTTGAAAACTTTTCACGACCCTCATTGGTTCTCAAATTTAATTATGTTCCACAGACTGAACTGGATGATGTCAGCACCACCTTTTTCACTGGCGCTGCGTTGCCATGCATGGCGTTATGTACAGAATAGGCAATAATGCATACCATTACACTCGATCGTATTTATTTGCCAAGGGAGTTATTGTTGAGAGGAGCCAAACTTTGTCCTGCATTGTTTAAAAGTGCTAACAATCCATCGCGCCGTACGGAAGTAGTCATATACATGACGAATGGGATCACCTGCTCTCATCCATCCTATGGTTCACTTCAGCTTGACTTTCAAAGGAGTTGTTAGCTTTTTTAATGCACTTAGCATTTTGATTTAACCTAAGACGATAATTATTCCTATATATTTTCCTATTTTTCCTTGCCCGCAAAGTAAGTGGCAGCCTTCCCTTTACGAAATGTAATGAAGGCATAAAAGGGAGAGAAAGGGTGCTTCGGGGAGAATAGGGATGAGCGGGGAAATAAAAAGGGATTAAGGGTAGAGGAGGGCAAGGGTCACAAAGGGAATGGGGCGGCGGGGAGACGAGATAGGCCGGAGAGATCTGAATGTAAACGAACCAATTAGCCGCCTCTTGAGCAGGAAAATGCTAAGAAAGGGAGATCTTTATTATGAGACCCTGACTCCCTTGAAAGGAATCCGAGGGTACACAGAAAAAAACTCTTCTTATGTGAGTATATGTGTAAATGTGTGCACGTATAAGATGTGTGTATATACGAGGGTCATCCGGAAAGTAGTACCCGTTCGTGAAATAAAGACACAAAAGTAAATATTAACAAACATAAAAAATTTTATTTGAAAGAGGATACTTTAAACTACTTCTCAACATAATCTCCAAGCAAATTAAGGCATTTGTCATAACGTGTGACAAGTTTCTGTATTCCTGCTGCATAGTCCTTCGCCGCCAGCTCATTGAGATACGCGAGGGACCCATCTTGCACAAATTTTTGCATAATGCAGATGGTGTTTAACAATTTCATGAACAATTGTTCGAGAAACATTGGGAAAATGCTCACAGATGTCATCAATTGTGACGCGCCGATCGTTCCTCACGAATTCGTCAACTGAGCTCACCAGTTGGTCTGTAATGACAGACGGTCTCTCCGAACGCTCATCGTCGTGTGTGTTCCCCCTCCCCATGTTGAAGTTGCGACACCACCGCCGAACAGACGACTCGTCCATTACATTGTCTCCATACACCTCCTTTAATTGGCGATGAATATCACATGGGCGAACGTTTCTTGCATTGAGGAATTTAATCACTGCCCTCACTTCACAACTGGCGGCGTTCTCAATTTTTTTAAACATTGTAAACAATCACAGAAACAACACAGGCAATGCTAGCGTCACGCAACTTGGCTCAGAGAAGGCAGACAAGCCACTGAAGCTATCTGACCTCGTCCAGCGGCTACTCGCGTCGTCAGCACTTCATGCGGCACGAAAGGGTACTACTTTCCGGATGACCCTCGTGTATATATATATATATAACACAATTTGAAAGTCTCACGGACGTGAATAATACTGTATAACACTTAGCACTAGTGGACACAGACAAAAACACAGAAACACACAAAAAAGAGACTCACTATTTTTCGAATTTTCGGTGGTCGTTGCCACCTTTATCAAGGAAGAGAGGGACAGAACTGAAGGGAATACGAGGGCTGGAGCGATGGATGGAAGGGGAAGGTGGGGAGAGAATTCCGAAGGGACGGGTTTGGAGGGGCAGCGTTAGAAGGGTGGGGAAAATGTAGAAGGTGATGGGGGTGGAAGGGGGATGAAAATATAATTGGAGCAGGGTAATTAATGCCTAATATTGATTCCTGGCCAATTCCAGGACTCCAAGAGCCAGATGAAGGATTGCTCTAATTTTTTCAGTTTCAGTGGAGGATAAGAGGGTGGGAGGGATGCTATGATGGATACACTATAGCATTTATCAAAGGGATTGTTGTGTTCGGAGGCGTGTTTGGGGATAGGGAGCATATCAATTAGGGAAGAGTTTTTGCATGAGGCTCGGTGGTTGTTGATTCTGATATTGAGGGGCGTGGTGGTCTGCCCAATATAATAGGCAGGGCAAAGTTGGCACTTCAGAAGGTAAACTACATTGCTAGAAGTGCAAGTAGAGGGAATTGGTGGGAGAGAGCAGTGGGTGGGGGAGGGATGGGATTTTGGTTTTGAAAATAGGGCATGTTTTGCATCTGGGTTTATTGCATGGCGTTGGAGTGGTTTTAGGACGGGTTGGGGATTTAAGGAGTGGATTTGTTGATTTGAGGAGATCGGATAGGTTGGCGGGGCGTTTGAAAGTAACTGAGGGGCATTTGGGAAAAAGGTTGGCGGTGGCATTATGATTTTTTAGGATAGGGTAGAGGTCTTTTAGGATTGATCGTAGAGATTCTAAGCCCGGGAAGTATGTTGTGCAAATTGAGAGAGGGTGGGGTTCCGCGGTGGAGGAAGGTTTGGGAGTGTACGCATGTTTTCGGATTCTTTTGTTCAGGAGGGATTCGGGATAACCTCGTTTGAGGAGGGAACAGTGTAGACTTGAAAGGAAATTATTAAGGGAATCAGGGTCATTGCAAATTCTGTGTTCTCTTATGGAAAGGGAGTAAGGAATGGAGCGTTTTGTGTGATATGGGTGGCAACTATTGTAGTGTAAGTATTGCTGTTGTTTGTGGGTTTAATATGTACAGAGGTGTGAAATGTTTGGTTTCTTAAAGTTACGTTTACATCCAGGAAGGTGATTTGGGAGGAAGAAACTGTAGAACTGAAGGAGACAGTGGACGAAGCATTGAGGTCGGAAATGAAAGCTTGCAGAGAATCGGTACCATGTGGCCAGAGGAGGAAGATATCATCAATGTATCTGAGCCACAATAGAGGTTTCAGTGGTTGTTTTGACAGGAATTTCATCTCTGCGAGACCAAGAAAGAGGTTTGCATAGGAAGGGCTGAACCTGCTACCTATGGCACAGCCCGTGATTTGTAAGAAGAATTTATCGTTAAAGGAAAAGGAGTTGCGGGTGAGGATGAACTCGGAAAGACTACGGAGAAAATCTGTGCTGGGTATGTGTGGCTCAGGGCGTTGGGAGAGGTAATGTTTGAGAGCGGAGAGACCTTCTGAGTGGGGAATCGATGTGTATAGGGATGTTGCATCTATAGTGGCCATAATAATCTCGGTATCTGGAGGGAGGGAGGTTGATTTTAGCCTTTCCAGGAAATGGTAGGAATCTTTGGTGTGTGACGGTAGGGAATGGACTATCGGTTGGAGATAGTGGTCTACAAATGCCGAGATTCTTTCAGTTGGGGAGGCAAGGGCTCCGCGGTCGTCATCCCACGAAACCCTTGCAAGGGAAAACCGACAGCAGCAGGACAGAAGACGCAGTAGAAAAAGACCAAAATAGTTAGAATAAGAACGTGGAATGTTAGGGCAATGATGGGTACAGGAAAGGGGAAAAATAGATATTTTAGGTCTATTCCAGGTGAGATGGAAGGATAGCGGGGATTACTAGAGTGATAATTATAGAATAATATACAGCGGCGGGGACGAGAGCCAACGAGGGGTTGCCATAGTATTAAATGAAGAGGTAGGAAGAAGCGTAGTCAACGCAGCGTAGGAAGAAGCGTAGTCAGCAGGTAACGGATAGATAATTACTAATAGAAATAAAAGCAGAACCGACGAACTAAAGGTCGATAGGATATACGATCAGTTAGAGAACATAATCGCGTGTGTTCCTGCAGGGAAACATTTGATAGTGATGGGGGATTGGAATACGACAGTAGGCGAAGGAAGAGATGGTGATGAGGTGGGGGACTACGGTTTAGGCACGAGGAATGACCGCGGGGAGAAACCAGTTGAGTTCTGCAGAACACAGGGGTTAGTCATCACCAACACTTGGTATAGACACCATAAAAGACGCAGGTCTACATGGAAAATGCCAGGTGACTCAGGAAGATATCAGCTAGATTATATCCTGGTTAGACACAGGTTTAGGAACTGTGTGATAAATTCGCACAGCTTCCCGGGAGTGGATGCGGATTCTGACCACAATTTAGTTGTTATGAAATGCAGCGTACGTTTCACAAAGATAAGGCAGGGGCGGGGAGTTAGAAAATGGAATGTAGAAGCATTAAATGAATTGAAAAGGAAGGAATACAAACAGGCACTAGAGGAAATCATGGAGGATGGCAAAGAACTAAGTACTATCGAAGAAAAATGGGAAAGTAGCAAGGAAGGGTTGTCTAAAGCCGCAAAAGACACTATTGGAAAGGTTAACACTAAAAGGATTAGGAAACCATGGATCCCGGATGAGATGATTACAAAGATGGATGAGCGGAGAAAATGGAAGAACGTTACAAAGAATAAACAATAAATTTAGGCGGGCAACAAATAAAGCAAAAGAAGGTAATAGTTGACACAGGAAAGTTCCAAGAGAGATGGAATGAGTATATAGAAGAACTGTATAGTAAAGTACCTAGACCAACAAAGTTAGACATTGAAAAAGACTATGACGTAGAGGAAGGCAGCTTAGGTACAGGCATACTAGACAATGAGATAGAAAGGGCATTAAGGGAGATGAAACTAAATAAGGCCGTGGGGGTAGATAACATTCCCGTGGAACTTTTAAAATGCTTAGGAAAACGTGGGAGGAAGAGGCTATATGGGCTGATCCGTAGTATTTATGAGGAGGGAATCTGGACGGAAGACTGTGAGAACACTTATAGTTCCTATTCCGAAAAAGATAAAGGCTACATCATGTGACGACTACAGGACGATAAGTTTGATATCCCACGCAGCTAAAGTTGTTCTCAGCATCATAAACAAAAGGATTGAGAGTAGGGCAAATGATTACTTAGGGGATGATCAGTTTCTGTCTAGGAAGGGGAGAGGTACGCGTGATGCCATTGCAGTAATGAGATTATGAATCGAGAGGAATATATAATACAAGCAGGAGGTATTCGCCTGTTTCCTAGATTTCGAAAAAGCTTTTGATAGAGTGAATTCGGAAAAACTAATGAGTATATTGCAGAAAATAGGAATAGATTGGAGGGAAAGGAGGCTAATCCGCAACCTGTACATGTCTCAGACTGCTCAGGTGCAAGTGGGAAACAGGGATTCCGGTTGGGCAGTGTTAGGAAGAGGTGTAAGGCAGGGTTGCCCATTATCACCGTTGCTATTCAACCTGTATGCAGAGGAAATGATCAAAGAGGCATGGGAGGAACTGGAGGTAGGAATGAAAGTGGGCGCGGAATTCGTAAAATCAGTTAGGTTCGCTGATGACAAAGTTTTGGTTTGTCAGTCAGCCAAGGGGTTGCAAGCATTGCTGAGTGAATTGGAAATTCAGTGCGATAGGTATGGGATGAGAATCAATATTAATAAAACAAAGGTTATGCGATTTTCTAGAAAGAAAAAGGCTTAGCTAAACATTAAAATAGGAGGGCAATAACTAGAGCAGGGAGAATAGTTTACGTATCTCGGAAGTGTTTTGGACCAACACGGTCAAAGTAGTAGGGACGTAAGGAGAAGAATTGCGCTAGGCAAAGAGGCTTTCACAGGGAGGAGGGACTTGATGACAGGGACGTTGAGTAAGGATATTAAGAAAAGACTCGTAAAAACTTTGATATGTACGGTGCGGAAACGTGGTCATTGAAGCAGGAGGATAGACGTAGATTGGAGGCTTTTGAAACGTGGGTGTGGAGAAGAATGGAGAAGGTGAAATGGAATGAGTAGAAAACAAACGAGGAAGTACTTGGTATGGTGGGCGAAGAGAGGGGTTTGTTGGGAGAAATCCTATGGAGGCAGGAAAAGTGGATAAAGGGGCTGTTGACCGGCAGTGGGATGTTGAAGACTGTGATAGAGGGGAGAATGGTGGGCAAAAGAGGAAAGGCAAGGAACAGGATAGGGATGTTGGACGGGATGAAGAAAGTACTCCGAACTGAAGAGGGACCTGATGTAAAGTAGGGTGATGGATTTTGTGTTTTGTTAGGAGTAATAAAATGTTTGTGTGGTAGTTGTGTCCATCCAAAAACCTTACTTAGGTAGATTACCTAATAATAATAATAATATATGTATTATTAGTATTAGTAGGAGTATCCAATGGTGGTGGGAGGATTTCAATGTTGGGAATAGGAGCAAGTGTGCAGGTGACAAGTTGGGACTGTAAGGGGGTTGGGGAATCGTCGCAATGACGTTTTTCGCCAAGCAGTCGGTTACCATGGAGCAGGTGTGGTCAGGTCCTTTGGGTGGACGAGTTTAGCGCAGATATTTCGCATCGCCAAATTTTCAGTGATGTAAAGGTATGTGCACTGTCACTGTCTCATGTCAATAACGATAATACGATCTTCGATCATGCGCACACTTTGCCGACAGTCTAAATACAGGACTTGACGCACACGTTAGGAAACAATTGTTACCGATACTTTTGATACAAACCTTGCATATTCCGCTCTCTCTTAATGTTCAAGTAAATAAGAACAATAGAAGGCCTCCGAAATCGAAACATTTTGAGTTTAATTTCGACACCAGGAAACCTTCAAACCGGATGTTCGCATAACTCAAATCATTCCGGCGGGAGCAGCATAGATGGCAGCAGGAGTTTGGATTTCAAATAGGCGGGATGTGAGTTGAATCGCAAACCCTGCCCCGTACCCTCATAACATTTCCGCTATAACCCTGGAAAGACATTCCAAGCCGGATATTCTAACTGTAGTATCTCATATTCTCACAATGAGTAGTAAATTCTTTTTCAAGTGAAAAACAAGAATTAAATCGTACAGACTCTGACGAATCTCTGCCCGAGTATGAAAATGACGAATGTTCCACAGACCCCACGCCATTCGAACTCGTCACCCTTGGCATCCGTCGAAGGGATTGGAACGCCAGGAGTGCGAAGGGCAAGACGGGAAGGGCATTTGCGAAACGGCGCATTCCACCCTCGAGAGATGCCATTGACCACTCTCGAATCCCAGAAGGCTCCATTGCGTGCCATCAAAGACGCAATTGGGGAGGGACAGGGCCGGTTTCGCCACTCTCTTACCGATGGCGCCGTCTGGTTTCTTACTCACGCCTCTATCAGTTAGCGATTGAGTTATTTTAAGATTTTTACTTTTCTAATCAAAAGTGGACCAAACAAGCTGTAGGCACACATACAGCGAAGTGGCGTTTGCACATTGTGGGAGGATATCTACCGGGATAAAAGTCTTCATTCGGGAAAAATTGGGACCTTAAGGACCCTACTTCCATTTATCTCTTCAAGTACATAACAATTGTTATAATAAAAGGAAAGATAAAGCGATAAAAGTGAAAAAGAAAAGAGTGTCAAAGTGAATATAGTATGAAAAAAAGGACTTAGCACAAGATGTAATTTTGTTGGAAAAACCTCCAAGGGAGTTCCGACATGAAGACCCTAGCCAAAACCCACGCAGGAGAACACCCACAAAAAAAACGCACGAAAACCCAGGAAGATGGCAATAAATTAATAAGTAAAGTTCAATAAAGACATATGTAACATTGAACAGCCCAGTACAACACAACATGGCGACACATGCATAAGAGGGTGTATAGTGCAATAAATACATATTTGCAGTAAAATAAGATATCAAATGTTTTAAGACAGGGTGAAGTAGATGTTCACATGTGGCGTGCAGGCAAATAGGAATTGAGATGATCCATGTCTGCGTAGGAGTCATAGAGCGATTTATAGAAGAGTGTTTTCGTAGGGTAGAATCATTGACGAGTATATAGAGAGGACTCCCTAGGTATGATTGTATAGAGAGGCAACTTTCAACCAAATATTATTCATATATGTAACCTATTCCACCTCTAGTTTTCTCCATCCAAATCTAATGCCTGACCTCCTTGCTTCTTGAGAATCTCTAATTATTCTGGTTCAATCGCGATTAATCTCCACAATTTGACTATCCATCTCATATTACTTCATCATATCCCGCACTGGTCTCATGGCGCTAGCAGAAGCAATCGAAATGGCTGCCCAATTAGTGGTGTCATTTACGAAATCAAAAACCAACGATAAAACTAGTCTCATGAAAAAATGCAGGGCAATGTTACTCCAGAGGACACCTCGGGAATGGCGATTGGGCTGCTTCTCCGTATGGCGGAGATATAACAAGTATGACTTACCAAAGGATATCAATCGGAAAATGGAATAAGAATTGTCAAATAATCAACAGAATTAATACTCTCATAATTAACACAAGGTTTTTTTCAGTTATGTTATCATTTTTTTCAGAACTGATTATTCAATGAAGCCAATCCACTGTTTTTTCCAAGTCTCGGATTTGATTTTGTTTGTGAAATCACATTCAATACACAAAGAAATAGAGTTGTAATCATAGTCAAATATTAACATTCGCTAACGGCCGCCCCTATTACGTCCGCCAATCCCGCCATTCCGATCCCCCCCGACCCCGCCCCCCCAAATCCCCACCCCCGACCCCAAACCACCCTGAAGAATGACTCCCGACCCAAAAACAACGACGTCAACCTCGGCACGTCGCGTTGTTTGTACGTACCGGAGGACTTAAATTATTAACTGGACACATTTAACTTGAAATTCCCGTTGCTGTGGAAGCGATTTCATCGCCACCCTCCCTCTCCTGACTCTACCCCCTCATCTTTTTTACCTCTTTTCATACATTTTTATACCATAGAACATCAAATTTCCATGCATTTCACGAGAAAATTCGAAGCATAAATGTAAACAGGTAAGCACGCAAACAGGCCACTCGAGCAAACAGGTCCGAAAATTCGTAATGTATTCGATTGATGATGCCGATCGAGTCTTTCGGATACGCCAGAGTGTGTGTGTGCGTATTGGCTGGCTCGCAGGAATTCCGATTTTTCTAAAAAAATAGGCCATTAACCATGAGCAAACGGCGTCACTTGGGTCAACCATAGAAGAAAGAGATGTGTTCAAAAGGGAAGGTGACTTTATATACTTTTGAAAAAAAATTGTATTCTTTAACATTCAAGTTGTATCCTTCAAATTAAACCCCCCAGATATAATATGTATACCAGCGCAGATGCTTTTTCTAATCCTCGAAACAATTCCGATAGGCATTTTTGGTATAGCCTTGAGCTCTCCCAGCGAGACGAGGGGGGTTCGATCGCTGAAAATTGGTCTCTTCAATTTTGGGAGCAGGAAAAAGCCGCAGGGGGCCAAAATCCGGTGAATATGGTGACTGAGGCATGATTGTGTGTTAATGTTTTTAGCCAAAAAATCTCTCCCAAGCAACGATGCGTGAGCAGCTGCATTATCGTGATGCAAAAGCCATGAATTGTTTTTTTATGATTCGGAACGTTTTTTTTCGTATTGCTTCTCGCAAATGGCGCTTAACTTCAAGATAATACTCCTTATAAGCCGTTCGACCTCTAATAAGTACTCCTGATGCACTACGTCACGGTAATAGAAGGAAAAAGTGAGCAATACTTTGACATTTGATCGAACTTGGCGTGCTTTTGTCGGTCTTGGTTCTCCTCGGTTCATCTACATGTATAACAATACCCTGCGAGCCACCAAAAATGTGTGTGGCAGGGGGTGCAGCACCAGGAGGAAAGGGTAACGGATGAAGGGGTTAGAGTTTTTCAAATGGATGGGGAAAGGTAAGGGGAACCTGCAAAAAAATATATAAATATAATCGTATGACCATGCGCAGTCGCTACCTTGTAGGTTAATGTCGAGCCGGCTCTCGGGGGATTTCGATCACAAGCATTCTGGTCTCTTATTGTTCTTGGAAAAAATGACCATTTAAACCTGTCTGT
Source organism: Hetaerina americana (assembly GCF_022747635.1). Lineage (NCBI taxonomy): Eukaryota > Metazoa > Arthropoda > Insecta > Odonata > Calopterygidae > Hetaerina > Hetaerina americana. The sequence goes on from NW_027287616.1 coordinate 378,023, forward strand.
CTTGCAGTCTATCTCTCTAATCTTATATTCGTGATCCCTCCAACCCGTAATACGTTGGGGTTCGTATTATGTTCTTGATGTCATCGGAAAAGGACCCATCTTTAAATGTTTTTAATAAGTTTAATCTATATTGTAAACGCCGCTGTGCAAGGGAACCCCAGCCTAAATTTTCTAGCAAAGTAGTTACGCTACTGCGTTGGTCATAGCAATTTTTGACAAATCTAGCCCCCCTCCGGTGAACTCGATCCAATTCCGAAATCAAATTTATCTCTTGAGGATCCCATATACTGGCAGCATACTCTAGGTGGGGCCTGACTAGGGCAAGAAAACTTCGTTCCTTCACTTTTTCGTCACATTTACCCAGTACTCTTTTTACAAATCCCAATTTTTTAGTAGCGCGACTGCATATTTCCCGTATGTGCTTTCCCCAGGACAGATCGTGAGTAATTGTTATACCCAAGTATTTAAAGGAATCTACCCTCACCATTTCTGTTTGTTTCACTTTGTGAGGGAATTACTCATTTCCCAAAAATGTATTACTACGCATTTTTTCAAATTTAATTCCAATTGCCATGTATCGCACCAAGTGTGGATTGCATTTAGGTCGTTAGCTTACGTGACTCTGTCTTCGCGACTTCGAATGTCCCCATAAATCACCGCATCGTCAGCAAAAAGACGGAGCCTGCTATTAACCACGGTATTGAGGTCACTTATGTAAATAAGAAACAAGAGGGGGCCTTTGATACTTCCCTGTGGTACACCCGACGTGACCTTAACAGTATCGGATGATACACCATCCAGGACGACTGTTTGAACACGATTTTTTAAGAATTGTCAAATCCAATATATAATACTCCCCTGTATTCCATAGATTTCCAACTTCGCGATTAACTTTCAATGAAAGACTTTATCAAAAGCTTTTTTAAAATCTAGGAATATCGCATCAACTGATATATTACATTCACCGGAATTCATTATATCATGAACAAAGAGTGCGAGTTGAGTTTCGCAGGATCTACCTTTACGGAACCCGTGTTGGTTATTATACCAATATGGTTGGTTGGGTTTTCCTTTGGGATGATTGGGCTTTGGTTTCGACGTCAAAACCATATTTACCCATGATTCGTCCCCAGTTATGATCCTTTTGAGCGAATCAGGATCATCATAAATGACGTCATTCCACAGCTCCTGAGCGATGCTCATGCGACGGTTCTTCTGGTCAAAACTAAGCGGTTTCGGAATTAACTTCGCTGGCACACGTCTCATGCCCAAAACATCCGAAAACATCGCATGCCTCGAGCCAACCGATATGCCAACATCCTCAGCAACTCTTCCAATAGTGATTTGACGATTTTTCAAAACAATCGTCTTCAATGCTTCAACGTTTTCACCTGTTGTTGACGTGCTGGGGCGTCTTTGAGCGAGGTTATTCATTGGCATCTTTTCGGGCATCTTGGAAGAGTATGTACCTCTTATAAACATTTTTTTACTTGAAGTAGACTTACCGTATGCCACTGTCAATATTTCAAATATTTCGCAGTACGTAATTCCATTTTTTTGCACAAAATTTGATGCAAATTTTTCGATCCATTTTTTTAATAGCAGAAAATCGCCGAGCAAACCAAAACACGTCTAACATTTGTATCTGTCAATAACAAAATAAATATGCTATATTGTTGAAACTGTAAAAAAATGTTTGGGATATGTGTGCCAACAGAAAATCGATTATCGAATGCATGTAGCTCGCGAAATTTGTAAATTCACCTTTTTATTTGAACCCACCGCGCATATGAAAATTAAATAAAAAACAAGGGAGTGAAAAACTCGCCGCCACCACGATTGCACGCGCCGCTCGAATCGTGGAAAAGGGAGACACCGGGGGACTGAGCGATCCTTATTGAATGATTGATTGATTGGAAAGGGCGAGGAGACACTGGAACATCGAGAGCGAGGAGGAATCCGCGAAATGTGAGTCAGAAGAAGACGCGAAGGAGATGGTGGCGAAGGAAGCCGTGATGTACCAGTCGAGTCGCACTCCGGACAGTGGGATTGTGGACGTTGAGTGGGAAGATATATACAGGGTTCGTCCGGAAAATAAGTGTACTGATTTTTTCCCGCCGCTCCAGGCGCGCCCAGCACCGCTCTGACGGGCTGCGATTGGAGGGGGGTATGTTGGCAAGCGACGCTGAAAAAGGCAGTCGGCTCTGAGCTGTGGTGTAGTGAGGAGCTCTGTTAACGCGAACCTCCACGCTCGACCCACGTCACGGAAAGCGATGACGAAGTTTTTGGAGCAGCGTTATTCCATCAAATTTGCGGTAAAGCTTGGGAAATCGTCTACCGAAACTGTCGGTATGATTAACCAGGCTTACGGGGAGTCAGCCATGTCCAGAAACATGATCTTTCGGTGGCACAAGATGTTCGTGGAGGGCAGAGAAGAGGTCGACGACGAACCACGGCCTGGACGCCCATCAACGACACTCACCGACGAAAATGTACGAAAAGTTCGCGATGTACTGAACTCTGATCGTCGTCTTAGTGTTCGGATGATAGCAGAGCAGTGTAATGTGCCAAAAACAATAGTGCACGAGATTATTAGGGAGCAATTACAGATGCGAAAAATTTGTGCAAAGTTGGTGCCGAAAGTGCTCAGTGATGATCAAAGACTCAATCGTTTGGAAATCGCGACACAACTTGCGGATCACTGCAAAAATGATCCACATTTTTTAGAGACTTCTTTCTGTTCCCGAAGATAAAGAGGAGTTTGAAAGGAACGCGATACGGGACTTTGGACGCCGTCAAAGAGGCCGTGACGACGTGTCTTCGAGAGGTTCCCGATGATGCCTTCGCGGGAGCGTTCCAGGAATGGGAACGCCGCTGGAACAAGTGTATCGACTCACAAGGGTCCTATTTTGAGGAATATTAGCTTAAGATATGTAAAAGTGTAATACATTTTTTTTCCTAAGCTCAGTACACTAATTTTCCGGACGAACCCTGTATATATAGTATATATATATATATATATATATATATATATATATATATATATATATATATATATATATATATATATATATATATATATATATATATATATATATATGCTTTCGTAGACGTAACACAGAAGTGCCGAATAGTACAATACACAGTAACACACAATATAGAAACACAAAAAAAGAAGAACACTCACACGTTATTTCTTGATATTTCGACGGAAACAATCCGTCTTCCTCTGAAGATATAGAAGTAATGGCATTACTTCTATATCTTCAGAGGAAGACGGATTGTTTCCGTCGAAATATCAAGAAATAACGTGTGAGTGTTCTTCTTTTTTTGTGTTTCTATATTGTGTGTTACTGTGTATTGTACTATATATATATATATATATATATATATATATATATATATATATATATATATATATATATATAAGGGAAAATTAAAAAGAAATCACTGAAGCCCCTCTTTGGGTCTGAGAAGGAAAATTGAACCACGCATCCACATTTCTGGCAGGAGGTCAAAACCCTCGGAAATGAAAGCAAATGTGGGGAGAGGAAAGGGGAGACGGAAGGGTGGCCACCAACCAATTGCGGATTCCGAAGGAAAAAAATAAAATGTCCACGCAGGGCGGCAATGGGCTCTCCCGGACACGTAACGCAGACACGAGGGCGCACTTTCTGACACACAAAGAGCTACTGCCATACATGGATGCAGGTGTGTGCGTATGGTTTGAACCCTTTTCGGATTCAGGAAAGAGGGGCAAACATTGCATTAATTATTGCTCGCACTAATTCAAACGGTTTGCAAATGCATATGGCGCCCTACCTAAACGGGAACGGGCGATGGCAGTTAATTCCCCGTGCAAACGGAGCCGGCGGCCGACTGCGGAGGGCTGGGAAGACGGGAGCAAGGGGGCGGGATGAAGGGGCGTGTGTAGGGGGGCGAGAGGGAAATGGATACCTGCTGAATGGGAACGGGGGTGAGCGGGGGGTGTTGGGCGGAAAGAGGGGAAGGGGAGGGGGGACGAGAGGGAAAGATAATGCGACGGAAGAAGGAAGGTTTCGTTGGGGTGGACGCCGGCCCTGGCCCCGCCCTAACACCCTGCAACGAGCCCCACTTTCCCCCCGCCTCCACCCGGCGCGGGCACACGCACGCACGCACTTCCAATCCATGCACTTCAGTGACCTCGCATTCAATCTCTCTCTCTCTCTCGCGCACGCACGCACGCACGCACGCACGCTGCTCCATTGCCTTTCTCGATACGCCCGCCCACCTCTTCCTTAATTCATCGAGTCTCTTCAAAGAGCCGCTCTCTTTCTCTCCCTCCACCACGAAACAACACTTCTCCGTTCGTCCTCCCTTGCGGCGCATTTTAATGTTTCCCTCTCTCCTTGACGCCCACTTCACAAAATACTGCAAGGTCTGACCGCCCAATTTTCCGACCCGTGCAATGCTACGCTCCGTAACCACGTTTTCTTCAATCTTTAGTTTTAATCTTAAAGAAGAAGAAGGTCCTCATCATGAGCTATTTTCCTCTTTTTAAGGCTTTTCACCTTAAACCTGTTCTGTGATGGCATGGAATATATACGAGAGGTTTTGACAGAAATGTAAATTTTCCACTTCAATCCATGGCTTTGTCAAATATTTTTTACCACTACCACCCGACTCATTGAAAATGCTACACCGAAAAACTGAATTTGAAATTATGTTTTCATATACGTTAACTAAGACAGACACCCTGACAAAGAAAAATTCACGTATTAAAACTAGGATTTACGTGGATATTCACAGCACAGAGTTAACATACTAAAGTATCATCAGCAACAATGAGATAGGTGGTTTGTTATGACAAGAGTCTGAGGTACTTCCTGATTGCATTCTATATTCCTCTCGATTGGTGATCTCATTACTGCAATGGCATCACGCGTACCTCTCCCCTTCCTAAACCCAAACTGATCATCCCCTAAGTAATCATTTGCCCTACTCTCTATCCTTTTGTTTATGATCCTAAGAATGATTTTAGCTGCGTGGGATATCAAACTTATTGTCCTGTAGTCTTCACAGAATGTAGCCTTAACCTTTTTCGGAATAGGAACTAAAACTGATCTCACAAAGTCTTCCGGCCAGATTCCTTCCTCATAGATACTACGAATCAGCCAATATTCCTCCCACATTTTCCTAAGCATTTCAGTAGTTCCGCAGGAATGTAATCCACCCCCACGACCTTATTTATTTTCATCTCCCTTAATACCCTTTTCTATCTTATCGTCAAGCATGCCTGGACCTAAGCTGTCTTCCTATTATTTTTCAATGTCTAAATTTGTTGGTCGAAGTTCTTTACTATACAGTTATTCTATATACTCCTTCCATTTTTCTTTCATCTTTCCTGTGTCAACCTTACCCACCTTATCTCTAACTGTTAGCATAAATCTCCCTTTCTTACTTCCCGATAAAGATTTAACTTTGCTGTACAGCGCACCGATTTCACCCTTCCTCTGCAGACTTTCCATATCCTCGCACTGCGTCTTCCACCATGCTTATTTTGCCTTATATGTTGCCTGCCTCAATTTAATGAGAATGATTTTAGCTGCGTGGGATATCAAACTTATTGTCCTGTAGTCTTCACAGAATGTAGCCTTAACCTTTTTCGGAATAGGAACTAAAACTGATCTCACAAAGTCTTCCGGCCAGATTCCTTCCTCATAGATACTACGAATCAGCCCATATAACCCCTTCCTCCCACATTTTCCTAAACATTTCAGTAGTTCCGCAGGAATGTTATCCACCCCCACGGCCTTATTTAGCTTCGTCTCCCATAATGCCCTTTCTATCTCATCGTAGAGAATGCCTGGACCTAAACTATATTCCTCTACGTCATGTTTCTTTTCTATGTCTAACTTTGTTGGTCTAAGTTCTTTACTATACAGCTCTTCTATATATTCCTTCCATCTCTCTTGGATCTTTCCTGTGTCAACTATTATCTTACCCGCCGTATCTCTAACTGTTGGAATAAATATTCCCTTCTTACTTCCCGATAGTGATTTAACTTTGCTGTATAGCGCACCAATTTCACCCTTCCTCTGCAAACTTTCCATATCCTCGCACTGCGTCTTCCACCATGCTTCTTTTGCTTTATTCAATTCCATCATCCAATTTGCTCAATTTCATATTTAACTCTTTGTACTTCATTTTGCCTAACTCTGTGTTTACATTCTTCCATTTTCTCCGCTCATCCATCTTTGTAATCATCTCATCCGTGATCCATGGTTTCCTTGTCCTTTTCCCATTAACAGTTCTAATATTTTCTTTTGCGTCTTTCGATATCCCTTTTTTGATACATTTCCATTTTTCCTCGATAGCACTCAGCTCTTTACCGTCCTCTATAGTTTTCTCTACAGCCTGCTGAGATTACTTCTTTGCCAATCCATTTAATACCTCTACATTCCATTTCCTAACCCGCCGCCCCTGCACTATCTTTTTGAAACGAATGCTACATTTCATAACAACTAAATTGTGGTCAGAGTCCGCATCTGCTCCCGGGAGGCTGTGCGAGTTTATCACACTGTTCCTAAACATGTGTCTAACCAGAGTATAATCTGACTGATACCTTTCTAAGTCACCGGTAATTTTTCATGTCTACCAACGCCTTTTGTGGTGTCTAAACCAAGTGTTGGTGATGAATAACCCATGTCGCCTGCAAAACTCAATTGCTTTCTCCCCACAGTCATTACCCGTGCCAGAAATCATAAGGAGGTAGAAAAAATGGATGAAAAGGATATTGATCGGCAATTATGGGTCGTTGAAGACTGTAATAGAGGGGAGAATGTTAGGCAAACGAGAAAGGGGCGGGAATAGGATGGGGACGTTGGACGGAGATAGAATGTATGCAGGATTAAATAAAGTTTTTTTAGTGCTGGGTGTCAGGGTATCTTCCGCTACATATATATCACTTCCCGGTGAAAAGTCTGGTCGAAGACTTCCTTGAAATCTGAACATACCGTATCAAATTTTGTATTTCCTTCCTTCTATTTTAAGAAGGCATCGATGTAAACATTCCAATGCGTCTTCCATAATCCGCTTATCTTAAATCCGTGCTAGTTATCACAGAGTGTTCCCACTGTCGAGAAACTCTATTATATTGATAAATAGAACACATTCTATTAGTTTGCAGGGCATCGATGCTGAAGAAATGAGTTTTAAAAAATCCCTAAATAATCGCAGAAATCACCAAGTAATCGCAGCTAGCTTCAAGTCTCTCGGTACTGGACCTTCTTCTATCGAATGGCAAAAAAAACTGTTCTTTGGCATAAAAAATATTGACATCTTGGGCAGGTCCCATGGAGTATTTTACGCATCTGGGATTTTGAATGGACCTTGGGTATTGTTTGGTTTTTTGTTTCAAACGTGTTTTCCATTCCATCCTAAGGCAATAACTGGTCGCCACGTGAGCTCTTCAGGTGTGTTGGGGACACACCTGAAGAGCTCACGAAATATTTTTGGTGCAGACGTCATCAACGAAATTGTATGGAATGTTGGCCTTGTTCACACTGACTGTAACAACACCGCCATATTCTGCCCTTCAACAACTACTGCTGAATGTTTTCCTTGTGTGTATTTCCCTGATCCAAGACCGAAATACAAGGTTTGTGTAAAAGGTATCGGTTGCAATTTTTTCTTGACGTATGAGTGAAGTTCTCAATTCAGACAGTCGGTTGTTAATTGTGCGCATGATCGCAGATCGTCAATTGTCATTGATGAGATGATGGTGTACCCACTATCATCACCGAAAATTGGGCGATGCGAACTATATGCCCTAAACTCGTTCTCCCGAAGGTCTCGACGGACGACCAAGAGGGCAGAGTCGAGTGTCGGCTTACGAAGACCTTCTGCAAAGGCATCGCTACGATTCCCCAGCCCCCTTACCGTCCCCTCTGGGCACAAGCAGACTATTTCCTCGTCCCTGTAAAAGTGAAATCCTCCCTCCCTCAAAGGACACACCACTTAGCTACAATCGCCGTCAAAGAAGCTTACCCTTAAGGATGTTCCACCCACCACGGAGCCTTCGAGTCATGGAGAAGTCGCTGGCATATGTGAGTCGACTCCCAAGCCATGTACTCTGAAGAATACTATTAAGGCATTGTAGGGACAATATATGAAATTACTCTATTTTTTCGAAACTTTTCCCGATAATTTTTATGCAAACCATGTGATTTCATGCTGTAATCTAAATATTCAAGTCAACAATTTGTATTTAAGGGCACGCAAGGCTTTGCGCAGAACCGTTTGCTCGGCATTCTTCTGAGTTTCCCTTTTACTCCATGCGTTTACCCTCTCGCATCTTCATTGGAATTTTGTCATTCCTTTTAAATTTCTTTATGAAAGTTTAATGAGTTTTCCTTTGCCTCCTTAAACGTGTTTCAACAACTTTGTCCCTTAATTGGCGTTTGCGTCTGTACGCAATAAACCCCTCCATCACGCAGTGCATTATATTTATTCATAGTATTTCAGAGAAGCACGTGCTTCCCGGGAAAAATCGGAAAAACAAGTGGAATTGTTCGATTTTGGATTATTTTAATGCCGTCCACATGGTCGATGACAATCCATGGTAAGGGACACAAATCTCAAAATTCCCTTAAATAAAAATACCCTCGTCCACCTCCCGATGAAACGAAATTTGCAAAAAAAAACTGAACGTCCGCGAGTCTCAGTTCATTTTTGCCGACCTCGGGCCATTTCGGAGGCACATTAATATGGAGAAGCAAAAAAAAAAGAGAGAAATTGACGAAATCCTCCATGTGCCTTTTCCCGGATGAGCCCGGAGTAATATTACGCTTCAAAGCGCTCAAATCCGCATCGCTCTATTTCTCATGATTACCCTCTGCACCCCCCTCTTTCCCCCTCCATCCCCTCACCCTCGCTTCCACTTTCACCCCCGGAGCACGCGCGGTGGCCCCGTCGCTCGTTATCGCCAGGAGCAGGGGACGGCAGCGCCCGCCAGGTGAGGAATCAAAACACCGCGAGCGAACATGCTCGCCCGCCGCAACATAGCCATTTGCCGAACGCGATGCCATCTCGATTCCCTCCCTCTCCACCCTCTGCCAATTCAAGCCGTTCACATCTCATTTCGCAGTCGTGGCGATGGAAAAAAAGGGAAGACGGATTCTTTTGGTCGTGAGTGATTCCCCTTCCCCCCTCCCAACGTCTTTCTTTGACTTGCAGATTTTTAACGAAGGGTAACCGACAATTTTTAAGGGAATTCATTCACAAATATGAGCGTTAAAAATTAAGAAATTGTTTCCACCGTCATATAAGGTTTGTATAGAAAAGTTATCGGTAACAATTTCTCCCTTGAAGTGCGCGTGAAGTACTGTATTCAGACCGTCGGTAAAGTTTGCGCATAATCGCAAATCGTATATTGTCATTGATGACTGTGCTTACACCATTAAATCACCAGTTGATGCGATATTCCTAGATTTTAAAAAAGCTTTCGATAAAATCCCTCATTGAAAGTCACTCGCGAAGTTGGAAACCTATGGAATACACGGGAGTATTATATGTTGGATTAGACAATTCTTAAAAAATCGTGTTCAAACAGTCGTCCTGGACGGTGTATCATCCGAAACTGTCTAGGTCACGTCGGGTGTACCACAGGGAAGTTTCATAGGCCCCCTCTTGTTTCTTATTTACATAAGTGACCTCAATACCGTGGTTAATAGCAGGCTCCGTCTTTTTGCTGACGATGCGGTGATTTATGGGGACATTCGAAGTCGCGAAGACAGAGTCACGTAAGCTAACGACCTAAATGCAATCCAGACTTGGTGCGATACATGGCAATTGAAATTAAATTTGAAAAAATGCGTAGTAATACATTTTTGGGAAATGAGTAATTCCCTCACAAAGTGAAACAAACAGAAATGGTGAGGGTAGATTCCTTTAAATACTTGGGTATAGCAATTACTCACGATCTGTCCTGGGGAAAGCACATACGGGGAATATGCGGTCGTGCTAATAAAAAATTGGGATTTGTAAAAAGAGTACTGGGTAAATGTGACGAAAAAGTGAAGGAACGAAGTTTTCTTGCCCTAGTCAGGCCCCACCTAGAGTATGCTGCCAGAATATGGGATCCTGAAGGATAAATTTGATTTCGTAATCAGATCAAGTTCACCGGAGGGGGGCTTGATTTGTCAAAAATTGTTAAGACCAACGCAGTAGCGTAACTACTTTGCTAGAAAATTTAGGCTGGGATTCCCTTACACAGCGGCGTTTGCAATATAGATTAAACTTATTAAAAACATTTAAAGATGGGTCCTTTTACGATGACATCAAGAACATAATACGAACCCCAACGTATTACGGGCGGAGAGATCACGAGTATAAGATTAGAGAGATTGACTGCACGACAGAAAGGTTTAAATGGTCATTTTTCAAGAACGATTAGAGTCAGGAGCCAGTTCGACATAATAAATATTGACCTACAAGGTAGGGACTGGGAATGGTTATACTAGTATTTTTTTGCAGGTTCCCCCCACCTTTCCCCATCCATTTGAAAAACCCTTACGCCCTCATCCCTTACCCTTTTCTCCTGGTGCTGCACCCCCTGATACACACCTTTTTGGTGGCTCGCAGGGTATTGAGGTAGATGTAGATCACTGAAAATTTGGTAATGTGGAATATCAGTGCTAAACTCGTCCTCCCGAAGGCCCTCGGACGGACGACCAACAGCAGAGTTGAGTGTCTCTACTTTCAAAGACTTTCTGTGACGTCTTCGCGTCGATTCCCAAACTGATTCCCTTAGTCAACTCGTGGCACCACAGACTATTTGGGGTTCCAAAAAGTGAAATCGACATCGCGACGATTCCCCAGCCCATTTACAGTCCCGAATTGGCACCAGTAGGCTATTATTCTTATTCCCTATAAAAGCGAAATTCTCACTCACTCAAAGGACACCATCACCATGGGACCCTAAGTGCCGTCAAAGGAGCTTACACGTGTACCTTTAAGGACCTTCCGCGTACCAGGGGGCCTTCGAGTCGTGGAACAGCCGCAACGGAAAAGTGTGTCGAAACTCAAGGGAAGAAATACTTAGGAGAATAGTATAGCATTGTAGTAGCAATATATGAAATAAATATATTTGCACGAAACTTTTACCGGTGCTTTTTATGCAAATCATGTAGTAATCAGATAAACCGTATCATTTGGTTTTACGATTGATTCCCCGCCAGGTTAATTTACTCATACAGATCCAATATATGCTGAATAATGACTACTGATGGTTGTGCAATGATGGTTTACAGATGTTTCCACCAGATTGCAAAACAGAGAACCTTCGATGGATCAGTCTAGAGATCACGCCGGCTCCGTTGAGGTTATTCTTCGTTTCAAGTTTTTGACTTCACTCGTGCAACTCCTGTAAAGACTAGCGTCAGTTTCCTTCTGACAATAGGCTACCTTTCCGATTTTTGCAGGCTGCTGAGGGACTGGATATGCTATTTCCTCGTTCCCTATCGGTACTTGTAAGAACGAATTCTAATATTTATCCTCATTGTGAAGCACTCTTCCCAATATCTTGCCCTTAGTGCTCCATCGTCCGGAGGACAATCCCTTGCCTTTATTCCTTAGGGATTTCAAAAGGACTGAAAATCATCGTTTCCTCGCCAGTGTTTCGCGCAGGATTCTCCCCTACGCTAATCATTCGGGTGTTTAGGTCGGTGGCACGCCGCGGCGTTGTCGCAACAATGAGGGCTCAAACAATAAATGAACTACATCACCCCAATCATCGGCAACCGTCCGCTAGGTGGCAGGCCGTTACCAGGCAGGGCAGGCTGACGGTTCGAAATGCAAAAAAGGCAAGCGGCATGGCCAACACGGCCTGCATGGAGACGTGACACCGGCAGCCGTCCGACGAACCCCGATTAGGGATCACGGCGTCTGGCCACGGGACCGCTACAAGCGCCCCATAGCATCCCAAGACGAGCAAGACACCCTTCCGGCAAAGAAGAAGCCAAGGCTGCTCTGAGCGGGAATAAATCAAACGACTGACACCGCAGAAGAATTCTTCCCGACTTAGTAGCTTTGGAGGCTGGAAAGGCGCAGTGTAAGGGCTACGCAAGAGCCCTCGCAAGAAACTGCTCTAATAGGACTAGATCATTTTATTTATAATTTAGTTAATCATAAAAAATTAATGTATTCTATGGATGAAATTTCACGACATGTGGTAGCCGTAGTCTTTAAGTGCGCGCATTCAAAAGGTGAATAACATCAGAGCTGAACTGTCGCCATTGAGCACGCCTCACGAGCGAAGCCCGGCGGAGCCAGGGAAAATACCATATTACGAGAAATCTACTTTTCCCATATGCCCAAGCTAATGCGTCCTTTCATGTAGTAAGGCCTCCACTATTATAATGATATTCCTCGTTTGGCAGGCTGCAATTCAATTCCCAAAACCAATGGAAATTGAATAGTAAAAATGAACTCCATTTTCTTATGCGAAGGTGGTTTCATGACTCCAGGTACTTGATTCCAGCGTCAAATACTTTTGCGTTTTAATACGGAACGTTGAGACTTGGTCACATGATAGCTCGAAACAGAAAAAGGCAATATTTTATATTATTATGGAAATACTTTGGAAGTAAAATATACGCGAACAATTCTATGACACGCAGTTCTATAATATCACCATATCCACTGCCGGTATCCTAATTCCACAACGCGAATGAGAACCAAAACTTTGTCAAAAGTAAATTTAGGAATAAATTAATTTCAAACTGCGCATATCCCTCCGATATTTTAATTAAATGCATGTAATGAGATATTAAATCCAATATGAATGCAACATTCCGCTGAACTGCATTCATTCAGCGTAATAACGCGTACAATAATGTATCACAAATAATAAATTAGAGCAGGATATTAAAAATATTTCACTCAAAACAGTCCCGCAATCCGAAAAATGACGACGGGAGGCGATCGGACCAGACGAGAGTCCTGCATGAATATTCCAAACAGTATTTTAGTAAAGGGTTCATCAATGTATGAACAGCGAAAGCAAATATCGACTGCACTGTAAATAACGTCCCAGTGTTTTTCCTCGGAAACCATAGTGACGGGTAAACATAATAAAAGAATATACACACAATATACAACCAGTGATTGTGTAAATAGGCTACGATTCAAGAATATGGATTCCACGTGATGAATTTAAATAGGAGCGTAGGGCCAAACATTGCGTACGGTACTTGGGTACATAAAGCGGGGACGATATAATTAAATTGACCCTGTTTTATTGAATTGCGCCGTAACTGCTATCGACTAACGCCAAATTTCAAGATTAAAGTGTTCCACGAATTAAGCACTCCTCCTGCTCCCATCGATAGATACGCTTCAACGCATGCGCATATGCACACACACACACACATACACAAAGATGGTATCCCTTAAAATTACTCCATTTGAATGAGAGGTCCGACTCGGTTTGACTGTGGCGCGGCAGCACTTGGCCAGCTCGCTTACGACACGTATTGGCGCAATGAGTGATTCAGGGAGGAGAAGGGAATCCGACCGCTAGGTGACACTTGTTCAGTTGTTTTCATTTGTCCACCATTTTGACGAAATGGTGGGAAGTTATGGGCTGGAGACGGACTAAAGCCAAATTCCGGTGGGATGAGAAATTAGAGCGAAGTACTGCTCTTATACGTACCAAAGCCAATGACAAAAGTTTAATCAGGAAGCGTGACATAAATAGGTCGATTTTGATGAAAATAGAGAGAATTGATGCATGTAGTGATTATTTGCCTTAAGAATAAATATGTCATTGCTATTGAAAAAAGAAAGAATTCGATATTCAATTGTTCCCGGCTCAACCTTGTGGAAATTCATTTTAATTAAATGAAGAATACAATGTATCTTTCCACTGTCCTTTATTTGCGTACAACCGGTTTCAACGCTAATAAAGGACAGTGGAAAGTTACTTTGTATACTTAATTTCAATAAAGAATTCGATCTGAGGGACGGGGTATATATTGGAATTTAGAGATGGCTTTTTGGTTTACCATGATTTACGTGATTCTGAGGAAACGGCAGCTTAATCAGATGACATTAATCCTATACAACTCTGGTGCAACGCGTGGCAATAAGAAGTAAACTTTACAAAGTGGTAGTGACGATTTTTGGAGAAAGAGTACTTCCCTCCCGAACGCCTGCTGCATCGGGAACACCGTATTGGATTGTGAAGACTCGATCAAATAGTACTTGGGCGTTGCCCTCACTTACGATCTCTCTTGGTTGAAACACATACTAGGGGGAATATGTGGACGAGCAAACAAAAAAATTGGAAAATTTGTTGTCTCAGGCGTAACTTGGTGGAATTTGCATAACATATTGAAATGTAATAAAATAATTGACTTTGTTATGATGATGACGTTCAACGTCGAAACCTGGGTCGTGTTTTTAAATAAAGTGTGTGGAATTACAAAGTCAATTATTTCATTACATTTCAAAAAAATTGGATTTATGAGAAGATTACTGGGTGAATGTGATGAAAAGGTCAAAGAGAAACTTAATATTTCGCTCGCTAGACCCTCATTTAGAAAATGCTGCAAGTCGTATATGGGATTCTCACGAAGTTGGATCAGTTGCCGTATTAGATCGCGTGTAGCGTAGAGGAACTAGATTTGTAAAACGTTGCAAGGATAAACTTGAGGTAGGTGAGGAATCACTCACGGAGCGAAGGTTAAGTTACAGATTAAAGCTCTTGCATAAATTGGAATGATGTATATTTAGCAGTGATATGGAAAATGTGTCATTACCCCATCGTACTACGGTAGGAGAGATCATGTAAATAAAATTAGAGAAATGAAGTGTAAAACGGAGAGATTTAAGATGCCATAATTTCCGCGAGCGATGCATAGGATCAGAATAACATTGTCATCAGGGTCATGTTTGGGTCGAAATTATTTTGGTGCGTATTCACCCCCCTGCCAAACACCCTAGCGGTGGCTTGCAGGGTAGTGTAAAATACAAATAGTAATATTGAAGGCTTTCCCTGGGTCACCGTGCCCTACCTCCCAATGTCTGGCGCTCGGAAAATGGCGAAGTTCGAGTGAATATTGGTGATAGTGATCACTGGCATGGTCCGGATTTCTATATTCATAAATTATGACTATTTTGAAGCACAAGATCTATTCCTAATTGCCACTCCTGAATACCTGCAGACATTTAGCACATCCTCAGAGTACCTAGATAAATAAACATTCAAGATATAAAACTACAGCTTGCGCTCCAAATACTGCAATTTTTAGAGAAATCTTGGAAGATTCGAAATTTTTAAGATACCGCCGTATTTTACTTGAGAACAACAATTGGATTTTCAAAAGGATTATTTTTTTTCGAGAAAATGATATTAAAATCTTAAGCAGTCATTTGCACACATTTTAATTTTATAGTGATTGTGAAAAAAAACAAATAAATAGAGCTATTGAATAAATTATAAGAGGCAGTGATTGTGTAGGGAGAGCACCACGGAAGTCACAATGGGACGGGAGGCGCCTCAATGACGGATCACGTGAATACGCTACGGAAAATATAAGCGGTGATTGAAATATCCAAAGAGCTTGCCTTTTCTGTAAATATATGTATATATACATATATGTGTATATAATGTATTTGTGCATACATTATATATAAGTATATATCTATAAATACATACACAACCACACACAAACATATATATGTATGTATATATATATATATATATATATATATATATATATATATATATATATATATATATATAAACCATTAACACAGTAATCAACTCTAAGGTTGGCTTGGTAGGTGATGGTAGAGTTCATCCAGAACCACAGCCCAACGGCGTGTGAAATTCACACATCAAGGTAGGGGGGCCAGTTCCTTTATGTATGTGTATATATATATATAAATAAATATATATATATATATATATACATATATATATATATATATATATATATATATATATATATATATATATATATATATATATATATATATATATAAAAGGAGAGTGGCGCCACCAGGCCCTCTCCGCTGCTGCTCGCGTAGGTGTGAATATCCATCCCGTCTCCTTTTTAATCCCCTCCCCCACTTTCGCATTCCCTGGAAATCCCTTCTTCTCCCAAGGGACGCGCCACTCGGAAAACCTCCCTTCCTCCCTCCCCCCTCGAAGCGTTGCCGCCGCCCCTCTTTCCCCGCCCACCCTTTCTCCTTCCGCGAAAAGTCAGATTTACGGTTATCATAAACATTGGGATAATCCTCCGCGTCTCCCGAAGAGCCTCCCGTCGCCCCTATCCTCCTCCTCCACTTCCTACACACACACACATGCCCTCTATTCCTTCCCGATTCCTCCTCCGCATCGTAATTTTCGCCCACTCTCTCTCACTTTGTCGTTTGGCGCCGAGTGCGTTCCTCTGCGACGAATTTCACCGGCGTTACTTCAGTTTATTCCGTCGTCACATTCCGAAAAATTTCCAAAGAGAGCCCACCGCGGGATTAATGTGATTGAAAGTCAAGTTCAAATAAGCTAAAATAGACACATTTTCGAAATTTAACATTCATCGTGAAAAGAGGGAAATGGAAATATTCCATATCTCTAGTATGTACCCGTACATTCCGTTGCGGAACGTGGATGGTCACCAAAGCCCAATTTTTCGATTATATTTCGTGGAAGAGAAGAAAAGAAAATTCATCTCCGCTGTTTTCGCACTGCCCTGAATTTCCATGCTTAATTCTTCGGTCTTGATCGTACGTCGGTCTTAGCACAAGATGTGTGATTCTGTTCGGTTCACTTCTCACATTGCTCACTTACGGAGGTTCTTCGACCACATTCAGTCAGATAAAATTCATTCCAAGTCCATCCACACCACCCACGTTTTCTCATCATCCCTCAAATTCAAACCCTATCAACTTCGTGCGGAATGGTAAATTTATGTTGACGTGCAAATGCACAGATTAAATTGGCTTTTCGACGTACCGTGAATGAAGTTAAAAATATGCCCAAAAACATAAACAGAAACAAACAGAAACGGAACTTTAATTTAGTACCTTAATTTGGAAATGAGAGATATTAAAAAGTATAATAAAGAAAAGATTTGAATAATAATTATTTAATCTGGTCAATACGGCATTCGCGCTGATGTCCGATGAATGGCGCCAGGGTTTTCTTGCTGACCTCGGCGCCGGTATCCCTGGCATTGAGGTCAGCGTATTCGGGCAGGAGTCAACGCGAGACCGACCCGAAGTTTTCGAAACATGATGCAAGGAATAATTTGGATGGTAAGAGGTAGGCGGACGGTATATATGTGTAACGCTTACAAGTGAAAAAGGAACAGGAGGTAGATTTGTAAAACGTTGTTATGTTAAACTTAGTTGCGTATCCAAAATACTATGAGAGGACTTAGACTGGGAATCGCTCAATGGAGCGAGGGTTAAATTACAGATTAAATCTCTTTGATTGAAGGAAGGACGTCTCCTTAGCAGTGATGTTGAAAATGCATTACTACCCCCATATTACTACTGTAGGAGAGATCATGTCGATTAAACTAGAGAGATCAAAAGTAGAACAGATTTAAGGTGTCATTTTTTCCACGGCTTGGCGATGGAGTATTTTGGGTCATAAGTATTCTGGTGTGTAATTGTCCCCTGCCACACACCCTGGCGGTGGCTTTCAAGGTATTACGCATTAAATAAAAGTGATAATAAAGAAACAAATTCCACTTCACGAGACCGGACTCACAGCAGATGTCGATTATGAGAGATCAATGAAAAGCAAACCTAAACACGAGACCTACAGATTGGGTTCACCTACAATATTTACATTTATTTACACCTTGCACTTCTATTTCAAATTTACCTCACCTCTACATTCACGAGGTGAAATATAATCCTGAATTCTATCCTAAATATCTCTGCGCACTCAGTGAAATGAAAATCCATCTTCCTGATTTCGATTCGAAATGTGACGTCACTTTCGCCGCGCGCGACTTCGAATAGCGTGAGGAAACCCCCTCTCCCATCGGATGTGCCTCACGTGACGCGTTACGTTACTTAATATTATATATATATATATATATATATATATATATATATATTCTGTCATAAGTCTTTAATGGCGTAACTTTTTTATTCATATCAATTTGATTGCAACAATACCTATCCAAATATAAGAAGTTCAGCAGATATTAGCAGCCGATATTATCGATAGATTAAAATTTATTCCGATGATAACGATTTCTAATTTCCTTCTTCCCTTATAGGAGTTCAGAAGCCCTCGATGCTTACACCAATGTTTTCAAATTGGTCCGAAGGGGAGAGGAGCACGCTCCAAGAGTGAGTGTCCTCGCCCAGCTCCAATGGTGGCAGTTATGCGACCGTGCCAGGGAACGGAGGGATCCAAGGGCACCCAGCGTCGCTGGCGTCCAATGATGGTTGTCAATGTAAGCCCAAGGCTTACATTGACAACCGGGACGTGCAATGCCGGTACCCCTGGACGCCTTTTCGCGCTGCCCTCCATATAATACTCTTCGCCGTGGTGTCAATTGCGAGTTCCAAGCACGCGGCAGCGCGACCCAAGGGTCGTGCTTCCACTCGGGTTAGCCGCGACAAAGTTGTTAGCGTAGAGGTCAATCCAAAACGAACTTTGGCCAGAATTCAATCCAGATGTTTCTGCAGCGCACCGAAACACACTCGAATATGTGATATCATACGTACGAGGGTCATCCGGAAAGTAGTACCCGTTCGTGAAATAAAGACACAAAAGTAAATATTAACAATCATAAAAAATTTTATTTGAAAGAGGATACTTTAAACTACTTCTCAACATAATCTCCAAGCAAATTAAGGCATTTGTCATAACGTGTGACAAGTTTCTGTATTCCTGCTGCATAGTCCTTCGCCGCCAGCTCATTGAGATACGCGAGGGACCCATCTTGCACAAATTTTTGCATAATGCAGATGGTGTTTAACAATTTCATGAACAATTGTTCGAGAAACATTGGGAAAATGCTCACAGATGTCATCAATTGTGACGCGCCGATCGTTCCTCACGAATTCGTCAACTGAGCTCACCAGTTGGTCTGTAATGACAGACGGTCTCCCCGAACGCTCATCGTCGTGTGTGTTCCCCCTCCCCATGTTGAAGTTGCGACACCACCGCCGAACAGACGACTCGTCCATTACATTGTCTCCATACACCTCCTTTAATTGGCGATGAATATCACATGGGCGAACGTTTCTTGCATTGAGGAATTTAATCACTGCCCTCACTTCACAACTGGCGGCGTTCTCAATTTTTTTAAACATTGTAAACAATCACAGAAACAACACAGGCAATGCTAGCGTCACGCAACTTGGCTCAGAGAAGGCAGACAAGCCACTGAAGCTATCTGACCTCGTCCAGCGGCTACTCGCGTCGTCAGCACTTCATGCGGCACGAACGGGTACTACTTTCCGGATGACCCTCGTATAAACTTCATTTTTCTCACAGATACGAAATCAAAACGATACCAAGCGATGCCTTTCAATTCCACTCAAACACTCCATTCGATAATCCCTATTCCCGGTCGAGAGCTGCCCCTGCGCCAGGCTTCTTAACTCCCCACCACGGCAACCGCTCTTGCCTCCACGCAAGGCCTCGTTCCTCTGGCGATCGGGGTTGCGGGGGAGGGGGCGAAACGGGTGGTGAGACCTCCTACGGTCTTCACATTTACCTGACGTTATTTCGGAGTCGGCTGGCGGCGTAGTTATTGGATATATCATGGAGGATATAAGAACATAGTATATCACATTCAGAAACACACACACGCACATACATATTTATGTATGAATGTGTGTGCGTTTATATACGCATGTGTATATGTGTGTGTGTGTGCTCCGGTGTGCGCGGGCGCGTGTGAGTGTGCGCACCGGAGCCCGGACCGGAGGGCCCGGGTTGGATTCCCGGGAGAGCCTCTCCGGGCACCTGCAGCTCCACCCAAGCTGTGTGATTTCTCGGATACCAGATCTTCCTGGGAAACTATAACCGGCATAGGGAAAGGAACTGGCCCCCCTTAACATGCTGATGCGTGCATTTCACACGCCGTTTGGCTATGCATGGGTGTACTCGCCTACCAAACCAACCTCCGGCTTGATCAATGTATTTATGGTTTTAGTTCGCTGGTGCTATCTTGATATGCATTCTTCACGCATACACACACAAATCTCGTACATATTAACACCATAAACACAATAATCAACCAATAATATATAAAAAATAATAAATCAACGAATACTAATATTATTATACATTATAAAGATATACATTATATAAACCATCAGCCATGAACACAATGGTCAACCCGAAGGTCGCTTAGATTGGTGATGGTAGAGTTCACCCAGTACTAAGCCCTATACGGCGTGTGAAATGCACACATCAGCATGTTAAGGGGGTCCAGTTTCCTTCCCTGAGCTGGTTATGGTTTCCCTGGTAGATCTGGTACCAGAAAAATCACATAGCTTGGGTGGAGCTGCAGGTGCCCAGAGACTTGCCCGGGAATGGAACCCGGGCCCTCGGGTCTGTAGTCCGATCCCTGGACTACCGCGTCCCCACTCGTAAGAATATAAACAGGCAATATTTGGGCGCACGTGGGCGATAGGGTGGCGGGAAGGGCGGTCGGTGCCTGGGAGGGAGTGGGGTGCAGGGACGCAGGTTTCCTCCGTTCCGGCCTAATTGGGCGGCGTGGGATTTGGGGATGCAAGGCGAGTGATATCCGAGGGGCGAGTCGTTTCGCGGAGGAGGCTTCGCTTAAAACAAAAGGGAACGCTCTTTAAGCCGCGAGCGAGCGAATGATAAGTAACACATTTAACGATTGTATTAATTAGGAGACCTCGCCACCTATGTAAGCCATTATCATCTCCTCCCGAAACATAAAAAGCGCCAAAAAAATAACGCGAAACACTCATCATTAATCCGGCCATTGTTCAAATTTGGCATTGGAATGGATTTCGCACATTTTGGAAATGATGTATCGTTATTTTTACCGTATAGTAGTGCCCAAATATTTTTTTCGGATAATTAGAGAATACATCATCGCCGGTTGGAAACTCTGCGACGTTTTATTGGACGCAAACGTTTGAAAGAGCCTTGCCAGTTGGAATTCATCTGTGAGATATTTCGTCATATTTCATCAAACTACGTGGAAACTGCATGCATCGAGAGCAACAATGAAATGCAACATGATGAACTGCAATGGATTGTGAAGTCTCGTATGTAATCCTAACTCTGGCAAAAAAATCCGATCTCAACATTAATATTAAGCTAAAAAATAAAACTAAATAATTAATATAGTGCACGATTTGACGGGATAAATGGTCAGTGAAATACAACGCCCATCTTCTCTATCCAATTTTAAACTATTCCTTTTGGTAGACTATAAAAAATGCAACAACTTCGCTAATCAACCCAAACCCTAAACATTTATTGAACGGATGCAAAGGATAGTAAAAATTCTCTCGGCTCTTGCCTGAATTATATTATTTTTGATACTGCATAGTATATTATGCATGCAGTCGGTAATAGAATCTTAAGTCAACAGTATAACTAAAGTAAATCCAACGCCTCACCCTCGTCAGTGTACAACTCATTTCGCATAAAGAATGTATCAATAATTAAATATAAATGACTCTGTCACTGATCGGGTGTTTTCGCACTCCTGAATCCTCGAATTTCCTAGCCGTTCCTCGTCATAACCCACGTTGATCTCAACCCTCACATTTGCACTCAAATTACAAGTTCAACATTTGCAATATGAAATTCTCGCGGAGGTATACTTTATTACACTCCAAGATAGAACACACTAACGATTCACTGAGAGAGCGATGAAATTCATTTCAGCGGGGCATCACTTTGTTATGAATAATATGCACTGCTTTCATTACTGTGACCGCGAATTCTACGTACAGGTATTCTACAGGGGCAGGTGAAGCAGAATGGACTATCTTGTTTTAAAAAATCACTGAAGAGCGCGCAGGTAAGTTAGCCTATTAAGAATAAGGGCGTTAGCTGGGAGAAAAAACGCCAATTTTAGTAGTTTCCATGCAGTGATCTGTTGAGCATCGAGACTTTGTCGTAGAAACGTTTTTTAAGCACAATGATAGTGTGCTTAGGGCGACGCCGAGGGCGCTGTGGTCCAGCGATGAATCGCATTCTCACCTCTCCGGCTCAGCAATATTTTCGTTGCTGGGCGACTGACGACCCTCGCGATCTTTGCCCAAGACCTCTTCATAACCCCAAGGTGACAGTTTGGTGCGCTGTGTCCTCCATAGGCATTACTGGGCCTTACTTTTTGGAATCTCAAGGTTCAACTTGTTCTGTGAACCCTTTGCGCTGTTGTGTGATGCTGGAGAACCTTTTACTTGCCTTTAAAATGGAAGAGTACTCATGGTGAGGAATATGACAGAGGAGCCTTTTGGTTTTAACAGGATGGTGCCACGGCTCATACCACCCGTCGTTCATTCCAACAACGATTTCCCTGATCTGCCTGATCTCCTTACGAGGGGATGTTCCATGGCCCCATCACTCCCCTTATTTGATTTGAGCCCATTTCGTCTTTTTACTTTGCGGATGTCTCAAAGCGGAGGTTTACAAAGTTCGGCCTTGGAATCTCTCGAGGAAGCAATTGCAGATACCATCGCATCGGAATAACTCAAGGTATGCCGAGAAGAGTTTTCGAAAACTTTTTGAACGACTCAGCACGTGCATCGCTCACCAAGGTCGTCACTCAGATGAAATCATTTTCATAACCTAACGAAAAAAATGACATTGAATGGAGTTTTTTTAAAAATTGAAACCGTTATTAATTAATGAACCCAGGGTAGGCTTTTTAAAGAGAAATTACGCATTCGATAATCATTCAGTACGATTCACATTTTATTATTGTTAGGTAATCTACCGGTTAAGGTAGGTTTTTGGATGGACATAATTACTAATTAAATAATTTGTGACCCCTAGCAAAACACAACATCCTACTCTACATCAGGTCCCTCTTCAGCTCTGAGTACTTTCTTCCTCACTTCATCTCGTCCAACATCCCTATCCTGTTACTTCCCTTCCCTCGTTTGACTAACATTCTCCCCTCAATGACAGTCTCAATCTCCCTTAATGCCCTTTCTATCTCATCGTCAAGCATGCCTGGACCTAAGGTATCTTCCTCTACCTCATGTTCCTTTTCTATGTCTAACTTTGTTGGTCTAAGTTCTTTACTATACAGTTCTTCTATATACTCCTTCCATCTCTCTTGGATCTTTCCTGTGTCAACTATTACCTTACCCGCCTTATCTCTAACTGTTAGAATAGATCTCCTTTTCTTACTTCCCGATAAAGATAAACTTTCCAGTACAGCGCACTAATTTCACCCTTCCTCTGCAAACTTTCCATATCCTCACACTGGGTCTTCCACCATCCTTCTTTTGCTTTATTTGTTGCCCGGCTCAATTTATTGTTTAATTCTTTGTTCTTCATTTTGCCCAATTCTGTATTTACATTCTCCATTTTCGCCGCTCATCCATCTTTGTAATCATCTCATCCGTGATCCATGGTTTCCTAGTCATTTTCGCGTTAACGTTTCCAATAGTGCCTTTGGCGGCTTTAGACAACCCTTCCTTGCTACTTTCCCAATTCTCTTCGATAGCACTTAGCTCTTTACCTTCCTCCATGATTTCCTCTACTGCCTGTTTGTATTCCTTCCTTTTCAATCCATTTAATACTTCTACATTCCATTTTCTAACCCGCCGCCCCTGCCTTATCTTTTTGAAACGAACGCTACATTTCAGAACAACTAAATTGCGGTCAAAGTCCGCATCCGCTCCCGGGAAGCTGTGCGAATTTATCACACTGTTCCTAAACCCGTGTCTAACCAGAATATAATCTAGCTGATACCTTTCTGAGTTACCTGGCATTTTCCTTGTATATCTGCGTCTTTTGTGGAGTCTAAACCAAGTGTTGGTGACCCCTGTCTCCTGCAGAACTCAATTGCTTTCTTCCCGCGGTCATTCCTCGTGTCTAAACCGTAGTCCCCGACCTCATCACCATCTCTTCCTTCGCCTATCGTCGCATTCCAATCCCCCATCACTATCAAATGTTTCCCTGCAGCAACACACTCGATTATGTCCTCTTAACTGTTCGTATATCCTATCGACCTCTTCTTCCTTATGGTTGCTCGGTGGCATGTAAACCTGAATAATAACCAAGTTCGTCGGTTCTGCTTTTTTCTCTACTAGTAATAATCTATCCGTTACTTGCTCTATGTTGACTACGCTTCTTCCTACCTCTTCATTTAATGCTATGGCAACCCCTCGTTGGCTCTCGTCCCCGCCGCTGTATATTGTTCTATACTGATCACTCCAGTAATCCCCGCTATCCTTCACATTATCAGCATGAATTTTTCGGCGATAGAAAAAAACACAATACGTGATCCGTATAGTTTTTAAAATCATAAGCACTTGGAAACAATCATGAAATTCAACTGAAGTCAGAGCAAGACTTGTCTTGTCTCCTGGCAAGAGCGCGTCCGGGAGATACGCATTGGGTTGGGCTGTGGATGCGAACCGTTCAAAACCTACGTTAAATAGGTTGATCATCTTCAAATGAGCTGAGCGCTTCAGAATCTACAAAGAGGCATTCAAACACACCAATTGTTTAATGGAGGCATGCGTGAGTGCGAATGTTTGTGTGTTCCCATGAATGCACGCACGGCTGTTGTGCACGTGACCCTGTCTCCGGCAACTCCGATTACACGCCCTTGCGGCGACTTGCCCAAATGCAGATTAATGTATTACTGTTTTTAGTTTTTATTTTACTTAGTATCCTGAGTGCCAAAACCAGGCTGCGTAGCTGGGGTGACTAGTTTTTACGGCAATTTCGAGGGCTGAGCAGGAAGTACCTTACGTTTCGGCCATGGCGTGGCAATGGGTGGGGCCAGAGCCGCCACCTTGGTGTCCTAACGTCCCCACACTCAGTGCATGCATCCTGTAGTGGCAGTGCGGGCAGACTGTGGTTGAGGTGGTGGTGTGGTCTTGTATACTTTGCTCACTTTGCGAACCGTTAAATAGAAATTCCCGCGAGTTGTCAGCGATTAGGTTTTTACTGGCAAACGACCGAAAGCCAATTGAGACTCACAGGCAACTTTGTGAAGGAGACGGAATAATAATGACTGAAGGCGGAGTGAGGCAGTGGTGCAATTCAATCCAATGCCACAGCACCAATGTCCACGACGAGGACACCGCAGTGGTCGGCCTAGCATTCTTACAGATGAACTGACGGTGAAAATCAGCGAACACATTCGCGAAAATCGCCGTTTTACGATTACGGATCTGTTGTTAGGCGTGGTTTGCACCCCGGCGCTTTGACAGTGATGCAAAAATGCATGCTGGAGTAAAAAAGTGGTTAAAATGTAAGTAAGGTGGCGGCAGATTTCTTCAGAGAAGGAATCGAAGATCTTGCCTATCGTTATGATTAATGCCTCAATTTGAATATCAACTGTAAAGAAAAATATCTTAAGGATGTGCTTTTGAAATGTATATAGTAAAACTTTGCCTTCTCACTGGGTTAATATTTTATGTCAGCATTTGGGTTACTTTCTCAACCGCATTGTACCTCGTAGCGCGGGCGAATAACGCTCTTGTGATCCATTATCGTTCGTGGGGAAAATGAAATGTTCTATCCATTTGAGCGGAGGAGGGTCCCCTCTCTTCCAAGTGGAATGGAGGGACAGCATTTAGAAACATCCCTCCCCATGGCGGAACTTGGCCCATTCCTCAACATTGGCATTTGAAGTAACTGGTATTCGATTCCCATTGTGGAAGCTATTTCCCCAAAAGATAAAATCAACCGATGCATACATTATTAACACTCGAATCATGCAACAAAATTATTCCTGAAATTTAGACGCCATTTTTGTGTCAACATCTCCCTTATAAGGCGAAGAATGAATAAGTTACAACAACTGCGCATTGACCTCCTGTAGTGCAGAAAAATTATCCTTTCAATCTTCTTAGAAGTCCGTTCTCAGCAGAACAAACCGAAGCACCTAAATGAGTGGAAATAGTAATAATAAAATAAGGGGAAAATAGTAATGGTAGAATATCCAGTTCACAGAGCTCCGTTTTTATTATTTTTTGGAAATGTAATATTATTTACAGACGTAGGATGCCTATATAAACTTTATTCACATTTAGGAATTTATTTCCAAATAGTTCCACGGCAGGAGGAAATAATTCAGCGTTCGGCTCTAAAAATTTATTCTCCAGCTTTGTCCCCCCCCCCCATTCCATGAAAACAGCATTCCAATTTATATAGTAGTTTATGTAGTCATACAAGGTTAGAATAAAAAGTATCGTTCTATAGTAGTATAAGTATAAAAGTATGTTCATCCCTTGAGCGTCGACACGCACTTTTGCCCTTGCGGCTTTTCCACGACTCGAAGGTTCCCTGGTAGGTGGAAGACCCTTAAGGGCACGCGTGCAAGCTCCTTCGACTGCACTTGGGGTCCTATGGTTGCGTCCTTTGAGGGAGGGAGGACTTCAATTTTATAGGGAATAAGAATAATAGCCTTCTGGTGCCAAGTCGTGATTGTGAGGGGGTTGGGGAATCGTCGCGATGGCGTTGCAGGTCTTTGCAAGCAGAGACACTCGACTTTGCTCTTTTGGCTGTCCGTCAAGACCTTCTGGTGGACGAGTTTAGCGTAGATCTTTCGAATTGCCCAATATTAAGTGATAATGGCTTGTGCAGTCATCTTGTACAAATGCTAATATGATCTGGGATAATGCACACACTTAACCGACGGTCTGACTTCAGCACTCTACGCACACGTAGCACGTTGCCGTCGGTTCTTGGCGTCGACAGCCGTCCAGGACGGGGTTCGTCCCCCACACTCTCTCAGACATCTTTAAAGATCTAATACCACGTAAAAACTGCAGTTAATGTCATGCTTTTATCCTTGAACACTTGGCAAATTATGCCCAACGTCTCCGTACTCGATTTCCCTAGTCCAAGATACAATTTGATGGCGCACCGCTGTTCAATCGTTCGCTGGCTTTTACGCTTGCACCGAGTCACTCGATAGGGGTCGACTAAATACACGATCCATACTAAACGAGCGATCGCAGGCGATTGGCGCGTGTTGAAGTTCAGACCTCCAACCACTGAGCCTGTGCTTTGCAAGCGCGCTACGAAGTCGGGAAACAATTGTTCCCGAAACGTTTTACACAAAACTTGTATGGTTTGCTAATAAACTTTCACAAGTTTATATTTTTTAGGGAAAACTTTATTTTTCAGGATCTAATGAAAAGCAATGAAAGTTGTGTGCACTTAAAAATTCGAGTGTAGCAGGTGCGGTAGATTGGAGAATCACCATTATACCACATCTTATACGCTCATGACATCGACTGTCGAAGGGATTCTTAAAACTGGATTAAAAATCCGCAGCTTAGTAAATAAACCGTCAATCAATGAAATATGCGTGAAGCTACAAAATTTTAAATGATGGTTGAACAGTGAGTGTTCAGGTGTGCAAAAGGAGTTCCCGCGGGAGTCTGCGACCGTCACCTGCTCCTTCCCCCACTTCTCATCGCCCCCTCGACTCCCTCCAACGCGCCTTCCCCGAGTTCATCATTTTTGCGCACCGCTTCCTCCTGAAAAAAATCGCCCTCCTCCTCTCCCCGTGCCGCGCTTCAAGACCGACGCATTTTTTTCTTCCCACACTCAAATAAATTTCGCTTCCTTCAGCGGCCACGACTTTTTCTCCCTCTGACGTATCCTCTGGTTCGCATCACCCAAACACAAACGAAAAAATATATATACTTCGTGGCATGTAGGGAATAAGGGTAAAGGAAGGAAGGAGGAAGGGAGCGAAGTAGAGGGAGGGCAGGTTATCCCCGAAAACCAGCGGCGAGAGCGGGCTCTGCGGTCATCCAGGTCAGGCGCAAGACGCCCGTAAAAAACAGATGAGTCCCATTCCAACACATCTTATCGCTCACTTAAACTCGTTCGCATTGCATCACTCTCGATTCGGTGCAGAAGGGAGGTCGGCGCGATATCACCATTGCTATAATTCATTCATTTCCAGCGCTTTCGCTAGATGCGTGTCCTTTCCACCCATCGCCCGGGGCAAGGAGAGGGGACCGCGGGGATCGGAGGACTGATTGGAGGAGATAGCGCAGGAAATGACGCAGAACAGAAAGAAATAGTCCATGTCGGCTGAACACACACTGCCGGGGAGTCAATTCAAAAAGTACTACGGTAAAGTGGATGGAGCCACCACCATCACGGGATTCGTAACGCTGGGGTCAGTGCCGCACCAACACTTCATAGGGGTTCGCCTATTTCGTGTTTGGTGGTCGCGGGTCTGATAGGTGTTAAACGCGGTGCCATCTCGGCAACCCGTCTCTCCTCCGGCCTGATATATATATATATATATACATATATATATATATATATATATATATATATATATATATATATATATATATATATATATATATATATATATGTATGTATATATATATATATGTATATATATATATATATATTTATAGTACAATACACAGTAACACACAATATAGAAACACAAAAAAAGAAGAACACTAACACGTTATTTCTTGATATTTTGACGGAAACAATCCGTCTTCATCTGAAGATATAGAAGTAATCATTACTTTATTACTTCTATATCTTCAGATGAAGACGGATTGTTTCCGTCGAAATATCAAGAAATAACTTGTGAGTGTTCTTTTTTTGTGTTTCTATATTATGTGTTACTGAGTATTGTACTATTCGGCACTTCCGTGTTACGTCTACGAAAGCATATATATATATATATATATATATATATATATATATATATATATATATACTACCTTGATCAAAAAGTTCCCGGAATAACCACCGTGTGGCGCTCCCATCGTTCCGATTTGAGTTCTGTTTTTTTTGTTAAATTGGTACATCTGTTGTTGATATTTCCTTTAAATCTTAGTGTCATAACTTGACATTTGCAAAAGTTACGTAGCCAAGAGTACATCTATCTCTGTGTGTGTTGGCGATTTTTTACAATTTCAGAAATGGATTTAAATTTGCAACAACGAACTTGTATTAAATTTTGCGTAAAAAACGGATTTAGTGGCGCACGGACGTTGGAAATGTTGGAAAAGTGTTTCGGCAACGATTCTCTAAAAAAAACGGTCGTTTACCAGTGGCACGAGCGGTTCAGAAGTGGTCGTGAGTCAATCGAAGATGATGAACGCAGTGGCAGACCATCGACATCGAAAGTCGGTGAAAAAATTGATAAAGTAAAAGAAATGTTGGCCATTAACCGCAAATTAACCATCAGAGAAATAGCGGAGGACTTGAACATTGCCTATGGATCCGCCCAAGACATTGTGGTTAATGATTTGGGTTTCCGTCGTGTAGCAGCAAAGTTGGTGCCGAAAGACCTCAATTTCATGCAAAAAAGAGACCGTGTTGACGTCGCAAAAGACATGATTTGCGAGGCTGAATCCGATCCCACATTCATCAAAAGGATCATTACTGGAGACGAGACGTGGGTTTATGAGTACGACACGCAATCCAGACATCAGGCAAGTGAATGGCGTTCACCAAATGAGCCGAGACCAAAAAAACCACGTCGTGTAGTGCATCATGAATTTTTGCCAGAAGGCCAGACAGTAAACAAAGAGTATTATTTGGGCGTTATGAGACGTTTGCGTGAAGCAATTCGCCGAAAGAGACCAGAAATGTGGGCAGAAAACTCGTGGATTTTGCACCATGATAACGCACCGTCGCACAGTGCTATCATTATTCGTAATTTTTTGACGAAAAATGCAACAAATACCATCCAACAGCCACCGAATTCACCTGATTTGGCTCCCTGTGACTTCTTTCTGTTCAATCGAGTTAAAAAACCATTACGGGGAACGCGTTTTAGCAGCCGAGAGGAAGTAATGGAAAAATCGCAGGAAGCACTGATGGACATACCGAAAACCGACCGTAACTTTTGCAAATGTCAAGTTATGACACTAAGATTTAAAGGGAATATCAACAACAGATGTACCAATTTAACAAAAAAAACAGAACTCAAATCGGAACGATGGGAGCGCCACACGGTGGTTATTCCGGGAACTTTTTGATCAAGGTAGTATATATATATATATATATATATATATATATATATATATACTCATATGTACAGAAACAGATATAAGGAAAAGGGATAGGAACACATATAAAGGACGAACACAATAAAGGTGGGGAAGGCGGAATCGAACGGATCACAAGAGTAAAGAAAATACTGTGTGTGTGTATGTGTATGTGTGTGTGTGTATATATATACACACACACACATATATACTCAGTGAGTCAGTACTACTGTTTCTTCTGAGGAAGACGGAGCTAAGTTCCGTCGAAATTATTAAGAAATAACGCGTGAGTGTTCTTTTTATGAGTTCTTATATTGTTTGTTGCTGTCCAAGTTTTTTATTCAAAACTTCCGTGTTACTTCGCGAGATCATCAATATATATAAACATACATATATGTATATATATATGTATATATATAGTCATTACTTCTATATCTTCAGAGGAAGACGGATTGTTTCCGTCGAAATATTAAGAAAATACGTGTGAGTGTTCTCTTTTTTGTGTTTCTATATTATGTGTTACTGTGTATTGTACTATTCGGCACTTCCGTGTTACGTCTATGAAAGCATATATATATATATATATATATATATATATATATATATATATATATAGTATTAGCCCGAATCAGAAAAGAATAAGCGTTTTAATATGTATATTTTTCTTCCGCAATGATTGTTTTACTTGACTGGTTCTGGAGCACATTAGTTTTAATTTAATTTGGTGTTGTTCCAAAGGGGGTGGGTAATTCTGATTCATGATTACCTAGACTCCACTCATACACACAAAATAAAGAGCATTTAAATAATAGCTCTCTATTGACGTTAACATTTTGCTGTAGCAAGAATCACTAAAATAAGCTATAATGTTTGACTGATCAGCTAGCTATATTTTTTCTACATAACTGATACGCCCTATTTAATTCTCTTTTGCACCTTTTAGTCTATGTTACAAGGATTATTGCATGTTAGCAAATCAGAGAATTATTTTCTAGACTCATCAATATGTCTTTTAAAATATTTAAACAACATACTTAAAGCAGTGCCGATATATGATATAAATATGCGCCGATTAACCTTGGCAATTGCAGAGATGAAATATATACAAGTTACCTTTTTGGCTTTATATACAAATTTTTACAGAATATCCCATGTATGTTTAACAGAGTTTGAATGCATAAAATATGTTTTGAGGGAAATGAAATACGAGGTCTGTGTGTTAAGGATGCAGACATGCAATATTTTGAAAAAATTAGCCTACTTAGAGCAATGTGGTTGGTGACCGAACACCCCCCACCACACGCCCTTGCGGCGGCTTGCGGGGTATTATGTAGATGTAGAAGCGCGGTAATGAAAACATAATTACTGATGATCTATAGAAAATGTTGCGCTTTTTACAGGAAGAGGGCGTAATATATTTAGTTAACAAAGAACAATGAGTATTGAAATGCTCAAGAATTATTTTCTATTTTGAAGCAATCGATTTTGGGAATAGCTGAAGAATTTTTTCCCAGGGAGAGAATAGGTAAAGAAGAAAAAAGGATTTGATGGCCATACAAGTTGTGGAAGAAAAGAATAAACTGTAGGATTTGCAAATTTAGTGATAAGAAATTCCTAGGAAGCCTTTAACGGAGGGGGACTATGAATTGGCAAGAAGAGAGGAAATGAGTGGCAGGAGTGGGGGATGGAGAAGATGCCGCAAGTCAGGGAAACAGTTCAAGTGTTTAGGCTCCATAATTCTCGTGTTCGCAATTAGGGACTTTGGGCTCGAGGAGTATTTAAAGTGTGAAATGGGATCTTCAAGGGTTAAGTTATCTAAGGAGCAACGCAACGATTTCAATGCGTAAAAATCATTCACCTTGACCGGCATCCGAATTCCTGGATGTCCGGCCAAGTGCTTTAGTCTGTCAGGCTTACGAAGCGCCCTCTTACCCTCCAAAATTTTAGAGCGTTTAAAAGAACAAGACGCTACGACGAAATACCGCACACACGCAATGTCGCCGTTCGTGCCGCGCCATAGTCCACCAGGACAGAGAGAACTTTCAAACACTACGGTGTTCACCGTTGAACTCAAGGGCGCCGCTGTCAACTGGATCGATTCCCGGGCGGCGAACTTATATTCTGAGGGATCGAAGTAGTTTAGCTAGAGCGGGTATGTGATTATAGGTAAACGGTGATTCTGTAAAAAAATAAGGAATGTTTTTAGAAAACTAAAACCGTGAATAAAAACTTTTTCTAACAGATATATTTTTTAGATCCAAATGGCTAAATAAAAAATGACCCTAAAATTATATTATCATTAACTTACTTCCTTGTTTCCATTTTTTAAGGGAGTACCAACCCCAGATTTTACAACTCCATTCCAGAGAAAATATAAACATCCAATGAATTCCAGCCATTTTATTTCGTGAATATCATTGCCAGTATATCCCCAACTGAGAGTTCCTTAGTTTTATCCTGGGCACACTTCATCCGGATTCTCCGCCGAGGCCTGTCCGATCCGGGAGGCCCGATCATTAGCTGCCCCCCCCCCCCTTTAACACGGGCCCTCGGCAGTATTAGAGCAAGCAAACCCCTTCGCCTGCCTCTAAAGTTGCATTCGTTAAGGCAAGAGTTTTTTGGTTGGCCAGTGTTATAAAACGTGTGACTGAGGGTCATTTTATTTATGAATCAATTTTCAAACCAAGACGGTAGCAGTTGTGGTTCGTCACTTGACCTGCAAACTCCCAACCTAATTAGCACTCGAATCAACACAGTAAAGGAAAACACCTGCAATTGAGATGAGCTTGGATTTCCATGGTTAGCACTACCCAACCTCGCGAGGCTGTATTCTTTTTGCGGAAACATATCTATCATTTATAATAATTTTCTTTACAAACCCCTCACTAAATAAATGTTCGAAAATATAAATAAATTTAGATTTGTTGAAGATACACAATACCCCAAAAGTGTCTGGAATATCCTAAAACAATCCCGCGCGGCGAGCCCACACTAATTTTCTTAGAATATTGTGTCATGTTCGGAGATTTTCCCGTACAATATCCAAATGATATACATGGAGTAATGTGAAGCTGCAAATGGAGGAGATTTATTTCACCTTACAGTTGGGTTTAGGGGAGAGTTTGATGAAATCCAGAGAAGATGAAAGGGCGAATGGAGACGGAAGAGCCTAAATATTTAGTTTATGAAGACATAAAAGAGAGAGAAATGGTGAGTACGTCGATATCTTGGATTCAGGAGCCGGAATGGACTTGAGTCGAGCAGGAAAAGGATATATTCTTTCGCATGTTCTCACGAATTTTTTTCGGAAGTGCCCCTGGCCTCAGGGGTCGTTCGATGTCTTATTGTCAGTATTCCTTATACCCATTTTGATGTAATGGTACCTTTCAATCAAAGGTATTTGAACAATTTCTCCCGATAAGGAAATGTTTTTTTCGTCCAATGCCGAACAAATGCGAGGCTGCTTTTGGCGTGTTGAGCTATCCATCGCCAGGAGAGAGAGAGAGAGAGAGAGAGAGAGAGAGAGAGAGAGGAAAAATAAATGCGCATCCAAACACAAGCTCTGGGCGGCCATATTTTTGAGGCTTTTTAAGTTCTGGATACATTTAGATGTAACATAGAGCGCAAAAAATCCAACGCTGCAGTCCGTTCCATTGAGAGACGGGCAAGGGGAGGAATGGGGCGAGGGGGGGGAGGGTGGGGGAGAGGAGGGTAGGAATACGCGGGAGGACAGCTTTGTGACGGCACCGATGAATTGAATGCAAATCTTTTTTTAAAGTCTTTCGCCGAAGTTTGATATACGTTTTTCGCGGGGAGGCATTATCGCCGAAAAAGTTCCACCTCTCCGTCGGAGCGGGCCCAAGCCATCGTTCGGCCCATCGCCCCGGGCAACCGCCCTCCCATCTCCCTCCCCTCCCGCCCCCCTCCACGACGAGGAGGGACAGCAGGCATAATGTAATACTTATCTTCCGCGGGGCCTTCTTGTGCCCGCCCCAAAAACAAACAAACCGACGAACACTCTCCTTGAATTTTCTCCCCGGGAAACTCCGCAGCAAATAAAAAATTCCCCTACCACAACTCTCCTCCCTCACTCGCTCAATTTTATCATTTCTCCTCGTCAACCCTTCTTCCGACTGGCAAAAAAACTGAGCCGAACTGCGGGGCAGGTATTCCGGCGAGTAATGGGAGGAGGGGAAAGGGCTCAATGACAGCGGAACGCCGGCAGATGCCGGGGAAGCGGTCTTGAAAGAATGAAATCATTTATGCCTCGAAGTAATTCCACGCTCCTTTTGCGCTGAAATATTCAAAAGCCACTCTCTTCTTCTCCGCAAATGAACAAAATTTCTGAACAAAAATCTATTAACTCTCATTTTAGCCCTATTTTTTAAATTTGTGATTCTTTCAACTCAGTAATTGTCTATTTAGTTGCATTTTCAAATGATTTAATCCAACATACGACGAATGCCTTACAGTAAGTAACTAACGTTTCGACCTCGCGTGATGGTGCATAGGGCTGGAGCCATCGTCTTGGTGCCTAAACGTCCCGACACTCGGCCCACGCCAACGTTGTTGCGCAGACTGTGGCTTTCTCCTTTGCTCGCTGCAAAATGCTAAAATGTGCGCTGCAATGATTAAATTCCGCGAGTTGTGAACTGCGATGAGTGATTACCTTTTGACTGGCAAAAACTAACGCAAGTCAATTTTAATTCATGGGCAACATTGCACGGAGTGTACGCAGACGGAATAATGAGTGAAGTGGTGAATTCAATTTAACGATGGCCACAACACCAATGTTCACACGACGAGGACATCGCAGAGGTCGCCGGCCTAGGTCGTCTTTTGTGACGGTGAAATATCAACGAAAAAGTTCGAAAAAATCGACGATTTACGGATCTGTCGCTATACGTGGCTTGCAACGCAGTGCTTTGACAAAGATGCAGAATTACATGCTGGTGTATAAACAAGTTTTACGAAAAAATTTAAACCGGTGACGGTTTAAATTTTTTCGTAAAACCTTCAGAGACGGAATTCAAAATCTTGTTTGTATCGTAATGATAAATGTCTTAATTTGTATGTCAGCTGTGTGCGGAAAAATAGTTTTTATAGAAAAATAGTAAGTAATGAGACTTTGCCTGATCACTAGGGTCATATTTTAATTCAAAACTCAATTTATTTTTGGGACAGCCCTCATACATCCATTTCGTATTTATTCATCGCAAGCGGAGCAAGTAGCGCACCCCATGAGTCACTTCACAGAGCGCACTAGCTTATCTCGAAAAGCAGAAGAACGCTCCCGAGCAATTGCTCGGCTTCCGCTCCCCTCGCGGTGAATTTGCGAAAGAATGCCTAGGTTGACATACCGAGTGCCGAGAACATGAACAGCGGAACACGGCCGTTCAAAAGTGGACAGCTTTGCATATCTTATCCTTCTCGTTCATAGAAGTTCGACTGTCGCGCATAAGAGGAAATAGCATGACACAATTGATAAGCATTAATGAAATGAGAGATACTGGATGCACATATATTCCGCTTTCGTCTCAACCTCTCCGCAAAAGTATACACCTGGTAGGGCTTTATTGCCGACGGGGAAGCAAGCATAAGGGATAGGCTGAGGGGACGGGTTGAACCCTCTGGAATAGTATTTCGAGACCGCAACTCAAACCGAGGGAAACTGTTGACACGTGTGTTTGCGACGAAGACTCCTTTTCTTCGCGGCCGATGCCTCAACACCCTCCCCGGGACTCTCGAGTGATGGACTGCGCTGATGGAATCGGGCACCACATACTACCCCCCGTCCCCACCGCTTGGCCCGGACACCCTCTTGCGGAGAAGGAGGGCGGGGCAATGAGTGACACCCGGACCATTCATTTCCCCCCACGCCTCACCGACCGCAATGGACCCCTAGCGCCTCGACAAAGGAGAAGTGAAGTCGGCACGGAATGGCATCAACGACGGGATCAAAGTATTATCGAACCTTTTCTTAATGATTTGGAGTTTGACGTCGACGTGTGGTCGACGGGGTTGTAAACATATTCCGGAGCGAACATCAGCACACTCACAAAAGAAAAGATTATAAGGACCTGGTCCGCCCTATCCCGGAGAAATCATCTAAACGGCGCGGGACCCGTATGAGGTGGGATATATTAAAAATATAGAAAAAGTACAAAAAGTGCTGGGAAGATGACAAAAGAACAGATGGTGTTACGGAAATGCTGAATACACAGAAAGGGGAGAGTTTGAAAAATAGAAGAAAAATGAGTAGGCTAGGTGCGGTATATAGAATTGTTAAAAATGGCGTGCGAAGATTTACGGAAGGAGATAGGAAAGCCAAACTTAAAGGGAGAAAACGACCACGGTTTTAAAATAAGAATAAGAATACAGAAAAATTGAAGAAAGTTATCATTTTTAAATGGAAGTAGTGTTGTATGGAAGCAGCTCCGTGGAGAATCGTTTGAGCCCTTATCATCGAACGTCGGAGGAGTTTGATGCGTAGGTACGAGGCAGGGTGATGGACCGTGCAATGTCCGCCGCGCGCAGTAAGTGATGGCTGTGAGAGCGGGTAATGGTGAGTGATTTAGGACGGGGTGTGACCCTGAGGAAGGTGTGGTGGTGCTGGTTTCGCATTCACATCGCATACCCTTGTATGCAGCGACTTGGTCCGGATTTATTGTTGATTGAGATACTGCTGGTGAAGAGATGGGGAGTTTTTTGGTGATAGCGACATTTTTTATGTCTCCTGTAATTCTGTTATTTACTTTTACCATTATTCGATTATCTTACGTGACAGCATGTGACTGAGGTTGGATCTGAGATGTTCATGTCATTGTCCCGGGGTGAAATCAAATGTAATTCTGCGGACTTGCGTGCCATCCGACAATGTCTACATGCGCATGTATTTCAATGATAATAATATTTGCCAATGCTATAGACATGAGGAGTCACGTTGCTCCAGCGTCGAGCGCCCGCACGTTGAGGCCCTGACCTTTGAGACCGCTTGGTCGTCATGTGAATACGTGAACTCGGGTAAATGTATTCCAGCGTTTACTTTAGCGTGACAAGGGTGACGCCTCACTTTATCTTCACATGCTTTCCTGCGATCGAGACGCGGGGAAGCTGGAAGGACCTGAAATGATGTCATATATGGATCCTCATGCCCCGAGGCATCCCTGCCTCCGAGATGGGTGACTCAGTCTGCATTCCCTCCCTAATCACGCCTACCGCCTCGTCGGTGAGGAGCCTCCCGGAGACGACCCCCGAGTCTATTTCAACCGGTCCTCTCCACTGCATCAAGCCTAGTTTCTTTTCTCTTACAATGATTGTTGGAGATTAATTAAATCATTGGATTATTATCGGTCGATGATATGGTGGATATGAGGGTTTCTCGTTTTGCCAAATATTTCTTCTTTGTTTTAATTAGTGTTTTTAGTACCCTGCAAGCCAGCACCCTGACAGGTGTGCGTAGTGCGTGGGGAATGCACACCAGACTGCCTTTGACCCGAACAGCGTGCCGAGCACTTCCTCCTCCGAAATTCCAAAACGTGTAAAGACCCCGAGCGACCTCACGCCCCGAAACACCCCCAGCACGGCCGTGGCCGCCCCTGGCGACGCGCAGGGCCCACCCCACCTGTCCTCGCTCAACAGTCCGGCGGCGGATGGGATTCCCGGAGAGAAAACCAAAGCGCCCTCCCCACACACACACTCCTCGGCAGGGTGCGAAATTAATCACTCAATCCAATCAAACCCCTCGTGCTTCCCTCGCCACCACATTTAAGAAAATAAAACGGAGAGAATTCCAATTGCCGCTCCCTCCGAGCACACGCACGCACGCGACCCACTCCATCCGGATTGAACACGCACGCACACACTTAAAAATGCACGCACTCGGCGATTTTCTCTCCACAAACACACATCTCACCGATGGGAGCAAAACGCTTAGAAAATTTTTGGATTCCCACCGGAAAAATAAATATAATTATTCTAGAATAAGTATCTATAAAAATACTATCTCAACATTTTTTGCGATCAAATTTCACTTCTATTTGAGTATTTTTCCCCGGCGAGGGCAATTTCGCGCTATGTAGTGCGTCCGTGTTGCCGAAAATATATAAAAACACACCCTTTTGCTCAAATAAATATGGACATAAGATGACACTTAAACTGGGCACAACTCCTGAACGCCTATTGGATCCCTCCGTGCAGATCGCAAAATTCTCATTCCATTAACGCCAAAGTTGTAGCACTCGCAACTTGCTCGCCTGAAATACTTCACGTGGTTCCATTCCAAAAACTACCGGGGATAGGGGACAAGCCCTACAAGCACATACGCCGCATTTTGTTCACAAGCATATATACCAAAGAATACGTTTAATTGTTAAATAAATAAATATATAATAAATATTTACTTATATATATAATACATATATGTATATCTTCAAAAAGAAATCAAACGTTCTTTGGCGATGGACAAATATATAAAACACTGATATAGATTTTTTAAATATAGAAACCCAAAGAAAGGACGCTCACATATATAGTTTTTACAAGGGGCGGGGGGAGATATGTAGGCGTCAATTGGATGGATTCAGTAGGTTTGATTCAGGCCGGGAGGATTAAATGACTGGAGCACCCAGATATACGCCATTTTGCGGGTTCTTACCTCTATAATACTTGCTGATTTTGGGAGGGTTTCAATATTAATTCAATTTTAATTCAATATATATATATATATATATATATATATATATATATATATATATATATAAACCATAAACACAATAATCAACCCGAAGGTCGGTTGAAAAGGTGATGGTAGAGTTCACCCAATACTAAGCCCTATACGGCGTGAAACATTCACACATCAGGGTAGAGGGGCCAGTTCCTTTCCCTGTGCCGGTTATGGTTTCCCAGGAAGACCTGGTACCCGAAAAATCACATCAGCTTGGGTGGAACTGCAGGTGCCCAGAGTGCCTGGCCCGGGAATCTAACCCGGGACCCTCCGGTCAGCAGTCCAACGCTCTACCCACTGGACTACCGCGACCCGTCAATATATATATACTTGTTATCTTGTAGATTACCTTAATAAATAATATATATTATTTATTAAGGTAATCTACCGGTTAAGGTAGGTTTTTGGATGGACACAACCACAAAACAAACATTTTATTACTCTCTTCTCCCACCTCCTCTCTTCGCCCACCATACCAAGTACTTCCTCATTTGTTTTCTTCTCTGTCCAATTCACCTTCTCCATTCTTCTCCACACCCACATTTCAAAAGCCTCCAATCTACGTCTATCCTCCTGCTTCAATGACCACGTTTCCGCACCGTACATAGCTACGCACCATATTAAAGTTTCTACGAGTCTTTTCTTAACATCCTTACTCAACGTCCCTGTCATCGACTCCCTCCTCCCTGTGAAAGCCTCTTTGCCTAGCGCAATTCTTCGCCTTACGTCCCTACTACTTTGATCGTGTTGGCCCAAAACACTACCGAGATACGTAAACTGCTCTACCTGCTCCAGTTTTTGCCCTCCTATTTTAATGTTTAGCTTAGCCTTTTTCTTTCTAGAAAATCGCACAACCTTTGTTTTATTAATATTGATTCTCAAGCAAATCTAACTGATTTTACGAATTCCCCAGCCCACTTCCATTCCTACCTCCAGTTCTACCCAAGCCTGTTTTATCATTTCCTCTGCATGCAAGTTGATCAGCAAGGGTGATAATGGGCAACCCTGCCTTAAACCTCTTCCTAACACTGCCCATCCGGACTCCCCGTTCCCCACCCGCACCTGAGCAGTCTGAGACATGTACAGGTTGCGGATTAGCCTCCTTTCCCTCCAATCTATTCCTATTTTCTGCAATATACTCATTAGTTTTTCCCAATTCAATCTATCAAACGCTCTTTCGAAATCTACGAAACAGGCAAATACCTCCTGGTTGTGTTCAATATTCCTCTCGATTAATAATCTCATTACTGCAATGGCATCACGCGTACCTCTCCCCTTCCTAAACTCAAACTGATCATCCCCTAGGTAATCATTTGCCCTACTCTCTATCCTTTTGTTTATGACCTTGAGAACAACTTTAGCTGCGTGGGATATCAAACTTATTGCCCTGTAGTCCTCACATGATGTATCCTTTACCTTTTTCGGAATAGAAACTAAAACTGATCTCACAAATCCTTCCGGCCAGATTCCTTCCTCATAGATACTACGAATGAGCCCATATAGCCTCTTCATCCCACATTTTCCTAAACATTTCAATAGTTCCGCGGGAATGTTATCCACCCCCACTGCCTTATTAAGTTTCATCTCCCTTAATGCCCTTTCTATCTCCTCGTCGAGTGTACCTGGACCTAAGCTATCTTCCTCTACATCATCCTCATTTTCTATATCTAACTTTGTTGGTCTAAGTTCTTTACTATACAGCTCTTCTATATATTCCTTCCATCTCCCTTGGATCTTTCCTGTGTCAACTATTACCTTACCCACCTTATCTCTATCTGTTAATATAGATCTTCCTTTCTTACTTCCCGATAAAGATTTAATTTGCTGTACAGCGCACCGATTTCACCCTTCCTCTGCAAACTTTCCATATCCTCGCACTGCGTCTTCCACCATGCTTCTTTTGCTTTATTTGTTTGCCCGCCTCAATTTATTGTTTAATTCTTTGTACTTCATTTTGCTTATCTCTGTATTTAAATTCTTCCATTTTCGCCGCTCATCCATCTTTGCAATCATCTCATCCGTGATCCATGGTTCCCTAGTCCTTTTAGCGTTAACGGTTCCAATAGTCTCTTTTGCGGCTTTAGGCAACCCTTTCTTAATACTTTCCCATTTCTCTTCGATAGTTTATAGCTCTTTACCATCCCCCATGATTTCCTCTACCG
Organism: Hetaerina americana; assembly: GCF_022747635.1. Classification (NCBI taxonomy): domain Eukaryota; kingdom Metazoa; phylum Arthropoda; class Insecta; order Odonata; family Calopterygidae; genus Hetaerina; species Hetaerina americana. The sequence continues at coordinate 419,102 of NW_027287616.1, forward strand.
CCTGTTTGTACTCCTTCCTTTTCAAACCCTTTAATGCTTCTACATTCCTTTTTCTAACTCGCCGCCCCTGCCTTATCTTTTTGAAACGGAAACTACATTTCATAACAACTAAATTGTGGTCTGAGTCCGCATCCACTCCCGGGAAGCAGTTGGAATTTATCACACTGTTCCGAAACCTGTGTCTAACCAGAATATAATCTAGCTGAGATCTTTGTAAGTCTCCTTGCATTTTCCATGTTCTGGATACCTACATATTTTGTGGTGTCTGAACCATGTGTTGGTGATGACTAACCCCTGTCTCCTGCAAAACTCAACTGCTTTCTTCCCGCGGTCGTTCCTCGTGTCTAAACCGTAGTCCCCCACCTCATCACCATCTCTTTCTTCGCTCACCGTCGCGTTCCAATCTCACATCACTATCAAATGTTTCCCTGCAGGAATACACGCGATTATATCCTCTAATTGATCATATATCCTATCGACCTCTTCTTCCTTATGGTTGCTCGGTGGCATGTATACCTGAATAATAACCAAGTTCGTCGGTTCTGCTTTTATCTTTATCAGTAATAATCTATCCGTTACCTGCTCTATGTCGACTACGCTTCTTCCTACCTCTTCATTTAATACTATGGCAACCCCTCGTTGGCTCTCGTTCCCATATTATTCTATACTTATCACTCCAGTAATCCCCGCTATCCTTCCATCTCACCTCGCATAGACCTAAAATATCTATATTTCCACTTTTCATCTCTCGCCTAATATTCTCCAATTTCCCTGTCCTCATCATTGTCCTTACACTCCACGTTCCTATTCTAACTAATTTGGTCTTCTTTTCCTGCGTCTTCTGTCCTGCTGCTGCCGGTTTTCCCCTGAAAGGGTTTCGTGGGATGACGACCGCGGAAGCCTTGCCTCCCCCGCTGCCGGGCACGACACACGGCCGATTGGGCCGAGCCCCGTGGTTGCCAGGACTCAAAATATCTCTATTGTCCATCATATTTTTCTAGGGAATGATAATTGAGGTGGTTTCCCGTTGCCTTCCTCAATAGTGTTTTTAACGTGACACCATCACTTGATGGCCGCCCCACTGGGGTCAGACGCCATTGCAGCCGCCTCACTGAGGAACAGACGCTGCGTGGACTACCTTTCGTCTGGCTCCTAACCTTCGACCTATCTGGCATGGGTGACCCTACCATGAGTAATTATTATTACTCCCGCCAGCACAGCTCTAGGGGTCATCGGAACGCACAAGCCCTTCCACCACGTCAAGGTTTTAGTCCCGGGAGTGATATATATATATATATACACATGCTTTCACAAGGAGGAGGGAGTTGATGACAGGGACGTTGACTCCTAAAAACGTTGATATGGAGCGTAGCTATGTACGGCGCGGAATCGTGGTCTTTGAAGCAGGAGGATAGACGTTGACTGGAGGCTTTTGAAATGTAGGTTTGGAGAGGAATGGAGAAGGTGAAATGGACACGGAAGAAAACAAACGAGGAAGTACTTGGTATGGTGGGCGAAGAGAGGGGTTTGTTGGGGGAAATCCTATGGAGACAGGAAAAGTGGATGAATGGGGTATTGACAGGCAATGGGATGTTGAAGACTGTGATAGAGGGGAGAACTTTGGGCAAACGAGGAAAGGGAAGGAACAGAATAGGGATGTTGGACGGGATGAATGGAGGAAGGAAGTACTCAGAGATGAAGAGGGACCTGATGTAAAGTAGGATGATGGATTTTGTGTTTTGTTAGGAGTCACAAAATATTTGTTTGGTGGTTGTTTCCATTGAAAAACCTACCTTAACCGGTAGATTGCCAAATAAAAAAAAACATATATATATATATATAATATATATATACATATATAGATATATTAATACACACACACACACACATATATATATATATATATATATATATATATATATATATGTATATATGTATATATATGTAAAAATATAAATACACACATTATATATGTATATATATATATAATGTATATGCATATATTTATACCTATGTACAAATTTATTTACCAGGTTTAATAGTATATATATGTACATATATATATAGCCACATACAGACAGATGATGAGACACATGGAAGCATGGAGGCAACGAGGGAAGACAACGAATGCCGGAAAGAGCGGACACAGCAAACGCCTTCGAATGCAGGCGACGGAGGAGAGGAGCGCTAGGATTCGCCGGGAGTTCTATGAACTAAGCGGCGCTCGAGCGAGATGGCCAGGGAAAAAGAAATGGAGAAGAAGATTCTAGTGCTGCCATATTTTGGAAGGTTTTCTTTGGAAATCAAGTTAAATAAGCTATTTCAACTCGTCTACGCCATTTGGGTGTCGCGTTAATTATACGGAGCCATCAATAGCAGAAAACATACTATTTCAGGGATCAAGAATTGACCAAATGAGGCAAGAATTTGGCCCATTTCGGCCTCCGTCTGTTTCCCCTCCCTTCTCGAAAGGGCTTCCCTCTTTGGCCAAATTCCATCGGATCTCTGGGCGCGGCAAAGCTGCCTCGCCGCTGACAGGTAGGGACAGTTGTCTTGGTGTGAAAGATGTATAGGTGGACAAGGAAATGCGAAGTAAATGGCTTAATGAGAGGACGCAATTGCACCGTATGGTTTGGTTGTGATAACATTAGATTAACTTAAAAGTCATCAAAATCGATCCAGCAAAACCATCAATTTATTACTGCGGTTGGTTGGCTCTTGCCCCATAGAGGCTACAAGAATAATGTCACTATCTATCTAAGCTCGTTCTTGTGTCTTGCTGGAAGATATCCAACTGTTGTCGAAATCCTGATTTCTTGCAGAGAGTATTCACAAGGAAATTTATTTTATTTTGTTTTTCCATACGTTTGATAGACATTCACTATTTATATCTCAATGTTCTCGGAAGATAAGAAAGATTTCTATAAAATTTCAGGCGGCAAATTTCGAAGGTATCTTGGAAAGCAGCAGAGGTAGCAGAAAAATGATTTATAAGTCAATTAAAAATCGTTCTATGCTAAATTTTCACGCCAGAATATGTTTGTGTACTCTCTAGATCAACGTATTGATGAAAAAGTGTTGCAATTACTCTACGAAGGAAAAAACTTCAAGGACATTTATTTTACCAAGTTCCTCGGTCGAATGGACAACGTCCTCTTTTCATTAATACCTTGCGCATTACTTCTCCCTCTCGATCGAATGAAGTCATGGCCTGAGCTAACTCCTTCGCATTCACACAACTTCATAATATCCCTTCCTAATGTTTCTTTTCCCCATCAATACCCTTTGTTTCCACTTTCTCCAGGTAATCTATTGCACTGAATCCCAGGGTATTACTTTCCTAGTTCAACAACCATTTATTTCCTTCACTCGCAGTTTTTTGGGTCCATTGAAGGAGCCATAAATTATTCTTATCCCATTGAGATGATCTGCGGTAAAAAAGCACTGCACTGCACTGGTTATCTTTGACATTGAATTTATGATTTTTGTCGTGTGAGGGAAATAGTGCGTTTTATGAAAGATGCTCGCTTCTTTGCAGGTCTTGCGAAGACATTCTACCGTTCTTTGCTCTGAACTTTTTGTTTCCGTTCAATTAATATGGCTGCTAACAAAAGAGCATACATAATGCCTGCTCATTAGAGACGCTAGAATGCCCTACACACTTCATGCCCCATATCGCAAGTATCCACAGTTTATGCGATACATATATCATCATTGACTTAAAAAATATTTTAATATTTGAAAATTAGTCTTTTGGTTATAAAAATCAAATTAATTAATCCTAACGAGACCCCAATGGCGTCATTCATGTCAAGTGAGAAAGAGGGAATTCCTAACGTTTATAACTGAGGCGAACGCCAATTGTTCAAATTTAGACCGGAGAAAACGTTGAAAAAAACGTGCTGACGAACAGTGAATCCCGAAAGAGGGTTCGAGGCAGGCGCACAGCAATCGCAAGCTTAGGGAAATGATGTTCTCGCCAGGATAAACTCAAATATTCAAACACAGAACCAATTAGTGGCTCTTTTTCAACGGCTTAGTTGATCAACAGAGGTTGTTGTTTGGCTTAGTAATACCACGTTTCAAAGAATATTAGATGCTTAAGGATATCTTATATTAAACAGTTTAATACGAGGCCTGTTCAAAAAGTATCACGAATTTTGTGTTTTTTCAAAAGTTGTTTATTTATTAATGAATATCTATTTTGTCCCCCTCAAAGTAATCCCCATTAGATGTTATACACTGGTGCCAACGTTTTTTCCAATCCTCGAAGCACTTCAAAATATAATTTTTTGTCATCCTGTTCAGCTCCTACTTCGATGTAGTCTTATCTCGTCAATCGTAGCGAAGCGTCGTACTTTCATGGGCCTCTTCAGTTTCGGGAACAAGAAAAAGTTACTGGGGGGAATATGGTGGCTGCGGTATCATTAGTGTGTTGTTTTTGGCCAACAATTCGCGCACAAGTAACGATGTGTGAGCAGGGGCGTTGTCATGGTGCAACAACCAATTTTGTTTATCCATAAATCCGGGCGTTTGTGGTGGATAGCTTCGCGCAAATTGCGCATGACTTGCAGGTAATATTCCTTATTTACTGTTCTACCCTGTGGTAAGAGCTCATGATGAACCACGCCCCTGCAATCGAAGAAAACTGTTAGCAAAACTTTCACAATCGAACGAACTTGGCGCGCCTTTCTCGGTCTTGGCTCGTGCTGCAGCTTCCGTTGGGATGATTGAACTTTAGATTCCACGTCATAAACAGAAACCCATCTCCGAAATGACTTAGTCTATTGACAGATGTACCAATATGATCAACCAACCGCTGCAGACTAACCAGCGCGACACGATTTAAGAAGACACCTTCAATAATACACACCAATATTTATGTCATACAGGGTGAGTCGGAATGAACCCTCCAGTCTTTAAAAAAACACTGAAAAGCGCGCAGGTAAATTAGCGGAGTGGGAGTAGTGACGTTAGCTGGGGAAAACGACGCAATTTTAATTTAATACCATGCAGTGGTTTGTTGAGCATCGCGACTTTGTCGCAGAAACGTTTTTTAAGCACAATGATAGTGTGCTTAGGGGCGACGCCGAGGGCGCTGTGGTCCAGCGATGAATCGCATTTTCACCTCTCCGGCTCAGCAATATTTTCGTTGCTGGGCGACTGACAACCCTCACGATACTGTGAACTCCTTGCGCTGTTGTGTGATGCTGGAGAACTTTTTACTTCCCTTTAAAATGGAAGAGTACTCATGGTGAGGAATATGAATGAGGAGTCTTTTGGTTTCAACAGGATGGTGCCACGGCTCATACCGCCCGTCGTAAGTACTTATGGAATCGTGGTCCCCTTAGGAATAATGCCCCTGTTCCGCCGCCTTCGAGTTCGAAATCAATGCCGGGCAAGGCGACTCATGCAGTGGAGTTCTTCCCTTTTCCCCTCACTTAGCGGCAAAAGTAATGAGCACCTCCGGATCCCGTTGACTCTCCTGCTCAGCGCTCTCCGCGAAAGTATTCGTGCGGATACATGCGCTAGCCCCCACTCACCCCCGCCCTCCGCACCCCCCCCCCCCCCGAGGCAAGAGCCGCACGTTAGAAGCCGGAGGATTGTTTGTCTTTCATACTTCCGAAAATCCATCCACCGAGGGGAAAAACAGCAAAGAACCGTCAAACCAAAGCCATTCCGGAGCTTCCGAACCACCCGCCCCCCCATTCATAACCGGGGATGTGGATGGGGGTGGCGTGTCTGTCGCGGAAATACTGCCATGGAATTCCTCCTTCGGGAAGTACTAAGAGTCGTCGGAACCGAGCCATACTGGAGCAAGTGCGCTGCGGCAGGAGTTTCAAATTTCGACTGTGATTGTGGCGGTTGCGAGCAAAACCAGTTTCTTCCCTCGACCAGCACAGGAGATTGAGGCGTGCTCCGGGCGGAAAAATGCGTGGCAGTAATCAGTCGATAGAGGACTTGAAGACAGAGCCATGTCGTTGTTGATGGGGGGGTGGGGAAGCGTTGGCACCTAGGGTTTAGCCAGGAACTCGAAGACTCGAAGCGCGCTGTGGCAGGGGCGTTGTCGTGATGGAGTTGCCACGCACCCGAGATGTCTTCTCTCGTCCTGATGGCCCTTTTTCGGAGTCTTCCCTGCACATTCTTTTTAGTGGGCAGCGTTAACTGCCTATCCTTGAGGAAAAAACTCCGTATGAGCCACTCTTTTACCGTCCTAAAAGAAAATGAGCATTTTTTTCTCTTTTGATTTGCTCATTCTTGCCTTTTTGGGCTTAGAGGACTGGTCGGTGTGCCACTCAGAGCTTCGGCGTTTTGTTTCTGGGTCGTATTAAAAAAGCAAGCTTTCATCACCAGTGATGACGTTGTCCAAATAATCAGATTCATTTTCAATACTTTGCAAAAGTTCACTTGAAATTTCCGATAGGTTGGTCTTTCGTGACACGATCGGCGCTCAGAGGTTTACAATAACTGACGTCCTGCCGCTTTCACAGCTTGGAGAGCACTGAGACCGGTTACGCGGCAAAGCGGCGTCCACCCCACTTACTCCAAGTGGTTGGATTCCACTCCGACTAATAGGAGCGATGCGGGAAATTCAATTGCAATACATTTGGAACGCCCCCTGTATGCACAGTATTATTGCATATTAAATTCCCTAATTCTCTCCTAGGATGCCATTTGATTTGCTTAGCTTCAGAAATCATGCGAACTCCTAGTCATAAATACATTCCTACCTTCTCCCAGGGGGCAGACGGAAGGGCCAAACGGTCCAAAAAAGCCCCTTAGACCTAAGGGCAACGGTAGTTAGTTAATCCTTAGGCTTCCGCGACGTCTATTTGATGAATTTATTCTTCTTCCGGGAATTATTGTGGCTTAGGTGAGTTGATGGACAACTGTTTCGCCTCCAGTCCTGGAGGCGTCTTCAGGTCGAAGTGATTTGCGTTGTTTCAGTTTTTTTTCAATTTTAAAAGTTTTATTTCCGTTAAGGAACAGCGTACAAGAATGTACATAAAATATAATGGAAACATAATAAAAACAATACAATACGGAAACCCCGTTTTAGGATTAACTGCACCTCGGGGCGGAAAATAACAATACAGAAAAGGCTACTTCTCCGCGGCCATTGGGAATCAACCTTTTGCATGTGGGAGCCAGGGTGGAGCCGTCCTCATGGTTGAAATTGTTCGGTTTCTTCATTATTTCTACCGCTTCTCTAATGAGTCTCGGGAAATAATGCCCTTCTCTTGCCAGAACTCTTGCTTGATCGAACTTGATCGTGTGTCCGGGTTCCGACCATGCATGTTCGGCAATTGCCGAGAGTCGGAACTGTTTTTTATCTGTGACCCTTTGGTGCTCTTTGGCCCTGCATCTGATATACCGTCCTGTTCGGCGGATATAGTACTTCCCACAAGTGCACTTTATGTCAAATACACCTTCGTGCATCAGATCGGGGATGCGGTCCTTCGGCTTACGGATTATGTCGCTGATTTTTCGTGCCGTGGAGAACCTAGTTGTTATATTATATGCTTTCGTAGTATCTTACTTATCTTTTCAGCCGTTCCGGCGACATACGGGATGGTAGCATATGTCATTGGTTTTTCTTTTCCAGGCTTCTCCTTACTCTGTCTCTTGGGCAAAATCCCGTCTACCGTAAACTCCATTTCTTTTCTTGCGGCCATTTTTAGGACCAATTGTTCAGGGCATCCCTTTTTCACTGAGGGGGAGGAAGAGGGAGAGGGAGAGGAAGAGGGGGAGGAAGAGGGAGGGGAGGAGGGAGAGGGGGAAGAGGGGGAGGAAGAGGAAGAAGGGGAGGAAGATGGGGAAAGGGGAGGGTGCTCTTGGAGTGAGGCGGGGGATGGGGAACATCAAGGCCCCCCGGGGTTCGTCTCGCTTTTTTCCAGTCCTTCGGTTCTTTTGCACACACACACGCACCCATTCTCTATCTATCTCTCTCTCTCTCTCTCTCTCTCTCTCCACTCCCGTCGAGTAAAAGAGATGCAGACGAGAGGGAAATAAAAAGACCTCATTTCCATCCGGCCACTTCCCTCCTTCACTTCACTTACTCCCTTCTCTCCCTCTCTGCGGTCCATTCTTTTTAAATTAACTTCCAAGACAGTAAGAGGCGATCGATTTCTGCTTCCTTCAAAACGGTTCGCAGTGCCCACGGCTATCCAGGCCAATTCGAACGGTTCATTACTTTCCCTCCTGTTTCTCAAGATCGACGTAGGAAGGGAAGACTGCGATGAGAAAGAGTAAAAAGAGGCGAGGGGAGGAGAGGGCGGGGCGGGGGGTGGAGGGGGAGGGACGAGATGCCCACGAGTGCCCGCGACCTCACCACTCCCTTCTTGACCCCCGTTTGAATTGAGACGGCCGCTGTCGATTCGCCCCCCGCGCACAAATAAATCTCAGGGGGGCAACGGTCAAGTGAACCAGTGAAGTCCAGCAGGATGACAGGATATGACCGCATTGCATTATTCCCCCAAAAATCGCTTCGTTTCCCCGAGGGTGATCGAATAAGGGTTTGGCCTAAATGAACCCTTGTTTTGATTTGTTAGGCAATCCGATCGATGGCTACGTCCTCCAGCATTTCTCCGGATTCATACCGCAGAGATAAAAATTGAGAAAGAAAACCAACGGAGAAAGCCATTGATGAATCTCGCCCTCGGATTGTGTGCAATCACTCAAATTTTCAAAACTAAACACGCATTTACATAAATTTGGAGCAAGAGTGATTCTGGCACGAGAAAAATATGAATTA